>NC_142469.1:616750-919780 GCF_049115385.1 Moschus berezovskii
TCTGGAAAGGCAAAAGGGTACTTGACACCCTTTATTCGACTCAGAATGTTCCCTCACACAGCCGTCCCCTTTGGAGAGGAGAACACACTTTACGGACTCAATTCGAAAGGAGCCCCTGTGCACATTGAAGGGCTCGAGAGGAAACCGGAAGTTCCCCTTCCTACACCAAAGGGGACCTGACTTCCCTGAAGCAACCCCATCGAGTTCCTGAGGTCCCCGTCGAAACTCGAGAAGCACCCCCAGCTTCCCGCGGCAACTTGAGAAACACACCAAAATTATCCCCTCCATGCGAGATGAGGAAATTTGGCGATGCAGAATCTCAAGAGAAATACCACATTCCCTCTGGAAAGGCAAAAATGTACTTGACACCCTTTATTCGACTCAGAAAGTTCTGTCACACAGCCGTCCCCTTTGGAGAGGAGAACACACTTTACGGACTCAATCCGAGGGGAGCCCCTGTGCACATTGAAGGGCTCGAGAGGAAACCGGAAGTTCCCCTTCCAACACCAAAGGGGACCTGACTTCCCTGAATCAACCCCAGCGAGTTCCTGAGGTCCCCGTCGCAAGTCGGGAAGCACCCCCAGCTTCCCGCCGAAACTAGGGAAACAGCCCAAAATCTCCCCTCAATGCGAGATGACGAAATTTGGCGATGCAGCATCTCACGAGAAATACGACATTCCCTCTGGAAAGGCAAAAAGGTACTTGACACCCTTTATTCGACTCAGAAAGATCCCTCACAGAGCCGTCCCCTTTGAGAGGAGAACACACTTTACGGACTCAATTCTAGAGGAGCCCCTGTGCACATTGAAGGGCTCGAGAGGAAACCGGAAGTTCCCCTTCCAACACCAAAGGGGACCTGACCTCCCTGAAGCAACCCCAGCGAGTTCCTGAGGTCCCCGTCGCAACTGGAGAAACACCCCCTGCTTCCCGCCCGAACTCGAGAAACACCCCAAAATTATCCCCTCCATACGAGATGAGAAATTTGGCGATGCAGCATCTCAAGAGAAACACCACATTCCCTCTGGAAAGGCAAAAAGGTACTTGACACCCTTTATTCGACTCAGAAAGTTCGCTCACACATCCGTCCCCTTTGAGAGGAGAACACACTTTACGGACTCAATTCGACAGGAGCCCCTGTGAATATTGAAGGGCTCGAGAGGAAACCGGAAGTTCCCCTTCCAACACCAAAGGAGTCCTGACTTCCCTGAAGCAACCCCAGCGAGTTCCTGAGGTCCCCGTCGCAACTGGAGAAACACCCCCAGCTTCACGCCCGAACTCGAGAAACACCCCAAAATTCTCCCCTCCATGCGAGATGAGAAATTTGGCGATGCAGCATCTCAAGAGAAATACCACATTCCCTCTGAAAAGGCAAAAAGGTACTTGACACCCTATATTCGACTCAGAAAGTTCCCTCACACTGCCGTCCCCTTTGGAGAGGAGAACACACTTTACGGACTCAATTCGAGAGGAGCCCCTGTGCACACTGAAGGGCTCGAGAGGAAACCGGAAGTTTCCCTTCCAACACCAAAGGGGACCTGACTTCCCTGAAGAAACCCCAGCGAGTTCCTGAGGTCCCCGTCGCAACTCGAGAAGCACCCCTAGCTTCCTGCCGCAACTCGAAAAACACCACCATATTAATCCCTTCATGCGAGATGAGGAAATTTGGCGATGCAGCATCTCAAGAGAAATACCATATTCCCTCTGGAAAGGCAAAAAGGTACTTGACACCCTTTATTCGTCTCAGAAAGTTCCCTCACACAGCCGTCCCCTTTGGAGAGGAGAACACACTTTACGGACTCAATTAGAGAGGAGCCCCTGTGCACATTCAAGGGCTCGAGAGGAAACCGGAAGTTCCCCTACCAACACCAAAGGGGACCTGACTTCCCTGAAGCAACCCCAGCGAGTTCCTGAGGTCCCCTTGCAACTAGAGTAGCATCCGCAGCTTCCCGCCGCAACTCGAGAAACACCCCAAAATAATCCCCTCCGTGCGAGATGAGGAAATTTGGCGATGCAGCATCTCACGAGAAATACCACATTCCCTCTGGAAAGGCAAAAAGGTACTTGACATCCTTTATTCGACTCAGAAAGTTCCCTCACACAGCTGTCCCCTTTGGATGGGAGAACACACTTTATGGACTCTATTCGAGAGGAGGCCCTGTGCACATTGAAGGGCTCGAGAGGAAACTGGAAGTTCCACTTCCAACACCAAAGGGGACCTGACTTCCCTGAAGCAACCACAGCGAGTTCCTGAAGTCCCCGTCGTAACTCGAGAAGCAACCCCACCTTCCCGCCGCAACTCGAGAAACACCCCAAAATTATCCCCTCCATGCGAGATGAGGAAATGTGGCGATGCAGCATCTCAAGAGAAATACCACATTCCCTCAGGAAAGGCAAAAAGGTACTTGACACCCTTTATTCGACTCAGAAAGTTCCCTCACACAGCCGTCCCCTTTGGAAGGGAGAACACACTTTACGGACTCAATTCGAGAGGAGGCCGTGTGCACATTGAAGGGCTCGAGAGGAACACAGAAGTTCCCCTTCCAACACCAAAGGGGACCTGACTTCCCAGAAGCAAACACAACGAGTTCCTGAGGTCCCCGTCGCACCTCGAGAAGCACTCCCAGCTTCCCGCCACAACTCGAGAAACACCCAAAAATTATCCCCTCCATGCGAGATGAGGAAATTTGGCAATGCAGCATCTCATGAGAAATACCACATTCCCTCTGGAAAGGCAAAAATGTACTAGCCAACCTTTATTCGACTCAGAAAGTTCCCTCACACAGCAGTCCCCTTTGGAGAGGAGCACACACTTAACGGACTCAATTCGAGAGGAGCCCCTGTGCACATTGAAGGGCTCGAGAGGAAACCGGAAGTTCCCCTTCCAACACCAAAGGGGACCTGACTTCCCTGAAGCAACCCCAGCGAGTTCCTGAGGTCCCCCTCGCAACTAGAGTAGCACCCCCAGCTTCCCGCTGCAACTCGAGAAACACCCCAAAATTATCCCCTCCATGCGAGATGAGGAAATTTGGCGATGCAGCATCTCAAGAGAAATACCACATTCCCTCTGCAAAGGCAAAAAGTTACTTGACACCGTTTATTCGACTCAGAAAGTATCCTCACACAGCCGTCCCCTTTGGAGAGGTGAACACACTTTACGGACTCAATTCTAGAGGAGCCCCTGTGCACGTTGAAGGGCTCGAGAGGAAACCGGAAGTTCCCCTTCAAACACCAAAGGGGACCTGACTTCCCTGAAGCAAACCCAGCGAGTTCCTGAGGTCCCGTCGCAACTCGAGAAGCTCCCCCAGCTTCCCGTCGCAACTCGAGAAACACCAGAAAATTATCCCCTCCATGCGAGATGAGGAAATTTGGCGATGCAGCATCTCAAGAAAAATACCTCATTCCCTCTGGAAAGGCAAAAAGTTACTTGACTCCCTTTATTCGACTCAGAAAGTTCCCTCACACAGCCGTCCCCTTTGGAGAGGAGAACACATTTTACGGACTCAATTCGAGAGGAGACCCTGTGCACATTGAAGGGCTCGAGAGGAAACCGGAAGTTCCCCTTCCAACAACATAGGGGACCTGACTTCCCTGAAGCAACCCCAGCGAATTCCTGAGGTCCCCGTCGCAACTCGAGAAGCACCCCCAGCTTCCCGCCGCAAATCGAGAAACACCCCACAATGATCCCCTCCATGCAAGATGACGAAATTTGGCGATGCAGCATCTCAAGAGAAATACCACATTCCCTCTGGAAAGGCGAAAAGGTACTTGACACCCTTTACTCGACTCAGAAAGTTCCCTCACACAGCCGTCCCCTTTGGAGAGGAGAACACACTTTACGGACTCAATTCTAGAGGAGACCCTGTGCACATGGAGGGTTCGAGAGGAAAATGGAAGTTCCCCTTCCAACAACAAAGGGGACCTGACTTCCCTGAAGCAACCCCAGCAGTTCCTGAAGTCCCCGTCTCAACTCGAGAAGCACCTCCAGCTTCCCGCCGCACCTCGAGAAACAGCCCAACATTATCCCGTCCATTAGAGATGGGGAAATTTGGCGATGCAGCATATCAAGGAAAATACCACGTTCCCTCAGGAAAGGCAAAAATGTACTTGACACCCTTTATTCGACTCAGAAAGTTCACTCACACAGCCGGCCCCTTTGGAGAGGAGAACACATTTTACGAACTCAATTCGACGGGATCCCCTGTGCACATTGAACGTCTCGAGAGGAAACCGGAAGTTCCCCTTCGAAAACCAAAGGGGACCTGACTTCCCTGAATCAACCCCAGCGAGTTCCTGAGGTCCACGTCGCAACTCGACAAGCACCCACAGCTTCCCGCCGCAACTCGAGAAACACCCCAAAAATTATTCCCTCCATGTGAGATGAGGAAATTTGGCGATGCAGCATCTCAAGATAAATACCACATTCCCTCTGGAAAGGCAAAATGGTACCTGACACCCTTTATTCGATTAAGAAATTTCCCTCACACAGCAGTCACCTTTGGAGAGGAGAACACACTTTACAGACTCACGTCGAGAGTAGCCCCTGTGCACATTGAAGGGCTCGAGAGGAAACCGGAAGTTCCCCTTCCAATAGCAAAGGGGACCTGACTTCCCTGAAGCAACCCCAGCGAGTTCCTGAGGTCCCCGTCGCAACTCGAGAAGCACCTCCTGATTCCCGCCGAAAATCGAGAAACACCCCAAAATTATCCCCTCCAAGCAAGATGACGAAATTTGGCGATGCAGCATCTCAAGAGAAATACCACATTCCCTCTGGAAAGGCAAAAAGGTACTTGACACCCTTTATTCGACTCACAATCTTCCCTCACACAGCCGTCCCCTTTGGAGAGGAGAACACACTATACGGACTCAACTCGAGAGGAGACCCTGTGCACATTGAAGTGCTCGAAAGGAAACCGGAAGTTCCCCTTCCAACACCAAAGGGGACCTGACTACCCTGAAACAAACCCATCGAGTTCCTGAGGTCCCCGTCGAAACTCGAGGAGCACGCTTCGCACCGCAAGTCGATAAACACCCCAAAATTATCCTCTCCATGCGAGATGAGGAAATTTGGCAATGCAGCATCTCAAGAGAAAAACCACATTCCCTCTGGCAAGGCAAAAAGGTACTTGACACCCTTTATTCGACTCAGAAAGTTCCCTCACACTGCTGTCCCCTTTATAGCGGAGAACACACTTTATGGACTCAATTCTAGAGGAGCCCCTGTGCACATTGAAGGGCTCGAGAGGAAACCGGAAGTTCCCCTTCGAACACCAAAGGGGACCTGACTTCCCTGAAGCAACCCCAGCGAGTTCCTGAGGTCGCCGTCGCAACTCGAGAAGCACCCCCCAGCTTCCTGCCTCAACTCGAGAAACACCCCAAAATTATCCTCTCCATGCGAGATGAGGAAATTTTGCGATGCAGCATCTCAAGAGAAATACCACATTCCCTCTTGAAAGGCAAAAAGGTACGTGACACCCTTTATGCGACTCTGAAAGTTCCCTCACACAGCCGTCCCCATTGGGAGGAGAACACACTTTATGGACTCTTTTCGAGAAGAGGCCCTATTCACATTAAAGGGTTCGAGAGTAATAGGCATGTTCCCCTTCCAGCACATAATGGGGCCAGACTTCTCTGAAGTAACTCGAGTGTGGTCCAGAGGTACTCGTCGGAACTGCAGAAGTACCCCCAGCTTCCCAACCCAATTCGTGAAACACCAAAAAATTATCCCCTCCATGCGAGATGAGGAAATTTTGCGCTGCAGAATCTCAAGAGAAATCCCACATTCCCGCTTGAAAGGCAACAGTGTACTTGACTCCCTTTAGGCGACTCAGAATGTTCCCTCAACAGCCGTAACCATTGGAGAGGAGATCACACTCTCTGGACTCAAATCGAGAAGAGGCAATGTTCCCATTTAACGGCTCGAGAGTAATCTGGAAGCTCCCCTTCCAACACAAAAGGGGACTTGACTTCGCTGAAGCAACCCGAGCGAGTTCCTGAGGTCCCCGTTGCAAGTCGAGAAGGATCCCCTGCTTCCCTCTGCAACTCGAGAAATACCACAAAATTATCCCCTCAATGCGAGATGAGGTAATTTTGCGCTGCAGAATCTCAAGAGAAATCCCACATTCCCGCTTGAAAGGCAAAAGGGTACTCGACACACTTTATGCCACTCAGAAATTTCCCTAACATCCGTCCCCATTGGAGAGGAGAACACAATTTATGGACTCAAATCGAGAGGAGGCCCTATTCCCATTAAAGTGCTCGAGAACAATCCGGAAGTTCCCCTTCCAGCACAAAAGGGGACCTGACTTCCCTGAAGTAATCCGAGTGTGTTCCAGAGGTCCTCGTCGCACCTGGAGCATCACCCCCAGCTTCCCAGCCCAATTCGTGTAACAGCACATAATTATCCCCTCCATGCGAGATGAGGCAATTTTGCACTGCAGAATCTCAAGAGAAATCCCACACTCCCGCTTGAAAGGCAAAAGGGAACTTGACTCCCTGTAGGCGAATCAGAATGGTCCCTAACATCCGTCCTCAGTGGAGAGGAGAACACACTTTAAGGACTCAAATTGAGAAGAGGCAATATTCCCATTTAACGGCTCGAGAGTAATCCGGAAGTTCCCCTTCCAGCACAATCGGGGACCTGACTTCCCTGAAGTAACTCGAGTGAGTTCCTGAGGTCCCCTTCGCACCTCGAAGAATACCCCCATCTCCCGCCGCAATTCGAGAAACACCACAAAATTATCCCCTCAATGCGAGATGAAGAAATTTTGCGCTGCAGAATTTCAAGAGAAATCCCACATTCCTGCCTGAAAGGGAAAAGGGTATTTGACACACTTTATTCAGTTCAGTTCAGTTCAGTCGCTCAGTCTTGTCCGACTCTCCGCGACCCCATGAATCACTGTACGCTAGGCCTCCCTGTCCTATACCAACTCCCGGAATTCACTCAAACTCATAGCCACAGAGCCGGTGATGCTATCCAGCCATCTCATTCTCTGTCGTCCCCTTCTCCTCCAGCCCCCAACCTCTCCTAGCATCAGAATCTTTTCCAGTGAGTCAACTCATCGCATGAGGTGGCCAAAGTATTGCAATTTCAGCTTTAGCATCAGTCCTTCCAATGAACACCGACAATTGATCTCCCTTAGAATGGACTGGTTGGATCTTCTTGCAGTCCAAGGGACTCTCAAGAGTCTTCTCCAATACCACAGATCGAAAGCATCAGTTCTTCGGCGATCAGCTTTCTTCACAGTCCAACTCTCACATCCATACATGACCACGGGAAAAACCATAGCTTTGACTAGATGGAGCTTTTTTGGCAAAGTGATGTCTCTGCTTTTTAATATACTATCAAGGTTGATCATAACTTTCCTTCCAAGGAGTAAGCGCCTTTTAATTTCATGGCTTCAATCAGCATCTGCAGTGATTTTGGAGCCCCAAAAAATAAAGTGTGACACCATTTCCACTGTTTTTCCATCTATTTCCCATGAAGTGTTGGGACCAGATTCCATCACCTTTGTTTTCTGAATGTTGAGCTTCAAGTCAACCTTTTCACTCTCCTCTTTCACTTTCATCAAGAGGCTTTTGAGTTCCTCCTCACTTTCTGCCCTAAAGGTGGTGTCATCTGCATATCTGAGGTTATTGATATTTCTCCCAGCAGTCTTGATTCCAGTTGTTCTTCTTCCAGCCCAGCATTTCTCATGATGCACTCTGCTTATAAGTTAAATAAGCAAGATTACAATTTACAGCCTTGACGTACTCCTTTTCCTATTTGGAACCAGTCTGTTGTTCCATGCACAGTTCTGACTGTTGCTTCCTGACCTGCATACAGGTTTCTCAAGAGGCAGGTCAGGTGGTCTGGTATTCCCATCTCTTTCAGAATCTTCCACAGTTTATTGTGATCCACACAGTCAAAGGCTTTGGCATAGTCAATGAAGCAGAAATAGATGTTTTTCTGGAACTCTCTCGCTTTCTCCATGATCCAGCGGATGTTGGCAATTTGATCTCTGGTGCCTCTGCCTTTTCTAAAACCTGCTTGAACATCTGGGAGTTCACGGATCACATATTGCTGAAGCCTGGCTTGGAGAATTTTGAGCATGACTGTACTAGCTTGTGAGATGAGTACAATTGTGCGGTCGCTTGAGCATTCTTTGGCATTGCCTTTCTTTGGGATTAGAATGAAGACTGACCTTTTCCAGTCCTGTGGCCACTGCTGAGTTTTCCAAATTTGTTGGCATATTGAGTGCAGCACTTTCACAGCATCATATTTCAAGATTTGAAATAGCTCAACTGGAATTCCATCACTTCCACTACCTTTGTTCGTAGTGTTGCTTTCTAAGGCACACTTGAATTCACATTCCATGATGTCTGGCTCTAGGCCAGTGATCACATTTTCGTGACTATCCTGGTCGTGAAGATCTTTTTTGTACAGTTCTTCTGTGTATTCTTGCCACCTCTTCTTAATATCTTCTGCTTCAGTTAGGTCCATACCATTTCTGTCCTTTATCGAGCCCATCTTTGCATGAAATGTTCCCTTGGAATCTCTAATGTTCTTGAAGAGATCTCTTGTTTTTCCTATTCTGTTGTTTTCCTCTATTTCTTTGCATTGATCACTGAGGAAGGCTTTCTTATCTCTCCTTGCTATTCTTTGGAACTCTGCATTCTAATGCTTATATCTTTCCCTTTCTCCTTTGCTTTTCGCTTCTCTTCTTTTCACAGCTATTTGTAAGGCCACCTCAGACAGCCATTTTGCTTTTTTTTGCATTTCTTTTCCATGGGGATGCTCTTGGTCCCTGTCTCCTGTACAATGTCACGAACCTCCATCCAGAGTTCATCAGGCACTCTATCTATCAGATCTAGTGCCTTAAATCTATTTCTCACTTCCACTGTATAATCATAAGGGATTTGATTGAGGTCATATCTGAATGGTCTAGGGGTTTTCCCTACTTTCTTCAATTTAAGTCTGAATTTGGCAATAAGGAGTTCATGAACTGAGCCACAGTCAGCTCCTGGTCTTGTTTTTGCTAACTGTATACAGCTTCTCCATCTTTGGCTGCAAAGAATATAATCAATCTGATTTCGGTGTTGACCATCTGGTGATGTCCACGTGTAGAGTCTTCTCTTGTGTTGTTGGAAGAGGGAGTTTGCTATGACCAGTGCGTTCTCTTGACAAAACTCTATTAGACTTGGCCCTGCTTCACTCCGTGCTCCAAGGCCAAATTTGCCTGTTACTGCAGGTGTTTCTTGACTTCCTACTTTTGCATTCCAGTCCCCTATAATGAAAAGGACATCTTTTTGGGTGTTAGTTCTAAAAGGTCTTGTAGGTCTTCATAGAACCGTTCAACTTCGACTTCTTCAGCGTTAGTGGTTGGGGCATAGGCCTGGATTACTGTAATGTTGAATGGTTTGCCTTGGAAACGAACAGAAATCATTCTGTCGTTTTTAAGACTGCATCCAAGTACTGCATTTCGGAGTCTCTTGTTGACCATGATGGCTACTCCATTTCTTCTAAGGGATTTCTGCCCACAGTAGTATATATATAATGGTCATCTGAGTTAAATTCACACATTCCAGTCCATTTTAATTCACTGATTCCTAGAATGTCTATGTTCACTCTTGCCATCTCCTGTTTGACCACTTCCAATTTGCCTTGATTCCTGGACCTTACATTCCAGGTTCCTATGCAATATTACTCTTTACAGCACCAGACCTTGCTTCTATCACTGGTCACATCCACAACTGGGTACTGGTTTTGCTTTTGCTCCATCCCTTCTTTCCTTCTAGAGTTATTTCTCCACTGATCTCCAGTAGCATACTGGGCACCTACAGACCTGGGGAATTCCTCATTCAGTATCCTCTCATTTTGCCCTTTGATACAGTTCATGGGGTTCTCAATGCAAATATACTGAAGTGGTTTGCCATTCCCTTCTCCAGTGGACCACATTCGGCTGTGGTCCATGTGATCAGATCGAGTAGATTCCTGTGATTATGATTTCAGTGTGTCTGCCATCTGAAGCCCCCTCGCAATACCTACCATCTGATTTGAGTTTCTCTTACCTTGGGTGTGGGATATCTCTTCACAGCTGCTCCAAGAAAGCACAGCTGCTGCACCTTACCTTGGATGAGGGGTATGTCCTCAAGGCCGCCCCTCCTGACCTTGAACGTGAGTACATCCTCTCGGCCCCAGCCCCGCACAGCCACCGCCTATTGGAGGTGGGGTACCTCCTCTTGGCCGCCTGCCCTGGCCTCAGGCATGGGGTAGCTCCTCACCGCTGCGCATCTCTGCATGGTCGGTTGCGCCAGGGCCGGCTTCTCTGGAGTCTGGGCAGGCGAGGACTGCGTATCCCGCGTCTGGTGGGCGGGGCCGGGGTCTCTCCCATCTGGGCGGGCGGGGCCGGGGTCTCTCGCGTCTGCGCGGGCGGGGCAAGGGTCTCTCCCATCTGCGCAGGCAGGGCCAGCTTCTCTTGCATCTGCGCGGGCGGCGCCAGCAACAATAGCGTCTGAGCGGGCGGGGCCGGGGTCTCTCGAGTCTGCGCGGGCGGGGCCGGGTTCTCTCCAGTCTGCGCGGGTGGGGAAGGCCTCTCTCGCGTCTGCGCCGGCAAGGCCCGTGTCTCTGGCGACTCAGCCACCTGGGCCGGCATCTCTCGTGTCTGCGCGGGTGGGGCTGGTATTTCTCCCGTTTGCACAGCCGGGTGAGACTCAAAAAATTCCCTCAAACAGTCGTCCCCATTGGAGAGGAGAAGACACTTTATGGACTTAACTGGAGAAGAGGCCCTATTCCCATTTAAAGCCTCAACAGTAATCCCGAAATTCCCCTACCAACACAAAAGGGTTCCTGACTTCCCTGAAGCAGCCAGAGAGAATTCCTGAGGTCCTCTTCGCTACCTGAGAAGTTCAACCGCTTCAACTCTAGAAACACCACAAAATTATCCCCTCAATGTGAGATCAGGAAAATATTCCGCTGCACAATTCAAGAGAAATCCCACGTTCCGCTGGAAAGGCAAAACTGTATTTGACACCCTTTATGCGACTCAGAATACTCCCTCACACAGCCATCCCCATTGGAGAGGAGAACACAATTTATGGACTCAAAATGGGAAGAGGCCCTATTCCCTTTTAACGGCTCGAGAGTAATCCCGAAATTCCCGTTCCAGTAGAAAAGGGTGACTAACTTCCCTGAAGCAACACAAGCGAGTTCCTGAGGTCCCCGTCGCAACTCGAGAAGTACCCCCAGCTTCCCGCCTCAAAAGGGGAAACACCAAAAAGTTATCCGCTCAATGTGAGATGAGGAAATTTTGCACTGCACAATTAAATAGAAATCCCACATTCCCGCTTGAAAGGCAAAAGGGCACTTGACACACTTTATGCGATTCAGATAGTTTCCTAACACCCGTACTTATTGGAGCGGAGAACACACTTCATGGACTCAAATCTAGAAGAAGACCTATTCCCATTTAAGGGCTCGAGAGTAATCTGGAAGTTCCACTTCCAAAAAAAGGGGACCTGACTTCCCTGAAGCAACACGAAAGAGTTCCTGAGGTCCACGCTGCAACTCGAGAAGTACCCCCAGATCCAAGCCGAAACTCGAGACACAACAAAATTATCCCCACAATGCGAGATGAGGAAATTTTGCGCTTTGAAATCTCAAGAGAAGTCCCACATACCCGCTGGAAAGGCAAAAGGTCACTTGACACACTTTATGTGACCCAGAAAGTTCGCTCACAGAGCCGTACCCATTGGAGAGGAAAAAACACCTTTTGGACTCAACTCCAGATGAATCCCTATTCCCAATGATCGCCTAGAAAGTAAACCGGAAGTTCCCGTTCCAACACAAAAGGGGACCTGACTTCCCTGAAGCAACCCGAGCCACTTCCTGAGGTCCCCGTTGCAACTCGAGAAGCACCCCCAGCATCCTGCCGCAACTCGACAAACACCACAGAATTATCCCTTCAATGGGAGATGAGGAAATTGTGCACTGCAGAATCTCAAGAGAAATACCACATTCCCGCTTGAAAGGCAAAAGGGTACTTGACACCCTTTATGCGACTCAGAAAGTACCCTCACACAGCCGTACCCATTGGAGAGGAGAACACACTTTATGGACTCAATTCGAGATGAAGCCCAATTCCCATTTAATGGCTGGAGAGTAAACAGGAAGTGCCCTTTCCAACAAAAAAGGGGACCTGCCTTACCTGAAGAAACCCAAGCAAGTTCTTGAGGTCCACATGGCAACTCGAGAAGTACCCCAAGCTTCCTGCCGCAACTAGAGAAACACCACAAAATTTTCTCCTCCATGAGAGAGAGGAAATTTGGCGATGCAGCATCTCAAGAGAAATACCACATTCCCTCTGGAAAGGCAAAAAGGTACTTGACACCCTTTATTTGACTCAGAAAGTTCCCTCACACAGCCGTCCATTTTGGAGAGGAGAACACACTTTACGGATTCAATTCGAGAGGAGCCCCTGTGCACATTGAAGGACTCGAGTGGAAGCCGTAAGTTCCCCTTCGAACACCAAAGGGGACCTGACTTCCCTGAAGCAACCCCAGCGAGTTCCTGAGGTCCCCGTCGCAACTCGAGAAGCACCCCCAGCTTCCCGCCGCAACTCGAGAAACACCCCAAAATTATCCCCTCCATGCGAGATGAGGAAATTTGACGATGCAGTATCTCAAGAGAAATGCCACATTCCCTCTTGAAAGGCAAAAAGGTACTTGACACCCTTTATTCGACTCAGAAAGTTCCCTCACACAGCCGTCCCCTTTGGAGAGGAGAACACACTTTACGGACTCAATTCGAGAGGAGCCCCTGTGCACATTGAAGGGCTCGAGAGGAAACTGGAAGTTCCCCTTCCAACACCAAAGGGGACCTGACTTGCTTGAAGCAACCCCAGCGAGGCCCTGAGGTCCCCGTCGCAACTCGAGAAGCACCCCCAGGTTCCCACCGCAACTAGAGAAACACCCCAAAATTATCCCCTCCATGCCAGATGAGGAAATTTGGCGATGCAGCATCTCAAGAGAAATACCACATTCCCTCTTGAAAGGCAAAAAGTTATTTCACACCCTTTATTCGACTCAGAAAGTTCCCTCACACAGTCGTTCGCTTTGGAGAGGAGAACACACTTGATGGCCTCAATTCGAGATGAGACCCTTTGCACATTGAAGGGCTCGAGAGGAAACCGGAAGTTCCCCTTCCAACATCAAAGGGGACCTGAATTCCCGAAAGCAACCCCAGCGAGTTCCTGAAGTCCCCGTCGCAATTCGAGAAGCACGCCAAGCTTCCAGCGCAACTCGAGAAACACCCCAAAATTATCCCCTCCATGCGAGATTAGGAAATTTTGCGATGCAGCATCTCAAGAGAAATACCACATTCCCTCTTGAAAGGCAAAAAGGTACTTGAATCCTTTATTCGACTCAGAAAGTTCCCTCACACACCCGTCCCCTTTGGAGAGGAGAACACAATTGATGGACTCGTTTCGAGATGAGCCCCTGTGCACATTTAAGGGCTAGAGAGGAAACCGGAAGTTCCCCTTCCAACACCAAAGGGGATCTGACTTCCCTGAAGCAACCCCAGCGAGTTCCTGAGGTCCCCGTCGCAACTCGAGAAGCACACCCAGCTTCCCACCGCAACTAGAGAAACACCCCAAAATTATCCGCTCCATGCCAGATGAGGAAATTTGGCGATGCAGCATATCAAGAGAAATACCACATTCCCTCTTGAAAGGCAAAAAGTTACTTGACACCCTTTATTCGACTCAGAAAGTTCCCTCACAAAGCCGTCCCCTTTGGAGAGGAGAACACACTTTACGGACTCAATTCGAGATGAACCCCTGTGCACATTGAAGGGCTCGAGAGGAAACCGGAAGTTCCCCTTCCAACACCAAAGGGGACCTGACTTCCCGGAAGCAACCCCAGCGAGTTCCTGAGGTACACGTCGCAACTCGAGAAGCACCCCCAGCTTCCCGCCGCAAATCGAGAAACACCCCAAAATTATCCCCGACTTGCGAGATGAGGAAATTTGGTGATGCAGCATCTCAAGAGAAATACCACATTCCTTCTTGAAAGGCAAAAAGGTACTTGAATCCTTTATTCGACTCAGAAAGTTCCCTCACACAGCCTTCCCTTTTGGAGAGGAGAACACACTTGATGGGCTCAATTCGAGATGAGCCCCTGTGCACATTGAAGGGCTCGAGAGCAAACCGGAAGTTCCCCTTCCAACACCAAAGGGGACCTGACTTCCCTGAAGCAACCCCAGCGAGTTCCTGAGGTCGCCGTCGCAACTCTAGAAGCACCCCCAGCTTCCCGCCGCAACTCGAGAAACACCCCAAAATTATCCCCTCCATGCGAGATGAGGAAATTTTGCGACGCAGGATCTCAAGAGAAATAACACATTCCCTCTGGAAAGGCAAAAAGGTACTTGACACCCTTTATTCGACTCAGAAAGTTCCCTCACACAGCCGTCCCCTTTGGAGAGGAGAACACACTTTACAGACTCAATTCGAGAGGAGCACCTGTGCACAATGAAGGGCTCGAGAGGAAACCGGAAGTTCCACTTCCAACACCAAAGGGGACCTGATTTGCCTGAAGCAACCCCAGCGAGTTTTTGAGGTCCCCGTCGCAACTCGAGAAGCACCCCCAGCTTCCCGCCGCAACTCGAGAAACACACCAAAATTATCCTCTCCATGCGAGATGAGGAAATTTGGTGATGCAGCATCTCAAGGGAAATACCACATTGCCTCTGGAAAGGAAAAAAGGTACTTGACACCCTTTATTCTACTCAGAAAGTTCCCTCACACAGCCGTCCCTTTTGGGGAGGAGAACACACTTGACGGACTCAGTTGGAGAGGAGCCCCTGTGCACATTGAAGGGCTCGAGAGGAAACCTGAAGTTCCCCTTCCGACACCAATGGGGATCTGACTTCCCTGAAGCAACCCCAGCGAGTTCCTGAGGTCCCCGTCGCAACTCGAGAAGCACCACCAGATTCCCGCCGCAACTCGAGAAACACCCCAAAATTAACCCCTCCATGCGAGATGAGGAAATTTGGCGATGCAGCATCTCAAGGGAAATACCACATTCCCTCTGGAAAGGCAAAAAGGTACTTGACACCCTTTATTCGACTCAGAAAGTTCCCTCACACAGCCGTCCCCTTTGGGGTGGAGAACACACTTTACGGACTCAAATCGAGAGGAGCCCCTGTGCACATTGAAGGGCTCGAGAGGAAACCGGAAGTTCCCCTTCCAACACCAAAGGGGACCTGACTTCCCTGAAGCAACCCCAGCGAGTTCCTGAGGTCCCCGTCGCAACCCAAAAAGCAACCCCAGATTCCCGCCGCAACTCGAGAAACACCCCAAAATTATCCCCTCCATGCGAGATGAGGAAATTTGGCGATGAAGCATCTCAAGGGAAATACCACATTCCCTCTGGAAAGGCAAAAAGGTACTTGACACCCTTTATTCGACTCAGAACGTTCCCTCACACAGCTGTCCCCTTTGGAGAAGAGAACACACTTTACGGACGCAATTCGAGAGGAGCCCCTGTGCACATTGAAGGGCTCGAGAAGAAACCGGAAGTTCCACTTCCAACACCAAAGGGGACCTGACTTCCCTGAAGCAACCCCAGCGAGTTCCTGAAGTCCCCGTCGCAACTCGAGAAGCACCACCAGCTTCCCGCCGCAACTCGAGAAACACCCCAACATTAACCCCTCCATGCGAGATGAGGAAATTTGGCGATGCAGCATCTCAAGGGAAATACCACATTCCCTCTGGAAAGGCAAAAAGGTACTTGACACCCTTTATTCGACTCAGGAAGTTCCCTCACACAGCCGTCCCCTTTGGGGTGGAGAACAAACTTTACGGACTCAAATCGAGAGGAGCCCCTGTGCACATTGAAGGGCTCGAGAGGAAATCGGAAGTTCCCCTTCCAACACCAAAGGGGACCTGACTTCCCTGAAGCAACCCCAGCGAGTTCCTGAGGTCCCCGTCGCAACCCAAAAGCACCCCCAGATTCCCGCCGCAACTCGAGAAACACCCCAAAATTATCCCCTCCATGCGAGATGAGGAAATTTGGCGATGCAGCATCTCAAGGGAAATACCACATTCCCTCTGGAAAGGCAAAAAGGTACTTGACACCCTTTATTCGACTCAGAACGTTCCCTCACACAGCTGTCCCCTTTGGAGAAGAGAACACACTTTTCGGACGCAATTCGAGAGGAGCCCCTGTGCACATTGAAGGGCTCGAGAGGAAACTGGAAGTTCCCCTTCCAACACCAAAGGGGATCTGACTTCCCTGAAGCAACCCCAGCGAGTTCCTGAGGTCCCCGTCGCAACTCGAGAAGCACACCCAGCTTCCCACCGCAACTAGAGAAACACCCCAAAATTATCCGCTCCATGCCAGATGAGGAAATTTGGCGATGCAGCATATCAAGAGAAATACCACATTCCCTCTTGAAAGGCAAAAAGTTACTTGACACCCTTTATTCGACTCAGAAAGTTCCCTCACAAAGCCGTCCCCTTTGGAGAGGAGAACACACTTTACGGACTCAATTCGAGATGAACCCCTGTGCACATTGAAGGGCTCGAGAGGAAACCGGAAGTTCCCCTTCCAACACCAAAGGGGACCTGACTTCCCGGAAGCAACCCCAGCGAGTTCCTGAGGTACACGTCGCAACTCGAGAAGCACCCCCAGCTTCCCGCCGCAAATCGAGAAACACCCCAAAATTATCCCCGACTTGCGAGATGAGGAAATTTGGTGATGCAGCATCTCAAGAGAAATACCACATTCCTTCTTGAAAGGCCAAAAGGTACTTGAATCCTTTATTCGACTCAGAAAGTTCCCTCACACAGCCTTCCCTTTTGGAGAGGAGAACACACTTGATGGGCTCAATTCGAGATGAGCCCCTGTGCACATTGAAGGGCTCGAGAGCAAACCGGAAGTTCCCCTTCCAACACCAAAGGGGACCTGACTTCCCTGAAGCAACCCCAGCGAGTTCCTGAGGTCGCCGTCGCAACTCTAGAAGCACCCCCAGCTTGCCGCCGCAACTCGAGAAACACCCCAAAATTATCCCCTCCATGCGAGATGAGGAAATTTTGCGACGCAGGATCTCAAGAGAAATAACACATTCCCTCTGGAAAGGCAAAAAGGTACTTGACACCCTTTATTCGACTCAGAAAGTTCCCTCACACAGCCGTCCCCTTTGGAGAGGAGAACACACTTTACAGACTCAATTCGAGAGGAGCACCTGTGCACAATGAAGGGCTCGAGAGGAAACCGGAAGTTCCCCTTCCAACACCAAAGGGGACCTGATTTGCCTGAAGCAACCCCAGCGAGTTTTTGAGGTCGCCGTCGCAACTCGAGAAGCACCCCCAGCTTCCCGCCGCAACTCGAGAAACACACCAAAATTATCCTCTCCATGCGAGATGAGGAAATTTGGTGATGCAGCATCTCAAGGGAAATACCACATTCCCTCTGGAAAGGAAAAAAGGTACTTGACACCCTTTATTCGACTCAGAAAGTTCCCTCACACAGCCGTCCCCTTTGGGGTGGAGAACACACTTTAAGGACTCAAATCGAGAGGAGCCCCTGTGCACATTGAAGGGCTCGAGAGGAAACTGGAAGTTCCCCTTCCAACACCAAAGGGGACCTGACTTCCCTGAAGCAACCCCAGCGAGTTCCTGAGGTCCCCGTCGCAACCCAAAAAGCAACCCCAGATTCCCGCCGCAACTCGAGAAACACCCCAAAATTATCCCCTCCATGCGAGATGAGGAAATTTGGCGATGCAGCATCTCAAGGGAAATACCACATTCCCTCTGGAAAGGCAAAAAGGTACTTGACACCCTTTATTCGACTCAGAAAGTTCCCTCACACAGCTGTCCCCTTTGGAGAAGAGAACACACTTTACGGACGCAATTCGAGAGGAGCCCCTGTGCACATTGAAGGGCTCGAGAAGAAACCGGAAGTTCCACTTCCAACACCAAAGGGGACCTGACTTCCCTGAAGCAACCCCAGCGAGTTCCTGAAGTCCCCGTCGCAACTCGAGAAGCACCCCCAGCTTCCCGCCGCAACTCGAGAAACACCCCAACATTAACCCCTCCATGCGAGATGAGGAAATTTGGCGATGCAGCATCTCAAGGGAAATACCACATTCCCTCTGGAAAGGCAAAAAGGTACTTGACACCCTTTATTCGACTCAGAAAGTTCCCTCACACAGCCGTCCCCTTTGGGGTGGAGAACACACTTTACGGACTCAAATCGAGAGGAGCCCCTGTGCACATTGAAGGGCTCGAGAGGAAATCGGAAGTTCCCCTTCCAACACCAAAGGGGACCTGACTTCCCTGAAGCAACCCCAGCGAGTTCCTGAGGTCCCCGTCGCAACCCAAAAGCACCCCCAGATTCCCGCCGCAACTCGAGAAACACCCCAAAATTATCCCCTCCATGCGAGATGAGGAAATTTGGCGATGCAGCATCTCAAGGGAAATACCACATTCCCTCTGGAAAGGCAAAAAGGTACTTGACACCCTTTATTCGACTCAGAACGTTCCCTCACACAGCTGTCCCCTTTGGAGAAGAGAACACACTTTTCGGACGCAATTCGAGAGGAGCCCCTGTGCACATTGAAGGGCTCGAGAGGAAACTGGAAGTTACCCTTCCAACACCAAAGGGGACCTGACTTCCCTGAAGCAACCCCAGCGAGTTCCTGAGGTTCCCGTCGCAACTCGAGCAGCACCACCACCTTCCCGCCGCAACACGAGAAACACCCCAAAATTTTCCCCTTCATGCGAGATGAGGAAATTTGGCGATGCAGCATCTCACGAGAAATACCACATTCCCTCTGGAAAGGCAAGAAGGTACTTGACACCCTTTATTCGACTCAGAAAGTTCCCTCACACAGCCGTCCCCTTTGGAGAGGAGAACACAGTTTACGGACTCAATTCGAGAGGAGAAACTGGGCACATCGAAGGGCTCCAGAGGAAACCGGAAGTTCCCCTTCAAACATCAAAGGGGACCAGACTTCCCTGAAGCAACCCCAGCGAGTTCCTGAGGTCCCCGTCGCAACTCAAGAAGCACCCCCAGTTTCCCGCCGCAACTCGAGAAACACCCCAAAATTATCCCCTCCATGCGAGATGAGGAAATTTTGCGATGCAGCATCTGAAGAGAAATACCACATTGCCTCTGGAAGGGCAAAAGGTACTTGACACCCTTTATTCGACTCAGAAAGTTCCCTCAAACAGCCGTCCCCTTTGGATAGAAGAAAACACTTTACTGACTCAATTCGAGGGGAGCCCCTCTGCCCATTGAAAGACTCGAGAGGAAACCGGAATTTCCCCTTCCAACACCAAAGGGGACCTGACTTCCCTGAAGCAACCCCAGCGAGTACCTGAGGTCCCCGTCGCAACTCGAGAAGCACCCGCAGCTTCCCGCCGCACGCGAGAAACACCCCAAAATTTTCCCCTACATGCGAGATGAGGAAATTTGGCGATGCAGCATCTCAAGAGAAATACCACATTCCCTCTGGAAAGGCAAAAAGGTACTTGACACCCTTTATTCGACTCAGAAAGTTCACTCACACAGCCGTCCGCTTAGGAGAGGAGAACACACGTTACGGACTCAATTGGAGACGAGCCCCTGTGCACATTGAAGGGCTCGAGAGGAAACCGGAAGTTCCCCTTCCAACACCAAAGGGGACCTGACTTCACTGAAGCCACCCCAGCGAGTTCCTGAGGTCCCCGTTGCAACTCGAGAAGCACCCCCAGCATCCCGCCGCAACTCGAGAAACACCCCAAAATTATCGCCACCATGCGAGATTAGGAAATTTGGCGATGCAGCATCTCAAGAGAAATACCACATTGCGTCTGGAAAGGCAAAAGTTTCTTGACACCCTTTATTCGACTCAGAAAGTTACCTCACACAGCCGTCCCCTTTGGAGAGGAGAACACACTTTACGGACTCAATTCGAGGGGAGCACATCTGCACATTGAAGGGCTTGAGAGGAAACCGTGAAGTTCCCCTTCCAACACCAAAGGAGACCTGACTTCACTGAAGCAACCCCAGCGGGTTCCTGAGGTCCCCGTCGCAACTCGAGAAGCACCCCCAGCTTCCCGCCGCAACTCGAGAAACACCCCAAAATTATCCCCTCCATGCGAAAAGAGGAAATTTGGTGATGAAGCATCTCAAAAAATAACACATTCCCTCTAAAAAAGGCAAAAAGGTACTTGACACCCTTTATTAGACTCAGAAATTTCCTCACACAGCCATCCCCTTTGGAGAAGAGAACACACTTTACGGACTCAATTCGAGAGGAGCCCCTGTGCACATTGAAGGGCTCGAGAGGAAACCGGAAGTTCCCCTTCCAACACCAAAGGGGACCTGACTTCCCTGAAGCAACCCCAGCGAGTTCCTGAGGTCCCCGTCGCAACTCGAGAAGCACCCCAGCTTCCCGCCGCAACTCCAGAAACAGCCAAAAATTCTCCCCTCCGTGCGAGATGAGGAAATTTTGCGATGCAGCACCTCAAGAGAAATAACACATTCCCTCTGTAAAGGAAAAAAGGTACTTGACACCCTTTATTCGACTCACAAAGTTCCCTTCCACAGCCGTCCCCTTTGGAGAGGAGAACACACTTTACAGACTCAATTCGAGAGGAGCCCCTGTGCACACTGAAGGGCTCGAGAGGAAACCGGAAGTTCCCCTTCCAACACCAAAGGGGACCTGACTTCCCTGAAGCAACCCCAGCGAGTACCTGAGGTCCCCGTCGCAACTAGAGTAGCATCCGCAGCTTCCCGCCGCAACTCGAGAAACACCACAAAATTATCCCCTCCATGCGAGATGAGGAAATTTGTCAATGCAGCATCTCACGAGAAATACCACATTCCCTCTGGAAAGGCAAAAAGGTACTTGACACCCTTTATTCGACTCAGTAAGTTCCCTCACACAGCCATAACCTTTGGAGAGGAGAACACACTTTACGGACTCAATTCGGGAGGAGCACCTGTGCACATTGAAGGGCTCGAGAGGAAACCGGAAGTTCCCCTTCCAACACCAAAGGGGACCTGACTTCCCTGAAGCAACCCCAGCGAGTTCCTGAGGTCCCCGTCGGAACTCGAGATGCACCACCAGCTTCCCACCGCAACTCGAGAAACACCCCAAAATTCTCCCCTCCATGCGAGATGAGGAAATTTGGCGATGCAGCCTCTCAAGAGATATACCACATTCCCTCTGGAAAGGCAAAAAGGTACTTGACACCCTTTATTCGACTCAGAAAGTTCCCTCACACAGCCGTCCCCTTTGGAGAGGAGAACACACTATACGGACTCAATTTGAGAGGAGCCCCTGTGCACATTGAAGGGCTCCAGAGGAAACTGGAAGTTCCCCTTCCAACACCAAAGGGGACCTGACTTCCCTGAAGCAACCCCAGCGAGTTCCTGAGGTCGCCGTCGCAACTCGAGAAGCACCCCCAGCTTCACGCCGTAACTCGAGAAACACACCAAAATTATACCCTCCATGCGAGATGAGTAAATTTGGCGATGCAGCATCTCACGAGAAATACCACATTCCATCTGGAAAGGCAAAAAGTTACTTGACACCCTTTATTCGACTCAGAAAGTTCCCTCACACAGCCGTCCCCTTTGGAGAGGAGAACACACAAAGCGGCCTCAATTCGAGAGAAGCCCCTGTGCACATTGAAGGGCTTGAGAGGAAACCGGAAGTTCCCCTTCCAACACCAAAGGGGACCTGACTTCCCTGAAGCAACCCCAGCGAGTTCCTGAGGTCCCCGTCGCAACTCGAGAAGCACCCCCAGCTTCCCGCCGCAACTCGAGAAACAGCCCAAAATTTTCCCTCCATGCGAGATGAGGAAATTTGCCGATGCAGCATCTCACGAGAAATACCACATTCCCTCTGGAAAGGCAAAAAGGTACTTGACACCCTTTATTCGACTCAGAAAGTTCCCTCACACAGCCGTCCCCTTTGGAGAGGAGAACACACTTTACGGACTCAATTCGCGAGGAGCCCCTGTGCACACTGAAGGGCTCCAGAGGAAACCGGAAGTTCCCCTTCCAACACCAAAGGGGACCTGACTTCCCTGAAGCAATCCCGGCGAGTTCCTGAGGTCCCCGTCGCAACTCGAGCAGCACCACCACCTTCCCGCCGCAACTCGAGAAACACCCCAAAATTTTCCCCTTCATGCGAGATGAGGAAATTTGGCGATGCAGCATCTCACGAGAAATACCACATTCCCTCTGGAAAGGCAAGAAGGTACTTGACACCCTTTATTCGACTCAGAAAATTCCCTCAAGCAGCCGTCCCCTTTGGAGAGTAGAACACATTTTATGGACTCAATTCCAGAGGAGGCCCTGTGCACATTGAAGGGCTCGAGAGGAAACCGGAAGTTCCCCTTCCAACACCAAAGGGGACCTGACTTCCCTGACGCAACCCCAGCGAGTTCCTGAGGTCCCCGTCGCAACTCGAGAAGCACCCCCAGCTTCCCGCCGCAACTCGAGAAACACCCCAAAATTCTCCCCTCCATGCGAGATGAGGAAATTTGGCGATGCAGCATCTCACGAGAAATACCACATTCCCTCTGGAAAGGCAAAAAGGTTATTGACACCCTTTATTCGACCCAGAAAGTTCCCTCACACAGCCGTCCCCTTTGGAGAGGAGAACACAGTTTACGGACTCAATTCGAGAGGAGCCCCTGTGCACATTGAACGGCTCGAGAGGAAACCGGAAGTTCCCCTTCCAACACCAAAGGGTACCTGAATTCCCTGAAGCAACCCCAGCGAGTTCCAGAGGTCCCCGTCGCAACAAAAGAAGCACCCACAGTTTACCGCCGCAACTCGAGAAACACCCCAAAATTATCCCCTCCATGCGAGATGAGGAAATTTGGCCATGCAGCATCTCAAGAGAAATACCACATTGCCTCTAGAAGGGCAAAAGGTACTTGACACCCTTTATTCGACTCAGAAATTTCACTCACACAGCTGTCCCCTTTGGATAGGAGAACACACTTTACGGATTCAATTCGAGGGGAGCCCCTCTGCCCATTGAAAGACTCGAGAGGAAACCGGAATTTCCCCTTCCAACACCAAAGGGGACCTGACTTCCCTGAAGCAACCCCAGCGAGTACCTGAGGTCCCCGTCGCAACTCGAGAAGCACCCGCAGCTTCCTGCCGCATGCGAGAAACACCCCAAAATTTTCCCCTACATGCGAGATGAGGAAATTTGGCGATGCAGCATCTCAAGAGAAATACCACATTCCCTCTGGAAAGGCAAAAAGGTAGTTGACACCCTTTATTCGACTCAGAAAGTTCACTCACACAGCCGTCCGCTTTGGAGATGAGAACACACGTTACGGACTCAATTGAAGACGAGCTCTGTGCACATTGAAGGGCTCGAGAGGAAACCGGAAGTTCTCCTTCCAACACCAAAGGGGACCTGACTTCCCTGAAGCCACCCCAGCGAGTTCCTGAGGTCCCCGTCGCAACTCGAGAAGCACCCCCAGCATCCCGCCGCAACTCGAGAAACACCCCAAAATTATCGCCACCATGCGAGATGAGGAAATTTGGCGATGCAGCATCTCAAGAGAAATACCACATTGCCTCTGGAAAGGCAAAAGGTTCTTGACACCCTTTATTCGACTCATAAAGTTCCCTCACACAGCCGTCCCCTTTGGAGAGGAGAACACACTTTACGGACTCAATTCGAGGGGAGCACCTCTGCACATTGAAGGGCTCGAGAGGAAACCGTGAAGTTCCCCTTCCAACACCAAAGGGGACCTGACTTCACTGAAGCAACCCCAGCGGTTTCCTGAGGTCCCCGTCGCAACTCGAGAAGCACCCCCACTTCCCGCCGCAACTCGAGAAACACCCCAAAATTATCCCCTCCATGCGAAAAGAGGAAATTTGGTGATGCAGCATCTCAAGAGAAATACCACATTCCCCCTGGAAAGGCAAAAAGGTACTTGAAACCCTTTATTCGACTCAGAAATTTCCTCACACAGCCATCCCCTTTGGAGAAGAGAACACACTTTACGGACTCAATTCGAGAGGAGCCCCTGTGCACATTGAAGGGCTCGAGAGGAAACCGGAAGTTCCTCTTCCAACACCAAAGGGGACCTGACTTCCCTGAAGCAACCCCAGCGAGTTCCTGAGGTCCCCGTCGCAACTCGAGAAGCACCCCAGCTTCCCGCCGCAACTCCAGAAACAGCCAAAAATTCTCCCCTCCGAGCGAGATGAGGAAATTTGGCGATGCAGCACCTCAAGAGAAATAACACATTCCCTCTGTAAAGGAAAAAAGGTACTTGACACCCTTTATTCGACTCACAAAGTTCCCTCACACAGCCGTCCCCTTTAGAAGGGAGAACACACTTTACAGACTCAATTCGAGAGGAGCCCCTGTGCACACTGAAGGGCTCGAGAGGAAACCGGAAGTTCCCTTCCAACACCAAAGGGGACCTGACTTCCCTGAAGCAACCCCAGCGAGTACCTGAGGTCCCCGTCGCAACTAGAGTAGCATCCCAAGCTTCCCGCCGCAACTCGAGAAACACCACAAAATTATCCCCTCCATGCGAGATGAGGAAATTAGTCAATGCAGCATCTCACGAGAAATACCACATTCCCTCTGGAAAGGCAAAAAGGTACTTGACACCCTTTATTCGACTCAGTAAGTTCCCTCACACAGCCATAACCTTTGGAGAGGAGAACACACTTTACGGACTCAATGCGGGAGGAGCACCTGTGCACATTGAAGGGCTCGAGAGGAAACCGGAAATTCCCCTTCCAACACCAAAGGGGACCTGACTTCCCTGAAGCAACCCCAGCGAGTTCCTGAGGTACCCGTCGGAACTCGAGATGCACCACCAGCTTCCCACTGCAACTCGAGAAACACACCAAAATTCTCCCCTCCATGAGAGATGAGGAAATTTGGCGATGCAGCCTCTCAAGAGAAATACCACATTCCCTCTGGAAAGGCAAAATGGTACTTGACACCCTTTATTCGACTCAGAATGTTCCCTCACACAGCCGTCCACTTTGGAGAGGAGAAGACACTTTACGGACTCAATTCGAGAGCGGCCCCTGTGCACATTGAAGGGCTCGAGAGGAAACCGGAAGTTCCCCTTCCAACACCAAAGGGGACCTGACTTCCCTGAAGCAACCCCAGCGAGTTCCTGAGGTCCCCGTCGCAACTCGAGAAGCACCCCCAGCTTCCCACCGCAACTCGAGAAACACCCCAAAATAATCCCCTCCATGCGAGGTGAGGAAATTTGGCGCTTCAGCAATTCAAGAGAAATACCACATTCCCTCTGGAAAGGCAAAAAGGTACTTGACACCCTTTATTCGACTCAGAAAGTTCCCTCACAAAGCCGTTCACTTTGAGAGGAGAACAGACTTACGGACTCAATTCGAGAGGAGCCCCTGTGCACATTGAAGGGCTCGAGTGGAAACCGGAAGTTCCCCTTCCAACACCAAAGGGTACCTGACTTCCCTGAAGCAACCCCAGCGAGTTCCTGAGGTCCCTGTCGCAACCCAAAAAGCAACCCCAGATTCCCACCGCAACTCGAGAAACACACCATAATTATCCCCTCCATGCGAGATGAGGAAATTTGGCGATGCAGCATCTCAAGGGAAATACCACATTCCCTCTGGAAAGGCAAAAAGGTACCTGACACCCTTTATTCGACTCAGAACGTTCCCTCACACAGCTGTCCCCTTTGGAGAAGAGAACACACTTTACGGACGCAATTCGAGAGGAGCCCCTGTGCTCATTGAAGGGCTTGAGAAGAAACCGGAAGTTCCCCTTCCAACACCAAAGGGGACCTGACTTCCCTGAAGCAACCCCAGCGAGTTCCTGAGGTCCCCGTCGCAACTCGAGACGCACCCCCAGCTTCCCGCCGCAACTCGAGAAACACCCCAACATTAACCCCTCCATGCGAGATAAGGAAATTTGGCGATGCAGCATCTCAAGGGAAATACCACATTCCCTCTGGAAAGGCAAAAAGGTACTTGACACCCTTTATTCGAATCAGAAAGTTCCCTCACACAGCCGTCCTCTTTGGGGTGGAGAACACACTTTACGGACTCAATTCGAGAGGAGCCCCTGTGCACATTGAAGGGCTCGAGAGGAAACCGGAAATCCCCCTTCAAACACCAAAGGGGACCTGACTTCCCTGAAGCAACCACAGCGAGTTCCTGAGGTCCCCGAGGCAACTCGAGAAGCTCCCCAAAATTTTCCCCTCCATGCGAGATGAGGAAATTTGGCGATGCAGCATCTCAAGAGAAATACCACATTCCCTCTGGAAAGGCAAAAAGTACTTGACACCCTTTATTCGACTCCGAAAGTTCCCTCACACAGCCGTCCCCTTTAGAGAGGAGAACACACTTCAGGGACTCAATTCAAGAGGAGCAATTGTGCACATTGAAGCGCTCGAGAGGAAAACAGAAGTTCCGCTTACAACACCAAAGGGGACCTTACTCCCCTGAAGCAACCCCAGCGAGTTCCTGAGGTTCCCGTCGCAACTCGAGAAGCACCCCCAGCTTCCCGCCGCAAATCGAGAAACACCCCAAAAGTATCCCGTCCATGCGAGATGAGGAAATTTGGCGCGTCAGCATCTCAAGAGAAATACCACATTCCCTCTGGAAAGGCAGAAAGGTACCTGACACCCCTTATTCGACTCAGAAAGTTCCCTCAAACAGCCGTCCCCTTGGAGAGGAGAACACACTTTACGGACTCAATTCGAGAGGAGCCCCTGTGCACATTGAAGGGCTCGAGAGGAAACCGGAAGTTCCCCTTCCAACACCAAAGGGGAACTGACTTATCTGAAGCAACCCCAGCGAGTTCCTGAGGTCCCCTTCGCAACTCGAGAAGCACTCCCAGCTTCCCGCCGCAATTCGAGATACACCCCAAAATTATCCCCTCCATGCGAGATGAGGAAATTTGGCGATGCAGCATCTCACGAGAAATACCACATTCCCTCCGGAAAGGCAAAAAGGTACTTGACACCCTTTATTCGACTCAGAAAGTTCCCTCACACAGGCGTCCCCTTTGAAGAGAACACACTTTACATACTCAATTCAAGAGGAGCCCCTGTGCATATTGAAGGGCTCGGGAAGAAAAAGGAAGTTCCCCTTCCAACACCAAAGGGGACCTGACTTCCCTGAAGCAACCCCAGCGAGTTCCTGAGGTCCCCGTCGCTACTCGAGAAACACCCCCAGCTTCCCGCCCCAACTCGAGAAACACCACAAAATTCTTACCTCCATGCGAGATGAGGAAGTTTGGCGATGCAGCATCTCAAGAGAAATACCACATACCCTCGGGAAAGTCAAAAAGGTACTTGACAACCTTTATTCGACTCAGAAAGTTACCTCACACAGCCGTCCCGTTTGAGAGGAGAAAACACTTCACGGACTCAATTCGAGAGTATCCCCTGTGCACATTGAAGGGCTCGAGAGGAAAGCGGAAGTTCCCCTTCCAAAAACAAAGGGGACCTGACTTCCCTGATGCAACCCCAGCGAGTTCCTGAGGTCCCCGTTGCAACTCGAGAAGCACACCCAGCTTACCGCCGCAACTCGAGAGACACCCCAAAAGTATCCAGTCCATGCGAGATGAGGAAATTTGGCGCTTCAGCATCTCAAGAGATATGGCACATTCCCTCTGGAAAGGCAAAAAGGTACTTGACACCCTTTATTCGAATCAGAAAGATCCCTCACACAGCCGTCCCCTTTGGAAACGAGAAGACACTTTACGGACTCAATTCTAGAGGAGCCCCTGTGCACACTGAAGGGCTCGAGAGGAAACCGGAAGTTCCCCTTCCAACAACAAAGGGGACCTGAGTTCCCTGAAGCAACACCAGCGAGTTCCTGAGGTCCCAGTCGCAACTCGAGAAGCACCCCCAGCTTCCCGCCGCAACTCGAGAAATACCCCAAAATTATCCCCTCCGTGCGAGATGAGGAAATTTGGCGATGCAGCATCTCAAGAGAAATACCACATTCCCTCTGGAAAGACAAAAAGGTACTTAACACCCTTTATTCGACTAAGAATGTTCCATCACACACCCGTCCCCTTTGGAGAGGAGAACACACTTTACGGACTCAATTCGAGAGGAGCCCCTGTGCACATTGAAGGGCTCGAGAGGAAACCGGAAGTTCCCCTTCCAACACCAAAGGGGACCTGACTTCCCTGAAGCAACCCCAGCGAGTTCCTGAGGTCCCCGTCGCAACTCGAGAAGCACCCCCTGCTTCCCGCCGCAACTCGAGAAACACCCCAAAATTATCCCCTCCCTGCGAGATGAGGAAATTTGGCGATGCAGCATCTCAAGAGAAATAGCACATTCCCTCTGGAAAGGCAAAAAGGTACTTGACACCATTTATTCGACTCAGAAAGTTCCCTCACACAGCCGTCCCCTTTGGAGAGGAGAACACACTTTACGGACTCAATTCGAGAGGAGCCCCTGTGCACATTGAAGGGCTCGAGAGGAAACCGGAAGTTCCCCTTCCAACACCAAAGGGGACCTGACTTCCCTGAAGCAACCCCAGCGAGTTCCTGAGGTCCCCGTCGCAACTCGAGAAGCACCTCCAGCTTCCCGCCGCAACTCGAGAAACAACCCAACATTAACCCCTCCATGCGAGATGAGGAAATTTGGCGATGCAGCATCTCAAGGGAAATACCACATTCCCTCTGGAAAGGCAAAAAGGTACTTGACACCCTTTATTCGACTCAGGAAGTTCCCGCACACAGCCGTCCTCTTTGGGGTGGAGAACACACTTTACGGACTCAATTCGAGAGGAGCCCCTGTACACATTGAAGGGCTCGAGAGGAAACCGGAAGTTCCCCTTCAAACACCAAAGGGGACCTGAGTTCCCTGAAGCAACCCCAGCGAGGTCCTGAGGTCCCCGTCGCAACTCGAAAAGCACCCCAAAATTTTCCCCTCCATGCGAGATGAGGAAATTTGGCGATGCAGCATCTCAAGAGAAATACCACATTCCCTCTGGAAAGGCAAAAAGATACTTGACACCCTTTATTCGACTCAGAAAGTTCCCTCACACAGCCGTCCCCTTTGGCGAGGAGAACACAATTTACGGACTCAATTCGAGAGGAGCCCCTGTGCACATTGAAGGGCTCAAGAGGAAACCGGAAGTTCCCCTTCCAACACCAAAGGGGACCTGACTTCCCTGAAGCAACCCCAGCGAGTTCCTGAGGTCCACGTCGCAGCTCGAGAAGCACCCCCAGCTTCCCGCCGCAACTCGAGAAACAGCCTAAAATTCTCCCCTCCATGCGAGATGAGGAAATTTGGCGATCCAGCATCTCACGAGAAATACCACATTCCCTCTGGAAAGGCAAAAAGGTACTTGACACCCTTTATTCGACTCAGAAAGTTCCCTCACACAGCCGTCCCCTTTGGCGAGGAGAACACACTTTACGGACTCAATTCGAGAGGAGCCCCTGTGCACACTGAAGGGCTCGAGAGGAAACCGGAAGATCCCCTTCCAACACCAAAGGGGACCTGACTTCCCTGAAGCAACCCCAGCGAGTTCCTGAGGTCCCCGTCGCAACTCGAGAAGCACCCCCAGCTTCCCGCCGCAACTCGAGAAACACCCCAAAATTATCCCCTCCATGCGAGATGAGGAAATTTGGCGATGCAGCATCTCAAGGGAAATACCACATTCCCTCTGGAAAGGTAAAAAGGTACTTGACACCCTTTATTCGACTCAGAAAGTTCCCTCACACAGCCGTCCCCTTTGGCGAGGAGAACACACTTTACGGACTCAATTCGAGAGGAGTCCCTGTGCACATTGAAGGGCTCGAGAGGAAACCGTAAGATCCCCTTCCAACACCAAAGGGGACCTGACTTCCCTGAAGCAACCCCAGCGAGTTCCTGAGGTCCCCGTCGCAACTCGAGAAGCATCCCCAGCTTCCCGCCGCAACTCGAGAAACACCCCAAAATTATCCCCTCCATGCGAGATGAGGAAATTTGGCGATGCAGCATCTCACGAGAAATACCACATTCCCTCTGGAAAGGCAAAAAGCTACTTGACACCCTTTTTTCGACTCAGAAAGTTCCCTCACACAGCCGTCCCCTTTGGAGAGGAGAACACACTTTACGGACTCAACTCGAGAGGAGCCCCTGTGCACATTGATGGGTTCGAGAGGAAACCGGAAGTTCCCCTTCCAAAACCAAAGGGGACCTGACTTCCCTGAAGCAACCCCAGCGAGTTCCTGAGGTCCCCGTCGCAACTCGAGAAGCACCCCCAGCTTCCCGCCGCAACTCGAGAAACACCACAAAATTATCCCCTCCATGCGAGATGAGGAAATTTGGCGATGCAGCATCTCAAGAGAAATACCACATTCCCTCTGGAAAGGCAAAAAGGTACTTGACACCCCCTATTCGACTCAGAAAGTTCCCTCACACAGCCGTCCCCTTTGGAGAGGAGAACACACTTTACGGACTCAATTCGAGAGGAGCCCCTGTGCACATTGAAGGGCTCGAGAGGAAACCGGAAATTCCCCTTCCAACACCAAAGGGGACCTGACTTCCCTGAAGCAACCCCAGCGAGTTCCTGAGGTCCCCGTCGCAACTCGAGAAGCACACCCAGCTTCCCGCCGCAACTCGAGAAACACCCCAAAATTATCCCCTCCAGGCGAGATGAGGAAATTTGGCGATGCAGCATCTCAAGAGAAATACCACATTCCCTCTGGAAATGCAAAAAGGTACTTGAAACCCTTTATTCGACTCAGAAAGTTCCCTCACACAGCCGTCCCCTTTGGAGAGGAGAACACACTTTACGGACTCAATTCGAGAGGAGCCCCTGTGCACTTTGAAGGGCTCGAGAGGAAACCGGAAGTTCCCGTTCCAACACCAAAGGGGACCTGACTTCCCTGAAGCAACCCCAGCGAGTTCCTGAGGTCCCCGTCGCAACTCGAGAAGCACCCCCAGCTTCCCTCCGCAACTCGAGAAACACCCCAAAATTCTCCCCTCATGCGAGATGAGGAAATTTGGCGATGCAGCAACTCAAGAGAAATACCACATTCCCTCTGGAAAGGCAAAAAGGTACTTGACACCCTTTATTCGACTCAGAAACTTCCCTCACACAGCCGTCCACTTTGGAGAGGAGAACACACTTTTCGGACTCAATTCGAGAGGAGCCCCTGTGCACATTGAAGGGCTCGAGAGGAAACCGAAGTTCCGCTTCCAACACCAAAGGGGACCTGACTTCCCTGAAGCAACCCTAGCGAGTTCCTGCGGTCCCCGTCGCAACTCGAGAAGCACCCCCAGCTTCCCGCTGCAACTCGAGAAACACCCCAAAATTCTCCCCTCCATGCGAGATGAGGAAATTTGGCGATGCAGCATCTCACGAGAAATACCACATTCCGTCTGGAAAGGCAAAAAGTTACTTGACAGCCTTTATTCGTCTCAGAAAGTTCCCTCACACAGCCGTCCCCTTTGGCGAGGAGAACACACTTTATGGACTCAATTCGAGAGGAGCCGTGGTGCACATTGAAGGGCTCGAGAGGAACCCGGAAGTTCCCCTTCCAACAACAAAGGGGACCTGACTTCCCTGAAGCAACCCCAGCGAGTTCCTGAGGTCCCCGTCGCAACTCGAGAAGCACCCCCAGCTTCCCGCCGCAACTCGAGAAACACCCCAAAATTATCCCCTCCATGCGAGATGAGGAAATTTGGCGATGCAGCATCTCAAGAGAAATACCACATTCCCTCTGGAAAGGCAAAAAGGTACTTGACACCCCCTATTCGACTCAGAAAGTTCCCTCACACAGCCGTCCCCTTTGGAGAGGAGAACACACTTTACGGACTCAATTCGAGAGGAGCCCCTGTGCACATTGAAGGGCTCGAGAGGAAACCGGAAGTTCCCCTTCCAACACCAAAGGGGACCTGACTTCCCTGAAGCAACCCCAGTGAGTTCCTGAGGTCCCCGTCGCAACTCGAGAAGCAAACCCAGCTTCCCGCCGCAACTCGAGAAACACCTCAAAATTATCCCCTCCATGCGAGATGAGGAAATTTGGCGATGCAGCATCGCAAGAGAAATACCACATTCCCTCTGGAAAGGCAAAAAGGTACTTGACACCCTTTAATCGACTCAGAAACTTCCCTCACACAGCCGTCCCCTTTGGAGAGGAGAACACACTTTACGGACTCAATTCGAGGGGAGCTCCTGTGCACATTGAAGTGCTCAAGAGGAAACCGAACTTCACCTTCCAACACCAAAGGGGACCTGACTTCCCTGAAGCAACCCCAACGAGTTCCTGAGGTCCCCGTCGTAACTCAAGAAGCACTCCCAGCTTCCCGCCGCAACTCGAGAAACACCCCAGAATTATCCCCACCATGCGAGATGAGGAAATTTGGCGATGCAGCATCTCAAGAGAAATACCACATTCCCTTTGGAAAGGCAAAAAGGTACTTGACACCCTTTATTCGACTCAGAAAGTTCCCTCACACAGCCGTCCCCTTTGGAGAGGAGAAGACACTTTACGGACTCAATTCGAGAGGAGCCCCTGTGCACATTGAAGGGCTCGAGAGGAAACCGGAAGTTCCCCTTCCAACACAAAAGGGGACCTGACTTCCCTGAAGAAACCCCAGCGAGTTCCTGAGGACCTCGTCGCAACTCGAGAAGCACCCCCAGCTTCCCGCCGCAACTCGAGAAACACCCCAAAATTATCCCCTCCATGCGAGATGAGGAAATTTGGCGATGCAGCATCTCAAGAGAAATACCACATTCCCTCTGGAAAGGCACAAAGGTACTTGACACCCTTTATTCGACTCAGAAAGTTTCCTCACACAGCCGTCCCCTTTGGAGAGGAGAACACACTTTACGGACTCAATTTGAGAGCAGCCCCTGTGCACATTGAAGGGCTCCAGAGGAAACTGGAAGTTCCCCTTCCAACACCAAAGGGGACCTGACTTCCCTGAAGCAACCCCAGCGAGTTCCTGAGCTCCCCGTCGAAAAATAGACAAGCACCCCCAGCTTCCCGCCGCAACTCGAGATATACCCCAAAATTCTCCCCTCCGTGCGAGATGAGGAAATTTGTCGATGCAGCATCTCACGAGAAATACCACATTCCCTCTGGAAAGGCAAAAAGGTACTTGACACCCTTTATTCGGCTCAGAAAGTTCCCTCACACACCGTCCCCTTTGGAGAGGAGAACACACTTTATGGACTCAATTCAAGAGGAGCCCCTGTGCACATCGAAAGGCTCGAGTTGAAACCGGAAGTTCCCCTTCTATCACCAAAGGGGACCAGATTTCCCTGAAGCAACACAAGCGAGTTCCTGACGTCCCCGTCGGAACTCGAGATGCACCCCCATCTTCCGGCCGCAACTCGAGAAACACACAAAATTCTCCCCTCCATGCGAGATGAGGAAATTTGGCTATGCAGCCTTTCAAGAGAAATACCACATTCCCTCTGGAAAGGCAAAAAGGTACTTGACACCCTTTATTCGACTCAGAAAGTTCCCTCACACAGCCGTCCCCTTTGGAGAGGAGAACACACTTTACGGACTCAATTCGAGAGGAGCCCCTGTGCACATTGAAGGGCTCGAGAGGAAACTGGAAGTTCCCTTTCCAACACCAAAGGGGACCTGACTTCCCTGAAGCAAACCCAGCGAGTTCCTGAGGTCCCCGTCGCAACTCGGGAAGCACCCCCAGCTTCCCGCCGCGACTCGAGAAACACCCCAAAATTATCCCCTCCATGCGAGATGAGGAAATTTGGCAATGCAGCATCTCAAGAGAAATAGCACATTCCTTCTGGAAAGGCAAAAAGGTACTTGACACCCTTTATTCGACTCAGAAAGTTCCCTCACACAGCCGTCCCCTTTGGAGAGGAGAACACACTTTACGGACTCAACTCGAGAGGAGCCCCTGTGCACATTGAAGGGCTCGAGAGGAAACCGGAAGTTCCCCTTCCAACACCAAAGGGGACCTGACTTCCCTGAAGCAACCCCAGCGAGTTCCTGAGGTCCCCGAGGCAACTCGAGAAGCAACCCCAGCTTCCCGGCGCAACTCGAGAAACACACCAAAATTATCCACTCCATGCGAGATGAGGAAAATTGGCCATTCAGCATCTCAAGAGAAATACCACATTCCCTCTGGAAAGGCAAAAAGGAACTTGACACCCTTTATTCGACTCAGAAAGTTCCCTGACACAGCCGTCCCCCTTGGAGAGGAGAACACACTTTACGGACTCAATTCGACAGGAGCCCCTGTGCACATTGAAGGGCTCGAGAGGAAACCGGAAGTTCCCCTTCCAACACCAAAGGGGACCTGACTCCCCTGAAGCAACCCCAGCGAGTTCCTGAGGTCCCCGAGGCAACTCGAGAAGCAACCCCAGCTTCCCGGCGCAACTCGAGAAACACACCAAAATTATCCCCTCCATGCGAGATGAGGAAAATTGGCCATTCAGCATCTCAAGAGAAATACCACATTCCCTCTGGAAAGGCAAAAAGGAACTTGACACCCTTTATTCGACTCAGAAAGTTCCCTGACACAGCCGTCCCCCTTGGAGAGGAGAACACACTTTACGGACTCAATTCGACAGGAGCCCCTGTGCACATTGAAGGGCTCGAGAGGAAACCGGAAGTTCCCCTTCCAACACCAAAGGGGACCTGACTTCCCTGAAGCAACCCCAGCGAGTTCCTGAGGTCCCCGTCGCAACTGGAGAGACACCCCCAGCTTCCCGCCCGAACTTGACAAACACCCCAAAATTATCCCCTACATGCGAGATGAGGAAAATTGGCGATGCAGCATCTCAAAAGAAATACCACATTCCCTCTTGAAAGGCAAAAAGGTACTTGTCACCCTTTATTCGACTGAGAATGTTCCCTCACACAGCCGTCCCCTTAGGATAGGAGAACACACTCTACGGAGTCAATTCGAGAGGAGCCCCTGTGCACATTGAAGGGCTGGAGAGGAAACCGGAAGTTCCCCTTCCAACACCAAAGAGGACCTGACTTCCCAGAAGCAACCCCAGCGAGTTCCTGAGGTCCCCGTCGCAACTCTAGAAGCACCCCCAGCTTCCCGCCACAACTCGAGACACACCCCAAAATTATCCCCTCCATGCGAGATGAGGAAATTTGGCGATGCAGCCTCTCAAGAGAAATACCACATTCCGTCTGGAAAGGCAAAAAGATACTTGACACCCTTAATTCGACTCAGAAAGTTCCCTCACACAGCCCTTCCCTTTGGAGAGGAGAACACACTTTACGGACTCAATTCGAGAGGAGCCCCTGTGCACATTGAAGGGCTGGAGAGGAAACCGGAAGTTCCCCTTCCAGCACCAAAGGGGACCTGACTTCCCTGAAGCAACCCCAGCGAGTTCCTGAGGTTCCCGTCGCAACTCGAGAAGCACCCCCAGCTTCCTGGCACAACTCGAGAAACACACCAAAATTATCCCCTCCATGCGTGATGAGGAAAATTGGCGATGCAACATCTCAAAAGAAATACCACATTCCCTCTTGAAAGGGAAAAAGGTACTTGTCACCCTTTATTCGACTGAGAATGTTCCCTCACACAGCCGTCCCCTTAGGATAGGAGAACACACTCTACGGAGTCAATTCGAGAGGAGCCCCTGTGCACATTGAAGGGCTCGAGAGGAAACCGGAAGTTCCCCTTCCAACACCAAAGGGGACCTGACTTCCCTGAAGCAACCCCAGCGAGTTCCTGAGGTCCCCGTCGCAACTCGAGAAGCACCCCCAGCTTCCCGCCGCAACTCGAGAAACACCCCAAAATTATCCCCTCCATGCGAGATGAGGAAATTTGGCGATGCAGCATCTCAAGAGAAATACCACATTCACTCTGGAAAGGCAAAAAGGTACTTGACACCCTTTATTCGACTCAGAAAGTTCCCTCACACAGCCGTCCCCTTTGGAGAGGAGAACACACTTTACGGTCTCATTTCGAGAGGATCCCCTGTGCACATTGAAGGGCTCGAGAGGAAACCGGAAGTTCCCCTTCCAACACCAAAGGGGACCTGACTTCCCTGAAGCAACCCCAGCGAGTTCCTTAGGTCCCCGTCTCAACTCGAGAAGCATCCCCAGCTTCCCGCCGCAACTCGAGAAACACACCAAAATTATCCCCTCCATGCGAGATGAGGAAATTTGGCGATGCAGCATCTCAAGAGAAATACCACATTCCCTCTGGAAAGGCAAAAAGGTACTTGACACCCTTTATTCGACTCACAAAGTTCCCTCACACAGCCGTCCCCTTTGAAGAGGAGAACACACTTTACGGACTCAATTCGAGAGGAGCCCCTGTGCACATTGAAGGGCTCGAGAGGAAACCGGAAGTTCCCCTTCCAACACCAAAGGGGACCTGACTTCCCTGAAGCAACCCCAGCGAGTTCCTGAGGTCCCCGTCGCAACTCGAGAAGCACCCCCAGCTTCCCGCCGCAACTCGAGAAACAACCCAAAATTATCCCCTCCATGCGAGATGAGGAAATTTGACGATGCAGCATCTCACGAGAAATACCACATTCCCTCTGGAAAGGCAAAAAGGTACTTGACACCCTTTATTCGACTCAGAAAGTTCCCTCACACAGCCGTCCCCTTTGGAGAGGAGAACACACTTTACGGACTCAATTCGAGAGGAGCCCCTGTGCACATTGAAGGGGTCGAGGGGAAACCGGAAGTTCCCCTTCCAACACCAAAGGGGACCTGACTTCCCTGAATCAACCCCAGCGATTTCCTGAGGTCCCCGTCGCAACTCGAGAAGCACCCCCAGCTTCCCGCCGCAACTCGAGAAACACCCCAAAATTATCCCCTCCATGCGAGATGAGGAAATTTGGCGATGCAGCATCTCAAGAGAAATATCACATTCCCTCTGGAAAGGCAAAAAGGTACTTGACACCCTTTATTCGACTCAGAAAGTTCCCTCACACAGCTGTCCCCTTTGGAGAGGAGAACACACTTTACGGACTCAATTCGAGAGGAGCCCCTGTGCACATTGAAGGGCTCGAGAGGAAACCGGAAGTTCCCCTTCCAACACCAAAGGGGACCTGACTTCCCTGAAGCAACCCCAGCGAGTTCCTGAGGTCCCCGTCGCAACTCGAGAAGCACCCCCAGCTTCCCGCCGCAACTCGAGAAACACCCCAAAATTATCCCCTCCATGCGAGATGAGGAAATTTGACGATGCAGCATCTCAAGAGAAATACCACATTCCCTCTGGAAAGGCAAAAAGGTACTTGACACCCTTTATTCGACTCAGAAATTTCCCTCACACAGCCGTCCCCTTTGGAGAGGAGAACACACTTTACGGACTCAATTCGAGAGGAGCCCCTGTGCACATTGAAGGGGTCGAGGGGAAACCGGAAGTTCCCCTTCCAACACCAAAGGGGACCTGACTTCCCTGAATCAACCCCAGCGATTTCCTGAGGTCCCCGTCGCAACTCGAGAAGCACCCCCAGCTTCCCGCCGCAACTCGAGAAACACCCCAAAATTATCCCCTCCATGCGAGATGAGGAAATTTGGCGATGCAGCATCTCAAGAGAAATATCACATTCCCTCTGGAAAGGCAAAAAGGTACTTGACACCCTTTATTCGACTCAGAAAGTTCCCTCACACAGCCGTCCCCTTTGGAGAGGAGAACACACTTTACGGACTCAATTCGAGAGGAGCCCCTGTGCACATTGAAGGGCTCGAGAGGAAACCGGAAGTTCCCCTTCCAACACCAAAGGGGACCTGACTTCCCTGAAGCAACCCCAGCGAGTTCCTGAGGTCCCCGTCGCAACTCGAGAAGCACCCCCAGCTTCCCGCCGCAACTCGAGAAACACCCCAAAATTATCCCCTCCATGCGAGATGAGGAAATTTGACGATGCAGCATCTCAAGAGAAATACCACATTCCCTCTGGAAAGGCAAAAAGGTACTTGACACCCTTTATTCGACGCAGAAAGTTCCCTCACACAGCCGTCCCCTTTGGAGAGGAGAACACACTTTACGGACTCAATTCGAGAGGAGCCCCTGTGCACATTGAAGGGCTCTAGAGGAAACCGGAAGTTCCCCTTCCAACAAAAAAGGGGACCTGAGTTCCCTGAAGCAACCCCAGCGAAATCCTGAGGTCCCCGTCGGAACTCGAGAAGCACCCCCAGCTTCCCGCCGCAACTCGAGAAACACCCCAAAATTATCCCCTCCATGCGAGATGAGGAAATTTGGCGATGCAGCATCTCAAGAGAAATACCACATTCCCTCTGAAAAGGCAAAAAGGTACTTGACACCCTTTATTCGACTCAGAAAGTTCCCTCACACAGCCGTCCCCTTTGGAGAGGAGAACACACTTTACGGTCTCATTTCGAGAGGATCCCCTGTGCACATTGAAGGGCTCGAGAGGAAACCGGAAGTTCCCCTTCCAACACCAAAGGGGACCTGACTTCCCTGAAGCAACCCCAGCGAGTTCCTTAGGTCCCCGTCTCAACTCGAGAAGCATCCCCAGCTTCCCGCCGCAACTCGAGAAACACACCAAAATTATCCCCTCCATGCGAGATGAGGAAATTTGGCGATGCAGCATCTCAAGAGAAATACCACATTCCCTCTGGAAAGGCAAAAAGATACTTGACACCCTTTATTCGACTCACAAAGTTCCGTCACACAGCCGTCCCCTTTGAAGAGGAGAACACACTTTACGGACTCAATTCGAGAGGAGCCCCTGTGCACATTGAAGGGCTCGAGAGGAAACCGGAAGTTCCCCTTCCAACACCAAAGGGGACCTGACTTCCCTGAAGCAACCCCAGCGAGTTCCTGAGGTCCCCGTCGCAACTCGAGAAGCACCCCCAGCTTCCCGCCGCAACTCGAGAAACACCCCAAAATTATCCCCTCCATGCGAGATGAGGAAATTTGACGATGCAGCATCTCAAGAGAAATACCACATTCCCTCTGGAAAGGCAAAAAGGTACTTGACACCCTTTATTCGACTCAGAAAGTTCCCTCACACAGCCGTCCCCTTTGGAGAGGAGAACACACATTACGGACTCAATTCGAGAGGAGCCCCTGTGCACATTGAAGGGCTCGAGAGGAAACCGGAAGTTCCCCTGCCAACACCAAAGGGGACCTGACTTCCCTGAAGCAACCCCAGCGAGTTCCTGAGGTCCCCGTCGCAACTCGAGAAGCACCCCCAGCTTCCCGCGGCAACTCGAGAAACACCCCAAAATTATCCCCTCCATGCGAGATGAGGAAATTTGGCGATGCAGCATCTCAAGAGAAATACCACATTCCCTCTGGAAAGGCAAAAAGGTACTTGACAGCCTTTATTCGACTCAGAAAGTTCCCTCACACAGCCGTCCCCTTTGGAGAGGAGAACATACTTTACGGACTCAATTCGAGAGGAGCCCCTGTGCCAATTGAAGGGCTCGAGAGGAAACCGGAAGTTCCCCTTCCAACACCAAAGGGGACCTGACTTCCCTGAAGCAACCCCAGCGAGTTCCTGCGGTCCCCGTCGCAACTCGAGAAGCACCCCCAGTTTCCCGCCGCAACTCGTGAAACACCCCAAAATTCTCTCCTCCATGCGAGATGAGGAAATTTGGCGATGCAGCATCTCACGAGAAATACCACATTCCCTCTGGAAAGGCAAAAAGGTACTTGACACCCTTTATTCGACTCAGAAAGTTCCCTCACACAGCCGTCCCCTTTGGAGAGGAGAACACACTTTACGGACTCATATCGAGAGGAGCCCGTGTGCACATTGAAGGGCTCGAGAGGAAACCGGAAGTTACCCTTCCAACACCAAAGGGGATCTGACTTCCCTGAAGCAACCCCAGCGAGTTCCTGAGGTCCCCGTCGCAACTCGAGAAGAACACCCAGCTTCCCGCCACAACTCGCGCAATACCCCAAAATTATCCCCTCCATGCGAGATGAGGAAACTTGGGGATGCAGCATCTCACGAGATATACCACATTCCCTCTGGAAAGGTAAAAAGGTACTTGACACCCTTTATTCGACTCAGAAAGTTCCCTCACACAGCCGTCCCCTTTGGAGTGGAGAACACACTTTACGGACTCAATTCGAGAGAAGCCCCTGTGCACATTGAAGGGCTCGAGAGGAAACCGGAAGTTCCGCTTCCAACACCAAAGGGGACCTGACTTCCCTGAAGCAACCCCAGCGAGTTCCTGAGGTCCCCGTCGCAACTCGAGAAGCACCCCCAGCTTCCCGCCACAACGCGAGAAACAGCCCAAAATTCTCCCCTCCATGCGAGGTGAGGAAATTTGGCGATGCAGCATTTCACGTGAAACACCGCATTCCCTCCGGAAAGGCAAAAAGGTACTTGACACCCTTTATTCGACTCAGAAAGTTCCCTCACACAGCCCTATCCTTTGGAGAGGAGAACACACTTTACGGACTCAATACGAGAGGAGCCCCTGTGCCCATTGAAGGGCTCGAGAGGAAACCGGAAGTTCCCCTTCCAACACCCAAAAGGGACCTGAATTCCCTGAAGCAACCCCAGCGAGTTCCTGAGGTCCCCGTCGCAACTCGAGAAGCACCCCCAGCTTCCCGCCGCAACTCGAGAAACACCCCAAAATTATCCCCTCCATGCGAGATGAGGAAATTTGGCGATGCATCATCTCACGAGAAATACCACATTCCCTCTGGAAAGGCAAAAAGGTACTTGACACCCTTTATTCGACTCAGAAAGTTCCCTCACACAGCCGTCCCCTTTGGAGAGGAGAACACAATTTACGGACTCAATTCGAGAGGAGCCTCTGTACACATTGAAGGGCTCGAGAGGAAACCGGAAATTCCCCTTCCAACAACAAAGGGGAACTGACTTCCCTGAAGCAACCCCGCGACTTCCTGAGATCCCCGTCGCAACTCGAGAAGCACCCGCAGCTTCCCGCCGCAACTCGAGAAACACCCCAAAATTATCCCCTCCATGCGTGATGAGGAAATTTGGCGATGCAGCATCTCACGAGGAATACCACATTCCCTCTGGAAAGGCAAAAATGTACTTGACACCCTTTATTCGACTCAGAAAGTTCCCTCACACAGCCATCCCCTTTGGAGTGGAGAACACATTTTAGGGACTCAATTCGAGAGGAGCCCCTGTGCCCATTGAAGGGCCCGAGAAGAAACCGGAAGTTCCCCTTCAAACACCAAATAGGACCTGACTTCCCTGTAGCAAACCCAGCGAGTTCCTGAGGTCTCCGTCGCAACTCGAGAAGCACCCCCTGCTTTCCGCCTCAACTCGAGAAACACCCCAAAATTGTCCGCTGCATGCGAGATGAGGAAATTTGGCGATGCAGCATCTCAAGAGAAATAACACATTCCCTCTGGAAAGGCAAAAAGGTACTTGACACCCTTTATTCGACTCAGAAAGTTCCCTCACGCAGCCGTCCCCTTTGGAGAGGAGAACACACTTTACGGACTCAATTCGAGAGGAGCCCCTGTGCACATTGAAGGGCTCGAGAGGAAACCGGAAGTTCCCCTTCCAACACCAAAGGGGACCTGACTTCCCGGAAGCAACCCCAGCGAGTTCCTGAGGTCCCTGTCGCAACTCGAGAAGCACCCCCAGCTTCCCGCCACAACAGGAGAAACACCACAAAATTATCCCGTCCATGCGAGATGAGGAAATTTGGCGATGCAGCATCTCAAGAGAAATAACACATTCCCTCTGGAAAAGCAAAAAGGTACTTGACACCCTTTATTCGACTCAGAATGTTCCCTCACACTGCCGTCCCCTTTGGAGAGGAGAACACACTTTGCGGACTCAATTCGAGAGGAGCCCCTGTGCACATTGAAGGGCTCGAGAGGAAACCGGAAGATCCCCTTCCAACACCAAAGGGGACCTGACTTCCCTGAAGCAACCCCAGCGAGTCCCTGAGGTCCCCGTTCCAACTCGAGAAGCACCCCCAGCTTCCCGCCGAAACTCGAGAAACACCCCAAAATTATCCCCTCCATGCGAGATGAGGAAATTTGGCGATGCAGCATCTCAAGAGAAATACCACATTCCCTCTGGAAAGGCTAAAAGGTACTTGACACCCTTTATTCGACGCAGAAAGTTCCCTCACACAGCCGTCCCCTTTGGAGAGGAGAACACACTTTGCGGACTCAATTCGAGAGGAGCCCCTGTGCACATTGAAGGGCTCGAGAGGAAACCGGAAGTTCCCCTTCCAACACCAAAGGGGACCTGACTTCCCAGAAGCAACCGCAGCGAGTTCCTGTGGTCCCCGTCGCAAATCGAGAAGCACCCCCATCTTCCCGCCGCAACTGGAGAAACACCCCAAAATTATCCCCTCCATGCGAGATGAGGAAATTTGGCGATGCAGCATCACAAGAGAAATAACACATTCCCTCTGGAAAGGCAAAAAGTTACTTGACACCCTTTATTCGACTCAGAAAGTTCCGTCACACAGCCGTCCCTTTTGGAGAGGAGAACACACTTTACGGACTCAATTCGAGAGGAGCCCCTGTGCACATTGTAGGGCTCGAGAGGAAACCGGAAGTTCCCCTTCCAACACCAAAGGGGACCTGACTTCCCTGAAGCAACCCCAGCGAGTTCCTGAGATCCCCGTCACAACTCGAGAAGCACACCCAGCTTCCCTCCGCAACTCGAGAAACACGCCAAAATTATCCCCTCCATGCGAGATGAGGAAATTTGGCGATGCAGCATCTCAAGAGAAATACCACATTCCATCTGGAAAGGCAAAAAGGTACTTGACACCCTTTATTCGACTCAGAAAGTTCCCTCACACAGCCGTCCCCTTTGGAGAGGAGAACACACTTTACGGACTCAATTCGAGAGGAGCCCCTGTGCACATTGAAGGGCTCGAGAGGAAACCGGAAGTTCCCCTTCCAACACCAAAGGGGACCTGACTTCCCGGAAGCAACCCCAGCGAGTTCCTGAGGTCCCCGTCACAACTCGAGAAGTACCCCCAGCTTCACGCCGCAACTGGAGAAACACCCCAAAATTATCCCCTCCATGCCAGATGAGGAAATTTGGCGATGCAGCCCCTCAAGTGAAATAACACATTCCCTCTGGAAAGGCAAAAAGGTTCTTGACACCCTTTATTCGACTCAGAAAGTTCCCTCACACAGCCGTCCCCTTTGGAGAGGAGAACACACTTTACGGACTCAATTCGAGACGAGCCCCTGTGCACATTGAAGAGCTCGAGAGGAAACCGGAAGTTCCCCTTCCAACACCAAAGGGGACCTGACTTCCCTGAAGCAACCCCAGCGAGTTCCTGTGGTCCCCGTCGCAACTCGAGAAGCACCCCCAGCTTCCCGCCGCAACTCGAGAAACACCCCAAAATTATCCCCTCCAAGCGAGATGAGGAAATTTGGCGATGCAGCATCTCAAGAGAAATACCACATTCCCTCTGGAAAGGCAATAAGGTACTTGACACCCTTTATTATACTCAGAAAGTTCCAACACAGCCATCCCCTTTGGAGAGGAGAACACACTTTACGGACTCAATTCGAGAGGAGTCCCTGTGAACATTGAAGGGCTCGAGAGGAAACCGGAAGTACCCCTTCCAACACCAAAGGGGACCTGACTTCCCTGAAGCAACCCCAGCGAGTTCCTGAGGTCCCCGTCGCAAATCGAGAAGCACCCCCAGCTTCCCGCCGCAACTCGAGAAACACCACAAAATTATGCCCTCCATGCAAGATGAGGAAATTGGCGATGCAGCATTTCAAGAGAAATACCACATTCCCTCTGGAAAGTCAAAAAGGTATTTGACACCCTTTATTCGACTCAGAAAGTTCCCTCACACAGCCGTCCCCTTTGGAGAGGAGAACACACTTTACGGACTCAATTCGAGAGGAGCCCCTGTGCACATTGAAGGGCTCGAAAGGAAACCGGAATTTCCCCTTCCAACAACAAAGGGGACCTGACTTCCCTGAAGCAACCCCAGCGAGTTCCTGAGGTCCCCGTCGCAACTCGAGAAGCACCCCCAGCTTCCCGCCGTAACTCGAGAAACACCCCAAAATTATCCCCTCCATGCGAGATGAGGAAATTTGGCGATGCAGCATCTCAAGAGAAATACCACATTCCCTCTGGAAAGGTAAAAAGGTACTTGACACCCTTTATTCGACTCAGAAAGTTCCCTCACACAGCCGTCCCCTTTGGAGAGGAGAACACACTTTTCGGACTCAATTCGAGAGGAGCCCCTGTGCACATTGAAGGGCTCGAGAGGAAACCGGAAGTTCCCCTTCCAATACCAAAGGGGACCTGACTTCCCTGAAGCAACCCCAGCGAGTTCCTGAGGTACCCGTCGCAACTCGAGAAGCACACCCAGCTTCCCGCCGCAACTCGAGAAACACCCCAAAATTCTCCCCTCCATGCGAGATGAGGAAATTTGACTATGCAGCATCTCAAGAGAAATACCACATTCCTTCTGGAAAGGGAAAAATGTACTTGACACCCTTTATTCGACTCAGAAAGTTCCCTCACACAGCCGTCCCCTTTGGAGAGGAGAACACACTTTACGGACTCAATTCGAGAGGAGCCCCTGTGCACATTGAAGGGGTCGAAAGGAAACCGGAAGTTCCCCTTCCAACACCAAAGGGGAACTGACTTCCCTGAAGCAACCCCAGCGACTTCCTGAGGTCCCCGTCGCAACTCGAGAAGCACCCCCAGCTTCACGTCGCAACTGGAGAAGCACCCCAAAATTATACCCTCCATGCGAGATGAGGAAATTTGGCGATGCAGCATCTCACGAGAAATACCACATTCCCTCTGGAAAGGCAAAAAGGTACTTGACACCCTTTATTTGACGCAGAAAGTTCCCTCACACAGCCGTCCCCTTTGGAGAGGAGAACACACTTTACGGACTCAATTCGAGAGGAGCCCCTGTGCACATTGAAGGGCTGGAGAGGAAACCGGAATTTCCCCTTCCAACATCAAAGGGGACCTGACTTCCCGGAAGCAACCCCAGCGAGTTCCTGAGGTCCCTGTCGCAACTCGAGAAGCACCCCCAGCTTCCCGCCACAACAGGAGAAACACCACAAAATTATCCCGTCCATGCGAGATGAGGAAATTTGTGGATGCAGCATCTCAAGAGAAATAACACATTCCCTCTGGAAAAGCAAAAAGGTACTTGACACCCTTTATTCGACTCAGAATGTTCCCTCACACAGCCGTCCCCTTTGGAGAGGAGAACACACTTTGCGGACTCAATTCGAGAGGAGCCCCTGTGCACTTTGAAGGGCTCGAGAGGAAACCGGAAGATCCCCTTCCAACACCAAAGGGGACCTGACTTCCCTGAAGCAACCCCAGCGAGTCCCTGAGGTCCCCGTTCCAACTCGAGAAGCACCCCCAGCTTCCCGCCGAAACTCGAGAAACACCCCAAAATTATCCCCTCCATGCGAGATGAGGAAATTTGGCGATGCAGCATCTCAAGAGAAATACCACATTCCCTCTGGAAAGGCTAAAAGGTACTTGACACCCTTTATTCGACGCAGAATGTTCCCTCACACAGCCGTCCCCTTTGGAGAGGAGAACACACTTTGCGGACTCAATTCGAGAGGAGCCCCTGTGCACATTGAAGGGCTCGAGAGGAAACCGGAAGTTCCCCTTCCAACACCAAAGGGGACCTGACTTCCCAGAAGCAACCGCAGCGAGTTCCTGTGGTCCCCGTCGCAACTCGAGAAGCACCCCCATCTTCCCGCCGCAACTGGAGAAACACCCCAAAATTATCCCCTCCATGCGAGATGAGGAAATTTGGCGATGCAGCATCACAAGAGAAATAACACATTCCCTCTGGAAAGGCAAAAAGTTACTTGACACCCTTTATTCGACTCAGAAAGTTCCGTCACACAGCCGTCCCTTTTGGAGAGGAGAACACACTTTACGGACTCAATTCGAGAGGAGCCCCTGTGCACATTGTAGGGCTCGAGAGGAAACCGGAAGTTCCCCTTCCAACACCAAAGGGGACCTGACTTCCCTGAAGCAACCCCAGCGAGTTCCTGAGATCCCCGTCACAACTCGAGAAGCACACCCAGCTTCCCTCCGCAACTCGAGAAACACGCCAAAATTATCCCCTCCATGCGAGATGAGGAAATTTGGCGATGCAGCATCTCAAGAGAAATACCACATTCCATCTGGAAAGGCAAAAAGGTACTTGACACCCTTTATTCGACTCAGAAAGTTCCCTCACACAGCCGTCCCCTTTGGAGAGGAGAACACACTTTACGGACTCAATTCGAGAGGAGCCCCTGTGCACATTGAAGGGCTCGAGAGGAAACCGGAAGTTCCCCTTCCAACACCAAAGGGGACCTGACTTCCCGGAAGCAACCCCAGCGAGTTCCTGAGGTCCCCGTCACAACTCGAGAAGTACCCCCAGCTTCACGCCGCAACTGGAGAAACACCCCAAAATTATCCCCTCCATGCCAGATGAGGAAATTTGGCGATGCAGCACCTCAAGTGAAATAACACATTCCCTCTGGAAAGGCAAAAAGGTTCTTGACACCCTTTATTCGACTCAGAAAGTTCCCTCACACAGCCGTCCCCTTTGGAGAGGAGAACACACTTTACGGACTCAATTCGAGACGAGCCCCTGTGCACATTGAAGGGCTCGAGAGGAAACCGGAAGTTCCCCTTCCAACACCAAAGGGGACCTGACTTCCCTGAAGCAACCCCAGCGAGTTCCTGTGGTCCCCGTCGCAACTCGAGAAGCACCCCCAGCTTCCCGCCGCAACTCGAGAAACACCCCAAAATTATCCCCTCCAAGCGAGATGAGGAAATTTGGCGATGCAGCATCTCAAGAGAAATACCACATTCCCTCTGGAAAGGCAATAAGGTACTTGACACCCTTTATTATACTCAGAAAGTTCCAACACAGCCGTCCCCTTTGGAGAGGAGAACACACTTTACGGACTCAATTCGAGAGGAGTCCCTGTGAACATTGAAGGGCTCGAGAGGAAACCGGAAGTACCCCTTCCAACACCAAAGGGGACCTGACTTCCCTGAAGCAACCCCAGCGAGTTCCTGAGGTCCCCGTCGCAAATCGAGAAGCACCCCCAGCTTCCCGCCGCAACTCGAGAAACACCACAAAATTATGCCCTCCATGCAAGATGAGGAAATTGGCGATGCAGCATTTCAAGAGAAATACCACATTCCCTCTGGAAAGTCAAAAAGGTATTTGACACCCTTTATTCGACTCAGAAAGTTCCCTCACACAGCCGTCCCCTTTGGAGTGGAGAACACACTTTACGGACTCAATTCGAGAGGAGCCCCTGTGCACATTGAAGGGCTCGAAAGGAAACCGGAATTTCCCCTTCCAACAACAAAGGGGACCTGACTTCCCTGAAGCAACCCCAGCGAGTTCCTGAGATCCCCGTCACAACTCGAGAAGCACACCCAGCTTCCCGCCCCAACTCGAGAAACACCCCAAAATTATCCCCTCCATGCGAGATGAGGAAATTTGGCGATGCAGCATCTCAAGAGAAATACCACATTCCCTCTGGAAAGGCAAAAAGTACTTGACACCCTTTATTCGACTCAGAAAGTTCCCTCACACAGCCGTCCCCTTTGGAGAGGAGAACACCCTTTACGGACTCAATTCGAGAGGAGCCCCTGTGCACAATGAAGGGCTCGAGAGGAAACCGGAATTTCCCCTTCCAACACCAAAGGGTACCTGACTTCCCGGAAGCAACCCCAGCGAGTTCTTGAGGTCCCCGTTGCAACTCGAGAAACACCCCCTGCTTCCCTCTGCAACTCGAGAAATACCACAAAATTATCCCCTCAATGCGAGATGAGGTAATTTTGCGCTGCAGAATCTCAAGAGAAATCCCACATTCCCGCTTGAAAGGCAAAAGGGTACTTGACACACTTTATGCCACACAGTAAGTTCCCTAACATCCGTCCCCACTGGAGAGGAGAACACAATTTATGGACTCAAATCGAGAGGAGGCCCTATTCCATTAAAGGGCTCGAGAACAATCCGGAAGTTCCCCTTCCAGCACAAACGGGGACCTGACTTCCCTGAAGTAATCCAAATGTGTTCCAGAGGTCCTCGTGAAAACTGGAGAATCACCCCCAGCTTCCCAACCCAATTCGTGTAACAGCACATATTTATCCCCTCCATGCGAGATGAGGAAATTTTGCACTGCAGAATCTCAAGAGAAATCCCACACTCCCGCTTGAAAGGCAAAAGGGTACTTGACTCCCTTTTGGCGAATCAGAATGGTCCCTAACATCCGTCCTCAGTAGAGAGGAGAACACACTTTACGGCCTCAAATCGAGAAGAGGCAATATTTCCATTTAACGGCTCGAGAGTAATCCGGAACTTCCCCTTCCAGCACAAACGGGGACCTGACTTCCCTGAAGTAACTCGAGTGAGTTCCTGAGGTCCCCTTGGCACCTCGAGGAATACCCCCAGCTTCCCGCAGCAATTCGAGAAACACCACAAAATTATTCCCTCAATGCGAGATGAAGAAATTTTGCGCTGCAGAATTTCAAGAGAAATCCCACATTCCCGCCTGAAAGGGAAAAGGGTATTTGACACACTTTATTCAGTTCAGTTCAGTCCAGTCGCTCAGTCGTGTCCGACTCTCCGAGACCCCATGAATCACTGTACGCTAGGCCTCCCTGTCCTACACCAACTCCCGGAGTTCACTCAAACTCATGGCCACAGAGTCGGTGATGCTATCCAGCCATCTCCTTCTCTGTCGTCCCCTTCTCCTCCAGCCCCCAACCTCTCCTAGCATCAGAATCTTTTCCAGTGAGTCAACTCATCGCATGAGTTGGCCGAAGTATTGCAGTTTCAGCTTGAGCATCAGTCCTTCCAATGAACACCGACGATTGATCTCCCTTAGAATGGACTGGTTGGATCTTCTTGCAGTCCAAGGGACTCTCAAGCGTCTTCTCCAATACCACAGTTCGAAAGCATCAGTTCTTCGGCGATCAGCTTTCTTCACAGTCCAACTCTCACATCCATACATGACCACGGGAAAAACCATAGCTTTGACTAGATGGAGCTTTTTTGGCAAAGTGATGTCTCTGCTTTTTAATATACTATCAAGGTTGATCATAACTTTCCTTCCAAGGAGTAAGCGCCTTTTAATTTCATGGCTTCAATCAGCATCTGCAGTGATTTTGGAGCCCCCAAAAATAAAGTGTGACACTGTTTCCACTGTTTTTCCATCTATTTCCCGTGAAGTGTTGGGACCAGATTCCATCACCTTTGTTTTCTGAATGTTGAGCTTCAAGCCAACCTTTTCACTCTCCTCTTTCACTTTCATCAAGAGGCTTTTGAGTTCCTCCTCACTTTCTGCCCTAAAGGTGGTGTCATCTGCATATCTGAGGTTATTGATATTTCTCCCAGCAATCTTGATTCCAGTTGTTCTTCTCCCAGCCCAGCATTTCTCATGATGCACTCTGCATATAAGCTAAATAAGCAAGATTACAATACACAGACTTGACGTACTCCTTTTCCTATTTGGAACCAGTCTGTTGTTCGATGCACAGTTCTGACTGTTGCTTCCTGACCTGCATACAGGTTTCTAAAGAGGCAGGTCAGGTGGTCTGGTATTCCCATCTCTTTCAGAATCTTCCACAGTTTATTGTGATCCACACAGTCAAAGGCTTTGGCATAGTCAATGAAGCAGAAATAGATGTTTTTCTGGAACTCTCTCGCTTTCTCCATGATCCAGCGGATGTTGGCAATTTGATCTCTGGTCCTCTGCCTTTTCTAAAACCTGCATGAACATCTGGGAGTTCACGGATCACATATTGCTGAAGCCTGGCTTGGAGAATTTTGAGCATGACTGTACTAGCGTGTGAGATGAGTGCAATTGTGCGGTAGTTTGAGCATTCTTTGGCATTGCCTTTCTTTGGGATTGGAATGAAGACTGACCTTTTCCACTCCTGTGGCCACTGCTGAGTTTTCCAAATTTGTTGGCATATTGAGTGCAGCACTTTCACAGCATCATCTTTCAAGATTTGAAATAGCTCAACTGGAATTCCATCACTTCCACTAGCTTTGTTCGTAGTGTTGCTTTCTAAGGCACACTTGAATTCACATTCCAAGATGTCTGGCTCTAGGCCACTGATCACGTTTTCGTGACTATCCTGGTCGTGAAGATCTTTTTTGGACAGTTCTTCTGTGTATTCTTGCCACCTCTTCTTAATATCTTCTGCTTCCGTTAGGTCCATATCATTTCTGTCCTTTATCGAGCCCATCTTTGCATGAAATGTTCCCTTGGAATCTCTAATGTTCTTGAAGAGATCTCTTGTTTTTCCTATTCTGTTGTTTTCCTCTATTTCTTTGCATTGATCACTGAGGAAGGCTTTCTTATCTCTCCTTGCTATTCTTTGGAACTTTGCATTCTAATGCATATATCTTTCCCTTTCTCCTTTGCTTTTCGCTTCTCTTCTTTTCACAGCTATTTGTAAGGCCACCTCAGACAGCCATTTTGCTTTTTCTGCATTTCTTTTCCATGGGGATGCTCTTGGTCCCTGTCTCCTGTACAATGTCACGAACTTCCATCCAGAGTTCTTCAGGCACTCTATCTATCAGATCTAGTCCCTTAAATCTATGTCTCACTTCCACTGTATAATCCTAAGGGATTTGTTTGAGGTCATATCTGAATGGTCTAGGGGTTTTCCCTACTTTTTCAATTTAAGTCTGAATTTGGCAATAAGGAGTTCATGATCTGAGCCACATTCAGCTCCTGGTCTTGTTTTTGCTAACTGTATAGAGCTTCTCCATCTTTGGCTGCAAAGAATATAATCAATCTGATTTCGGGGTTGACCATCTGGTGATGTCCACGTGTAGAGTCTTCTCTTGTGTTGTTGGAAGAGGGAGTTTGCTATGACCAGTGCGTTCTCTTGACAAAACTCTATTAGACTTGGCCCTGCTTCATTCCGTGCTCCAAGGCCAAGTTTGCTTGTTACTCCAGGTGTTTCTTGACTTCCTACTTTTGCATTCCAGTCCCCTAAAATGAAAAGGACATCTTTTTTTTGGGTGTTAGTTCTAAAAGGTCTTGTAGGTCTTCATAGAACCTTTCAACTTCTGCTTCTTCAGCGTTAGTGGTTGGGGCATAGGCCTGGATTACTATAATGTTGAATGGTTTGCCTTGGAAACGAACAGAAATCATTCTGTCATTTTTAAGATTGCATCCAAGTACTGCATTTTGGAGTCTCTTGTTGACCATGATGGCTACTCCATTTCTTCTAAGGGATTTCTGCCCACAGTAGTATATATATAATGGTCATCTGAGTTAAATTCACACATTCCAGTCCATTTTAATTCACTGATTCCTAAAATGTCTATGTTCACTCTTGCCATCTCCTATTTGACCACTTCCAATTTGCCTTGATTCCTGGACCTTACATTCCAGGTTCCTATGCAATATTGCTCTTTACAGCACCAGACCTTGCTTCTATCACCGGTCACATCCACAAGTGGGTACTGGTTTTGCTTTTGCTCCATCCCTTCATTCCTTCTAGAGTTATTTCTCCATTGATCTCCAGTAGCATACTGGGCACCTACAGACTTGGGGAATTCCTCATTCAGTATCCTGTCATTTTGCCCTTTGATACTGTTCATGGGGTTCTCAATGCAAATATACTGAAGTGGTTTGCCATTCCCTTCTCCAGTGGACCACATTCGGCTGTGGTCCATGTGATCAGATCGAGTAGATTCCTGTGATTATGATTTCAGTGTGTCTGCCATCTGAAGCCCCCTCGCAATACCTACCATCTGATTTGAGTTTCTCTTCCCTTGGGTGTGGGATATCTCTTCACAGCTGCTCCAAGAAAGCACAGCTGCTGCACCTTACCTTGGATGAGTGGTATGTCCTCAAGGCCGCCCCTCCTGACCTTGAACGTGAGTGCCTCCTCTCTGCCCTCCCTCGCAGAGCCACCGCCTATTGGAAGTGGGGTACCTCCTCTTGGCCGCCAGACCTGGCCTCAGGCATGGTGTAGCTTCTCACCGCTGCGCATCTCTGCATGGTCGGTTGTGCCAGGGCCGGCTTCTCTCGAGTTTGCGCGGGCGGGGCCTGCGTATCCCGCGTCTGGTGGGCGGGGCCGGGGTCTCTCCCATCTGGGCGGGCGGGGCCGGGATCTCTCGCGTCTGCGCGGGCGGGCCAATGGTCTCTCGCATCTGCGCAGGCGGGGCCGGCTTCTCTTGCGTCTGAAGGGGCGACGCCAGCAACAATAGCGTCTGATCGGCCGGGGCCGAGGTCTCTGGCGTCTGAGCGGTCGGGGACGGGGTCTCTCGAGTCTGCGCGGGCGGGGCCGGGTTCTCTCCCGTCTGCGCGGGTGGGGAAGGCCTCTCTCACATCTGCGCCGGCATGGCCCGTGTCTCTGGCATCTCAGCAGCCTGGGCCGGCATCTCTCGTGTCTGCGCGGGTGGGGCTGGTATTTCTCCCGTTTGCACAGTCGGGTGAGACTCAAAAAATTCCCTCAAACAGTCGTCCCCATTGGAGAGGAGAACACACTTTACGGACTTAACTCGAGAAGAGGCCCTATTCCCATTTAAAGGCTCAACAGTAATCCCGAAATTCCCCTTCCAACACAAAAGGGTTCCTGACTTCCCTGAAGCAGCCAGAGAGAATTCCTGAGGTCCTCTTCGCTACCTGAGAAGTTCAACCAGGTTCCCGCTGCAACTCTAGAAACACCACAAAATTATCCCCTCAATGCGAGATCAGGAAAATATTCCGCTGCACAATTCAAGAGAAATCCCACGTCCCACTGGAAAGGCAACACTGTATTTGACACCCTTTATGCGACTCAGAAAATTCCCTCACACAGCCATCCCCATTGGAGAGGAGAACACAGTTTATGGACTCAACTTGGGAAGAGGCACTATTCCCATTTAACGGCTCAAGAGTAATCCCGAAATTCCCGTTCCAGTAGAAAAGGGTGACTAACTTCCCTGAAGCAACACAAGCGAGTTCCTGAGGTTCCCGTCGCAACTCGAGAAGTACTCCCAGCTTCCCGCCTCAAAAGGGGAAACACCAAAAAATTATCCGCTCAATGTGAGACGAGGAAATTTTGCACTGCACAATTAAATAGAAAACCCACATTCCCGCTTGAAAGGCAAAAGGGCACTTGACACACTTTATGCCATTCAGATAGTTTCCTAACACCCGTACTTATTGGAGCAGAGAACACACTTCATGGACTCAAATCTAAAAGAGGACCTATTCCCATTTAAGGGCTCGAGAGTAATCTCGAAGTCCACTTCCAAAAAAAGGGGACCTGATTTCCCTGAAGCAACACGAACGAGTTCCTGAGGTCCACGCTGCAACTCGAGAAGTACCCCCAGATCCAAGCCGAAACTCGAGACACAACAAAATTATCCCCACAATGCGAGATGAGGAAATTTTGCACTCCGAAATCTCAAGAGAAGTCCCACATACCTGCTTGAAAGGCAAAAGGTCACTTGACACACTTTATGTGACCCAGAAAGTTCGCTCACAGAGCCGTACCCATTGGAGAGGAAAAAACAACTTTTGGATTCAACTCCAGATGAATCCCTATTCCCAATTAACGGCTCGAAAGTAAACTGGAAGTTCCCGTTCCAACACAAAAGGGGACCTGACTTCCCTGAAGCAACCCGAGCCACTTCCTGAGGTCCCCGTTGCAACTCAAGAAGCACACCCAGCATCCCGCTGCAACTTGACAAACAACACAGAATTATCCCTTCAATGCGAGATGAGGAAATTGTGCGTTGCAGAATCTCAAGAGAAATAGCACATTCCCGCTTGAAAGGCAAAAAGGTACTTGACACCCTTTATGCGACTCAGAACTTACCCTCACACAGCCGTCCCCATTGGAGAGGAGAACACACTTTATGGACTCAATTCCAGATGAGCCCCTGTGCACATTTAAGGGCTCGAAAGGAACCCGGAAATTCCCCTTCCAACAGCAAAGGGGACATGACTTCCCTGAAGCAACCCCAGCAAGTTCCAGAGGTCCCCGTCGCAACTAGAGAAGCACCCCCAGCTTAACGTCGCAACACGAGGATCACCCCAAAATCATCCCCTCAATGCGAGATGAGGAAATTTGGCGATGCAGCATCTCAAGAGAAATACCACATTCCCTCTTGAAAGGCAAAAAGGTACTTGACACCGTTTATTCGACTCAGAAAGTTCCCTCACACAGCCGTCCCCTTTGGAGAGGAGAACACACTTTATGGACTCAATTCGAGAAGAGCCACTGTGCACATTTAAGGGCTCGAGAGGAAACGGGAAGTTCCCCTTCCAACACCAAAGGGGACCTGAATTCCCTGAAGCAACCCCAGCGAGTTCCTGAGGTACCCGTCGCAACTCGAGAAGCACCCCCCAGCTTCCCGCCGCAACTCGAAAAACACCCTAAAATTACCAATCAATGTAAGATGAGAAATTTTTTAGATGCAGCATCTCTGAGAAATACCACATTCCCTCTTGAAAGGCACAAGGTACTTGACACCCTTTATTCGACTCAGAAAGTTCCCTCACACAGCCGTCCCCTTTGGAGAGGAGAACACACTTTACCGACTCAATTCGAGAGGAGCCGCTGTGCACATTGAAGGGCTCGAGAGGAAACCGCAAGTTCCCCTTCAAACACCAAAGGGGACCTAATTTCCCTGAAGCAACCCCAGCGAGTTCCTGAGGTTCCCGTCGCAACTCGAGAAGCACACCAGAATTATAACCTCCATGAGAGATGAGGAAATTTGGCGATGCAGTATCTGAAGAGAAATACCACATTCCCTCTGGAAAGGCAAAACAGTGCTTGCCACCCGTTATTAGACTCAGAAAGTTCCCTCACAGAGCCGTCCCCTTTGGAGAGGAGAACAGACTTTATGGACACAATTCGAGATGAGCCCCTAGGCACATTTAAGGGCTTGAGAGGAAACCTGAAGTTCCCCTTCCAAAACCAAAGGGGACCTGCCTTCCCTGACAAAACCCAGCGAGTTCCTGAAGTCCCCGTCGCAACTTGAGAAGCACCCCCAGCTTCCCGCCGGAACTCGAGAAACACCCCAAAATTATCCCCACCATGCGAGATGAGGAAATTTTGCGATCCAGCATCTCAAGATAAATACCACATTCCCTCTTGAAAGGCAAAAAGGTACTTGGCACCCTATATTCGACTCAGAAAGTTCCCTCACACATCCGTCCCCTTTGGAGAAGAGAACACACTTTATGGACTCAATTCGAGATGAGCCCCTGTGCACATTGAAGGGCTCGAGAGGAAACCGGAAGTTCTCCTTCCAACACCAAAGGGGACCTGACTTCCCTGAAGCAACCCCAGCGAGTTCCTGAGGTCCCCGTAGCAACTCGAGAAGCACCCCCAGCTTCCCGCCGCAACTCGAGAAACACACCAAAATTATCCCCTCCAGGCGAGATGAGGAAATTTGGCGATGCAGCATCTCAAGAGAAATACCACATTCCCTCTTGAAAGGCAAAAAGTTACTTGACAACCTTTATTCGACACAGAAAGTTCCGTCACACAGCCGTCCCCTTTGGAGAGGAGAACACACTTGATGGACTCAATTCGAGATGAGCCCCTGTGAACATTTAAGGGCTCAAGAGGAAACCGGAAGTTCCCCTTCCAACACCAAAGGGGACCTGACTTCCCTGAAGCAACCCCAGCGAGTTCCTGAGGTCCCCGTCGCAACTCGAGAAGCTCCCCCATCTTCCCTCCGCAACTCGAGAAACACCCCAAAATTATCCCCTCCATGCGAGATGAGAAAATGTTGCGATGCGGCATCTCAAGGGAAATACCACATTCCCTCTTGAAAGGCAAAAATGTACTTGACACCCTTTATTCGACTCAGAAAGTTCCCTCACATAGCCATCCCCTTTGGAGAGGATAACACACTTTTCGGAATCAATTCGAGATGAGGCCCCGTGCACGTCTAATGGCTCAAGAGGCAACCGGAAGTTCACCTTCCAACACCAAAGGGGACCTGACTTCCTTGACTCAACCGCAGCGAGTTTCTGAGGTCCCCGACGCAACTCGAGAAGCACCCCCAGCTTCCCGTCACAACTCGAGAAACACCCCAAAATTATCCCCTCAATGCGAGAGGAGGAAATTTGGCAATGCAGCATCTGAAGATAAATACCACATTCCACCTTGAAAGGCTAAACGGTACTTGACACCCTTTATTCGACTCAGAAAGTTCCCTCACACAGCCGTCCCCTTTGGAGAGGAGAACACACTTTATGGACTCAATTCGAGATGAGCCCCTGTGCACATTTAAGGGCTCGAAAGGAAACCGGAAGATCACTTTCCAACACGAAAGGGGACCTGAATTCCCTGAAGCAACACCAGCGAGTTCCTGAGGTCCCCGTCGCAACTCGAGAAGAACACTAAGCTTCCCGCCGCAACTCGAGTAACACCCCAAAATTATCCCCTCCATGCGAGATGAGGAAATTTCGCGATGCAGCATCTCAAGAGAAATACCACATTCCCTCTTGAAAGGCAAAAAGGTAATTGACACCCTTTATTCGACTCAGGAAGTTCCCTCACACAGCCGTCCCCTTTGGAGAGGAGAACATACTTCATGGACTCAATACGAGATGAGCCCCTGTGCACATTTAAGGGCTCGAGAGGAAACCGGAAGTTCCCCTTCCAACACCAAAGGGGACCTGACTTCCCTGAAGAAACCCCAGCGAGTTCCTGGGGTCCCCGTCGAACTCGAGAAGCACACCCAGCTTCCTGCCGAAACTCGAGAAACACCCCAAAATTATCCCCTCCAGGCGAGATGAGGAAATTTGGCGATGCAGCATCTCAAGAGAAATACCACATTCCCTCTTGAAAGGCAAAAAGGTACTTGACACCCTTTATTCGACTCAGAAATTTCCCTCACACAGCCGTCCTCTATGGAGAGGAGAACACACGTCATGGACATAAATCGAGATGAGCCCCTGATCACATTTAAGGGCTCGAGAGGAAACCTTAAATTCCCCTTCCAACACCAAAGGGGAACTGACTTCCCTGAAGCAACCACAGCGAGTTCCTGAGGTTCCCGTCGCAACTCGAGAAGCACCCCCAGCTTCCCGCGGCAGCTCGAGAAACTCCCTAAAATTATCCCCTCCATGCGAGATGAGGAAATATGGCGATGCAGCATCTCAAGAGAAATACCACATTCCCTCTTGAAAGGCAAAAAGGTACTTGACACCGATAATTCGACTCAGAAAGTTCCCTCACACAGCCGTCCCCTTTGGAGAGGAGAACATACTTCATGGACTCAATACGAGATGAGCCCCTGTGCACATTTAAGGGCTCGAGAGGAAACCGGAAGTTCCCCTTCCAACACCAAAGGGGACCTGACTTCCCTGAAGAAACCCCAGCGAGTTCCTGGGGTCCCCGTCGCAACTCGAGAAGCACACCCAGCTTCCTGCCGAAACTCGAGAAACACCCCAAAATTATCCCCTCCAGGCGAGATGAGGAAATTTGGCGATGCAGCATCTCAAGAGAAATACCACATTCCCTCTTGAAAGGCAAAAAGGTACTTGACACCCTTTATTCGACTCAGAAATTTCCCTCACACAGCCGTCCTCTATGGAGAGGAGAACACACGTCATGGACATAAATCGAGATGAGCCCCTGATCACATTTAAGGGCTCGAGAGGAAACCTTAAATTCCCCTTCCAACACCAAAGGGGAACTGACTTCCCTGAAGCAACCACAGCGAGTTCCTGAGGTTCCCGTCGCAACTCGAGAAGCACCCCCAGCTTCCCGTGGCAGCTCGAGAAACTCCCTAAAATTATCCCCTCCATGCGAGATGAGGAAATATGGCGATGCAGCATCTCAAGAGAAATACCACATTCCCTCTTGAAAGGCAAAAAGGTACTTGACACCGATAATTCGACTCAGAAGGTTCCCTCACACAGCCGTCCCCTTTGGAGAGGAGAACACACTTTATGGACTCAATTCGAGATGAGACCCTGTGCACATTTAAGGACTGGAGAGGAAACCGGAAGTTCCCCTTCTAACACCAAAGGGGACCTGACTTCCCTGAAGCAACTGCAGCGAGATTCTGAGGTCCCCGTCGCAACTCGAGAAGCACCCCCATCTTTCCTCCGCAAATCGAGAAACACCCCAAAATTATCCCCTCCATGCGAGATGAGGAAATTGTGCGATGCAGCATCTGAAGAGAAATACCACGTTCCCTCTTGAAAGGGAAAAAGGTACTTGACAGCCTTTATTCCACTCAGAAAGTTCCCTCACACAGCCGTCCCCTTTGGAGAGGAGAACACACTTTTCGAACTCAATTCGTGATGAGTCCCTGTGCACATTTAAGGGCTCGAGAGGAAACCGGGAGTTCCCCTTCCAACACCAAAGGGGACCTGACTTCCCTGAAGCAACCCCAGCGAGTTCCTGAGGTCCCCGTCGCAACTCCAAAAGCACACCCAGCGTCCCGCCGCAACTCGAGAAACACCCCAAAATTATCCCCTCCATGCGAGATAAGGAAATGTTGCGATGCAGCATCTCAAGAGAAATACCACATTCCCTCTTGAAAGGCAAAAAGGTACTTGACACCCTTTATTCGACTCAGAAAGTTCCCTCACAAAGCCGTCCCCTTTGGAGAGGAGAAAACACTTGATGGACTCAATTCGAGATGAGCCCCTGTGCACAATTAAGGCTCGAGAGGAAACCGGAATTTACCCTTCCAATACCAAAGGGGACCTGACTTCCCTGAAGCAACACCAGCGAGTTCCTGAGGTCCCCGTCGCAACTCGAGAAGCACCCCCAGCTACCCGCCGCAACTCGAGAAACACACCAAAATTATCCCCTCCATGGGAGATGAGGAAATTTGACGATGCAACATCTCAAGAGAAATACCACATTCCCTCTAAAAAGGCAAAAAGATACTTGACACCCTTTATTCGTCTCAGAAAGTTCCCTCACACAGCCGTCCCTTTTGGAGAGGAAAACACACCTTAAGGACTCAATTGGAGATGAGCCCCTGTGCACATTTAAGGGCTCGATAGGAAACCAGAAGTTCCCCTTCCAAAAACAAAGGGGAACTTACTTGCCTGAAGCAACCATAACGAGTTCCTGAGGTCCCCGTCGCAACTTTAGAAGCAGCCCCAGCTTCCCGCCGCAACTCGAGAACCACCCCAAAATTATCCCCTCCATGCGAGATGAGGAAATTTTGCGATGCAGCATCTCAAGAGAAATACCACATTCCCTCTTGAAAGGCAAAAAGGTACTTGACACCCTTTATTCGACTCAGAAAGTTCCCTCACACAGCCGTCCCCTTTGGAGAGGAGAACACACTTTATGGACTCAATTCGAGATAAGCCCCTGTTCAAATTTAAGGGCTCGAGAGGAAACCGGAAGTTCCCCTTCCAACACCAAAGGGGACCTGACTTCCCTGAAGCAACCCCAGAGAGTCCCTCAGGTTCCCGTCGCAACTCGAGAAGCACCCCAGAATTATTCCCTCAATGGGAGATGAGGAAATTTTGCGATGCAGCTTCTCAAGTGAATTACCACATTCCCTCTTGAAAGGCAAAAAGTTACTTGACACCCTTTATTCGACTCAGAAAGTTCCCTCACACAGCCGTCCCCTTTGGAGAGGAGAACACACTTTATGGACTCAATTCGAGATGAGACCCTGTGCACATTAAAGGGCTCGAGACGAAACCGGAAGTTCCCCTTGCAACACCAAACGGGACCTGACTTCCCTGAAGCAACCCCAGCGAGTTCCTGAGGTCCCTGTCGCAACTCGAGAAGCACCCCCAGCTTCCCGCCACAACTCGAGAAACACCCCAAAATTATTCCTTCAATGCGAGATGAGGAAATTTTGCGATGCAGCATCTCAAGAGAAATACCACATTCCCTCTTAAAACGCAAAAAGGTACTTGACACCCTTTATTCGACTCAGAAAGTTCCCTCACACAGCCGTCCTCTTTGGAGAGTAGAACACAGTTTATGGACTCAATTCGAGATGAGCCCCTGTGCATATTTAAGGGCTCGAGATTAATCCGGAACTTCCCCTTCCAACACAAAAGGGGAACTGACTTCCCTGAAGCAACACCAGTGAATTCCTGAGGTCCCGTCGCAACTCGAGAAGCACCGCCAGCTTCCCACCGCAACTCGTGAAAAACGCCAAAATTATCCCCTCAATGCGAGTTCAGGAAATTTTGCGTTGCAGCATCTCAAGAGAAATACCACATTCCCTCTTGAAAGGGAAAAAGGTACTTGACACCCTTTTTTCGACTCAGAATATTCCCTCACACAGACCTACCCATTGGAAAGGAGGACACACTTTATGGACTCAATTCGAGATGAGCCCCTGTTCACATTTAAGGGCTCAAGATCAAAGCGGAAGTTCCCATTCTAACAACAAAGGGGACCTTACTTCCCTGAAGCAACCCGAGCGAGTTCCTGAGGTCTCCGTCGCAACTTTAGAAATACCCCCAGCTTCCCGTCACAACTCAAGAAAAACCACAAAATTATCCCCTCAATGCGAGAGGAGGAAATTTTTCGATGCAGAATCTCAAGAGAAATACAACATTCCCTCTTGAAGGGCAAAAATTTCTTGACACCCGTTATTCGACAAAGAATGTTCCCTCACACAGCTTTCCAATTGGAGAGGAGAACACACTTTACGGACTCAATTCGAGATGAGCCCCTCTTCACATTTAAGGGCTTGAAAGCAAAGCGGAAGTTCCCCTTCCAACACCAAAGGGGACCTGACTTCCCTGAAGCAGCCCGAGCGAGTTAGTGACGTCCCCGTCGCAACTCCAAAAGTACCCCAGGTTCCCGCCGCAACTCGACAAACACCACAAAATTATACCTCAATGCGAGAGGGGGAAATTTTGCGATGCAGCATCTCAAGAGAAATACCACATTCCCTCTTGAAAGGCAAAAAGTTACTTGACACCCTTTATTCGACTCAGAATATTCCCTCACACTGCCCTCCACTTGTGGATGAATACATACTTTATGGACTCAATTCCAGATGAGCCCCTGTTCAACTTTAAGGGCTCGAGAGCAAAGCCAAAGTTCCCCTTGCAACGGCAAAGTGGACCTGACTTCCCTGAAGCAACCCGCGTGAGTTCCTGATGTCCCCGTCACAACGTGAGAAGTACCCCCAGCTTCCCATCGCAACCTGAGAAACACCACAAAATTATCCTCTCAATGCGAGAGGGGGAAATTTTGCGATGCAGAATCTCAAGAGAAATACCACATTCCCTCTTGAAAGACAAAAAGGTACTTAACCCCCTTTATTCGACTCAGAAAGTTCCCTCCCACAGCCCTACCCATTGGAGAGGAGACAACACTTTATGGACTCAATTCGAGATGAGCCCCTGTTCACATTTAAGGTATCGAGAGCAAAGCATAAGTTCCCCTTCCAACACCAAAGGGGACCCGACTTCCCTGAAGCAACCCGAGCGAGTTCCTGAGGTCCCGGTCGCAACTCGAGAAGTACCCCCAGCTTCTCGCCACAACTCGAGAAACACCACATAATTATCCCCTCAATGCGAGAGGAATTAATTTTTCGATTCAGAAGCTCAAGAGAAATACCACATTCCCTCTTGAAAGGCAAAAAGGTACTTGACACCCTTTATTCGACTCAGAAAGTTCCCTCACACAGCCGTCCACTTGGAGAGGAGAACACACTTTATAGACTCAATTCGAGATGAGCCCCTGTCCACATTTAGGGCTCGAGAGGAAACCGAAAGTTCCCCTTCCAACACCATAGGTGACCTGACTTCCCTGAAGCAACCCCAGCGAGTTCCTGAGGTCCCCGTCGCAACTCGAGAAGCACCCCCAGCTTCCTGCCGCAACTCAGTAAACACCACAAAATTATCCCCTCCATGCGAGATGAGGAAATTGTGCGTTTCAGAATCTCAAGAGAAATACCACATTCACTCTTGAAAGGCAAAAAGGTACTTGACACCCTTTATTAGTCTCAGAAAATTCCTCACACTGCCCTACCCATTGGAGAGGAGAACACACTTTATGGACTCAATTCGAGAAGAGACCCTGTTCACATTTAAGGGCTCGAGAGCAAAGCGGAAGTTCCCCTTCCAACATCAAAGGGGACCTGACTTCCCTGAAGCAACCCGAGCAAGTTCTTGAGTTCCCCGTCGCAACTCGAGAATACCCCTAGCTTCCTGCCGCAACTCGAGAAACACCACAAAATTATCCCCTCAATGCGAGAGGAGGAAATTTTTCGATGCAGAAGTTCAAGAGTAATACCACATTCCCTCTTGAAAGGCAAAAAGGTACTTGACACCCTTTATTAGACTCAGAAACTTCCCTCACACAGCCGTCCACTTGGAAAGGAGAACACACTTTATGGACTCAATTCCAGATGAGCCCCTGTTCACATTTAAAGGCTCAAGATCAAAGCGGAAGTTCCCATTCTAACAACAAAGGGGACCTTACTTCCCTGAAGCAACCCGAGCCAGTTCCTGAGGTCCCCGACACAACTCGAGTAGTACCCCCAGCTTCCCACCGCAACTCGAGAAACACCACAAAATTATCCCCTCAATGCGAGAGGAGTTAATTTTTCGATGCAGAAGCTCAAGAGAAATACCACATTCCCTCTTCAAAGGCAAAAATGTACTTGACACCCTTTATTCGTCTCAGAAAGTTCCCTCATATAGCCGTCGACTTGGAGAGGAGAACACACGTTATGAACTCATTTCGAGAAGAGCCCCTGTTCACATTTAAGGGATCGAGAGCAAAGCGGTAGTTCCCCTTCCACCACCAAAGGGGACCTGACTTCTCTGAAGGAACCCGAGCGAATTCCTGAGGTCCCCGTCACAACTCCAGAATTACCGCCAGCTTCCCACCGAAACTCGAGAAACACACCAAAATTATCCCCTCAATGCGAGATGAGGAAATTTTGCGATTCAGAATCTCAAGAGAAATACCACATTCCCTCTTGAAAGGCAAAAAGGTACTTGACACCCTTTATTAGATTCAGAAAGTTCCCTCACACAGTCGTCCCCTTTGGAGAGGAGAACACACTTTATGGACTCAACTTGGGAAGAGGCCCTATTCCCATTTAACGGCTCGAGAGTAACCCCGAAATTCCCGTTCCAGCAGAAAAGGGTAACTAACTTCCCTGAAGCAACACAAGAGAGTTCCTGAGGTCCCTGTCGCAACTCAAGAAGTACCCCCAGCTTCCCGCCTCAAAGGGGAAACACCAAAAAATTATCCGGTCAATGTGAGATGAGGAAATTTTGCACTGCACAATTAAATAGAAATCCCACGTTCCCGCTTGAAAGGCAAAAGGACACTAGACACACTTTATGCGATTCAGATAGTTTCCTAACACCCGTCCTTATTGGAGCGGAGAACACACTTTATGGACTCAAATCTAGAAGAGGCCCTACCTATACCCATTTAATGGCTCGAGAGTAATCCTGAAGTTCCACTTCCAAAAGAAGGGGACCTGACTTCCCTGAAGCAACCCGAACGAGTTCCTGAGGTCCACGTTGCAACCCGAGAAATACCCCCAGATCCAAGCCGAAACTCGAAACACAACAAAATTATCCCCTCAATGCGAGATGAGGAAATTTTGCGCTCCAAAATCTCAAAAGAAGTCCCAGATACCTGCTTGAAAGGCAAAAGGTTACTTGACACACTTTATGCGACTCAGCAATTTCACTAACATCAGTCCCCATAAGAGAGGAGAACACACTTTATGGACTCAATTCGAGATGAGGCCCTATTCCGATTTAACGGCTCCAGACTAAACTGGTAGTTCCCCTTCCAATACAATAGGGGACCTGACTTTCCAGAAGCAACTCGAGCAAATTCCTGAGGTCCCTGTCGCAACACGAGAAGTAATCCCAAATTCCCGCTGCAACTCGACATACACCACAAAATTATCTCCTCAATGAGAGATGAGGATATTTTGCACTGCAGAATCTTAAGAGAAATACCACATTACCTCTTGAAAGGGAAAAGGGTACTTGACACACTTTATGCGATTCAGAAATTTCACTAATATCAGTCCCCATTCGAGAGGTGAACAAACTTTATGTACTCAATTCGAAATGAGGCACTATTGCCAATTAACTGCTCGAGAGTAAATCAGAAGTTCCCCTTCCAACAAAAAGGGGACCTGTCTTACCTGAGGAAACCTGACTGAGTTCCTGAGGTACCCATCGCAACTCGAGAATTACCCCCAGCTTCCCGCGGCAACTCGAAAAACACCACAAAATTATCCCCTCAATGCGAGAATAGGAAATTTTGTGTTACAGATTTTCAAGAGAAATACCACATTCCCTCTTGAAAGGCAAAACAGTACTTGAAACGCTTTATGCGACTCAGAAAGTTCCCTCACACAGCCGTCCCCATTGTAAAGGAGAACACACTTTATGGACTCAATTCAAGATGAGGCCCTATTCTCAATTAACGGCTCGAGAGTAAACTGGAAGTTCCCCTTCCAACACAAAAGGGGACCTGACTTCTCTGAAGCAACCCACACGAGTTCCTGAGGTCCCCGTCGCAACTCGAGAAATACCCGAAGCTTCCAGCCGCAACTCGAGAAACAACACAAAATTATCCCCTCAATGCGAGATAAGGAAATTTTTCGCTGCAGAATCTCAAGAGAAATCCCACATTCCCTCTTGAAAGACAAAAGGGTACTTGACTCACTTTATGCGATTCAGAATATTCCCTAACATCCATCCACAGTGGAGAGAAGAACATATTTTATGGACTCAAATGGAGAAGAGGCAATTTTCCCTTTTAATGGTTCGAGAGTATTCCGGAAGTTTCCCTTCCAACACAAAAGGGGACTTGACTTCCCTGAAGCAACCCGAGCGAGTTCCTGAGGTCCCCGCGGCAACTCGAGAAGTACCCACAGCTTCCCACCATAATTCAAGAAACACCACAAAATTATCCCTTCAATGCGAGATGAGGTTATTTTGCGATGCACAATCTCAAGAGAAATCCCACATTCCCGCTTGAAAGGCAAAAGTGTACTTGACAAACTTTATGCCACTCAGAAATTTCCCTAATATCCGTCCCCTTTGGGGAGGAGAACACACTTTATGGACTCAAATCGAGAAGAGGCCCTATTCCCATTAAAGGGCTTGAGAGTAATCCGGAAGTTCCCCTTAAGCACAAAAGGGGACCTGGCTTCCCTGCAGTAACTGATTTCCTGAGGTCCCCTTTGCAACTCGAGAAGTACCCCTAGCTTCCCTCTGCAATAGGAGAAACGCCACAAAATTATCCCCTCAATGAGACATGAGGAAATTTTTCGCTGCATAATCTCAAGAGAAATCCCACATTCCCGCTTGAAAGGCCAAAGGGTACTTGACTCCCTTTAGGTGACACAGAATGATCCCTAACATCCATTCTCAGTGGAGAGGATAACACACTTTATGGACTCAAATCGAGAAGAGGCAATATTCCCACTTAACAGCTCGTGAGTAATCCGGAAATTCCCCTTCCAACAAAAAGGGGACTTGACTTCCCGGAAGCAACCCAAGCGAGTTCCCGAGTTGCCCGTCACAACTTGAGACGTACACCCTGCTTCCTGCCTCAACTCGAGAAACAAAACAAAATTATGCTCTCAATGTGAGATGAGGTAATTTTGTGCTGTAGAATCTCAAGAGAAATCCCACGTTCCCGCTTGAAAGGCAAAAGGGTACTTGACACACTTAATACCACTCAGAAAGTTCCCTAATATCCGTCCCCATTTGAGAGAACAACAGACTTTATGGACTCAACTCGAGAAGAGGCCCTATTCCAATTAAAGGGCTGCAGAGTAACCCGGAAATTCCCCTTCCAGCACAAAATGGGACCTGACTTCCCTGAAGTAACTCGAGTGAGTTCCTGAGGTCCCTGTGGCAACTCGAGATGTAACCCCTGATTCCCGCCGCAGTCCGAGAAACACCAAAATTATCCCCTCAATGCGAGATGAGGAAATTTTGCGCTGCAGAATCTCAAGAGAAATCCCACATTCCCGATTGAAAGGCAAAAGGGTACTTGACTCCCTTTTAGCGATTCAGAATGTTCCCTAATATCCATCCTCAGTGGAGAGGAGAACATATTTTATGGACTCAAATGGAGAGGAGGCAATATTCCCTTTTAACGACTCGACAGTAATATGGAAGTTCCCCTTCCAAAAAAAAAAAAGGTGACTTGACTTCCCTGAAGCAACCCGAGGAGTTCCTGAGGTCCCCTCCATAGCTAGAAAAGTGCCCCCTGCTGCCCACCACAACCGGAGAAACACCACAAAATCATCCACTCAATGCGAGATGAGGAAATTTTGCGCTGCAGAATCTCAAAAGAAAATCCACATTACCATTGAAAGGCAAAAGCATACTTGACACACCTTATGCCACTCAGAAAGTTCCCTACCATCCATCCCCATTGGAGAGAACAACAGATTTTATGGACTCAATTCGAGAAGAGGCCCTATTCCCATTCAAGGGCTTGAGAGTAATCCGGATGTTTCCCTCCCAGCACAAAAGGGGACCTGACTTCCCTGATGTAACTCGAGTGAGATTCTGAGGTCCCCGTCGCAACTCTAGAAGTAACCGCAGCTTCCCGCCGCAATTCGAGAAACACCACAAAATTATCCCCTCAATGCGAGATGAAGAAATTTTGCGCTACAGAATCTCAAGAGAAATCCCACATTCCCGTTTGAAAGGCAAAAGGGTACTTGACTCCCTTTATACGACTCAGAATATTCCCTAACATCCATCCTCAGTGGAGAGGAGAACATATTTTATCTACTCAAATGGAGAAGAGGCCCTATTCCCATTCAAGGGCTCGAGAGTAATCTGGAAGTTCCCCTTCCAGCACAAAAGGGGACCTGACTTCCCTGAAGCAACCCCAGCGAGTTCCTGAGGTCCCCTCCGCAACTCGAGAATTACCCCCTGCTTCCCACTGCAACTCGAGAAACACCACAAATTATCCCCTCAATGCGAGATGAGGAAATACTGTGCTGCAGAATCTCAAGAGATATCCCACAATCCCGCTTGAAAGGCAAAAAGGTACTTGACTCCCTTTAGGCGACTCAGAATGTTCCCTAACATCCTTCCTCAGTGGAGAGGAAAACTCATTTTATGGACTCAAATCGAGAAGATGTATTATTCCCATTTAAAAGCACGAGAGTAATCCGGAAGTTCCCCTTCAAACACAAAAGGGGACTTGACTTCCCTGAAGCAACCCGAGCGAGTTCCTGATGTCCCCGTCGCAACTAGAGAATTACCCCCTGATTCCGGCCACAACTCCAGAAACACCACAAAATTATCCCCTCAATGCGAGATGAGGAAATTTTGCGCTGCAGAATCTCAAGAGAAATCCCACATTCCCGTTTGAAAGGCAAAAGGGTCCTAGACTCCCTTTATGCGACTCAGAATGTTCCCTAACATCCTTCCTCAGTGGAGAGGAAAACACACTTCATGGAGTCAAATCGAAAAGAGGCAATATTCCCATTTAAAGGCTAGAGAGTAATCAAGAAATTCCCCTTCCAACACAAAAAGCACTTGGCTTCCCTGAAGCAAACCGAGCGAGTTCCTGAGGTTCCCGGCTCAACTGGAGAATACACCTTGCTTCCCGCCGCAACTCGAGAAACAACACAATATTATCCCCTCAATGCGAGATGAGGAAATTTTACACTGCAGAATCTCAAGAGAAATCCCACAATTCCGCTTGAAAGGCAAAAGTGTACTTGACTCCAGTTAGGCGACTCAGAATGTTCCCTAACATCCTTGCTCAGTGGAGAGGAAGACAGACTTTATGGAATCAAATCAAGAAGAGGCATTATTCACATTTAACAGCTGGAGAGTAATCCGGAAGGTCCGCTTCCAACTCAAAAGGGGACTTGACTTTCCTGAAGCAACCCGAGCGAGTTCCTGAGGCCCCCGCCCCATCTAGAGAAGTATCCCCTGCTTCCCGACACGACTCGAGAAACACCACAAAATTATCCCCTCAATGCGAGATGAGGAAATTTTGCGCTGCAGAATCCCAAGAGAAATCCCACATTCGCGCTTGAAAGGCAAAAGCGTACTTGACACACTTTATGGCACTCAGAAAGTTCCCTAACATCCGTCCCCATTCCAGAGGAGAACACACTTTACGGACTCAACTCGAGAAGAGGCCCTATTCCCATTCAAGGGCTTGAGAGTAATCTGGAAGTTCCCCTTCCAGCACAAAAGGGGACCTGACTTCCCTGAAGTAACTCGAGTGAGTCCTTGAGGTTCCCGTGGAAACTTCAGAAGTACCCCCAGCTACCCGTCAAATTCGAGAAACATCACAAAATTATCCCCTCAAAGCGAGGAGGAAATTTTGCGCTGCAGAATCTCAAGAGATATCGCACATTCCCACTTGAAAGGGAAAAGGGTACTTGACTCCCTTTATGCGACTCAGAATGTTCCCTAACATCCATCCTCAGTGAAGAGGAAAACACACTACATGGAGTCAAATCGAAAAGAGGCAATATTCCCATTTAAAGGCTAGAGAGTAATCAAGAAGTTCCCCTTCCAGCACAAAACGGGACCTGACTTCCCTGAAGTAATTCGAGTGAGTTCCTGAGATCCCGGCCACAACTCCAGAAGTACCCCCCTGCTTCCTACCGCAATTTGAGAAACACGGCAAAATTATCCCCTGGATGCGAGATGAGGAAATTTTGCGCTGCAGAATTTCAAGAGAAATCCCACATTCCCGATTGAAAGGCAAAAGCGAACTTGACTCCCTTTATGCCACTCAAAAAGTTCCCTAACATCCATCCCCATTGGAGAGGAGAACACACTTTATGGACTCAACTGGAGAAGAGGCCCTATTCCATTTAAAGAGCTTGAGAGTAATCCGGAAGTTCCCTTCCAGCACAAAAGGTGAACTGACTTCCCTGAAGTAACTCTGAGTGAATTCCTCAGAACCCCGTCGCAACTCCAGAAGTAACCCCAGCTTCCCGCCGCAGTTCAAGAAACACCACAAAATTATCCCGTCAATACGAGATGAGGAAATTTTGCGCTGCAGAATCTCAAGAGATATCCCACCGTCCCGCTTGAAAGGCAAAAGGATACTTGACTCTCTTTAGGCGACTCAGAATGTTCCCTAACATTCGTCCCCATTGGAGAGGAAAACACACTTTATGGACTCAAATCGAGAAGAGGCATTATTCCCATTTAACATGTGGAGATTAATCCGGAAGTCCCCCTTCCAACTCAAAAGGGGACTTGACTTCCCTGAAGCAACCCGAGCGAGTTCCTGATGTCCCCGTCGCAACTAGAGAAGTAGACCCTGGTTCCTGCCACAACCCCAGAAACACCACAAAATTATCCCCTCAAATCGTGGAGGAAATTTTGCGCTGCAGAATCTCAAGAGAAATCCCACGTTCCCGCTTGAAAGGCAAAAGCTTACTTGACACACTTAGTGCCACTCAGAATGTTCCCTAACATCCTTCCTCAGTGGAGAGGAAAACACACTTCATGGAGTCAAATCGAAAAGAGGCAATATTCCCATTTAAAGGCTAGAGAGTAATCAAGAAATTCCCCTTCCAACACAAAAAGGACTTGATTTCCCTGAAGCAACCCGAGCGAGTTCCTGAGGTCCCCGTCGCAACTAGAGAAGTAGCCCCTGGTTCCGGCCACAAGTCCAGAAACACCACAAAATTATACCCTCAATGCGAGATGAGGAAATTTTGTGCTGCAGAATATCAAGAGAAATTCCACATTCCCACTTGAAAGGAAAAAGCGTACTTGACACACTTTTCCCACTCAGAAAGTTCCCTAACATCCGTCCTCATTCCAGAGGAGAACACACCTTATGGACTCAACTCGAGAAGAGGCCCTATTCCCATTAAAGTGCTCGAGCGTAATCCGGAAGTTCCCATTCCAGCACAAAAGGGGACCTGACTTCCCTGAAGTAACTCGAGTGAGTCCTTGAGGTTCCCGTGGAAACTTCAGAAGTACCCCCAGCTACCCGTCAAATTCGAGAAACATCACAAAATAATCCCCTCAAAGCGAGGAGGAAATTTTGCGCTGCAGAATCTCAAGAGATATCGCACATTCCCGCTTGAAAGGGAAAAAGGTACTTGACTCCCTTTATGCGACTCAGAATGTTCCCTAACATCCATCCTCAGTGGAGAGGAAAACACACTACATGGAGTCAAATCGAAAAGAGGCAATATTCCCATTTAAAGGCTAGTGAGTAATCAACAAGTTCCCCTTCCAACACAAAAAGGACTTGACTTCCCTAAAGCAACCCGAGCGAGTTCCTGAGGTTCCCGGCTCAACTCGAGAAGTATCCCATGCTTCCTGCCACAACTTGATAAACGCCACAAAATTATCCCCTCAATGCGAGATGAGGAAATTTTACGCTGCAGAATCTCAAGAGAAATCCCACATTCCCGCTTGAAAGGCAAAAGGGAACTTGACACACTTTATGCCCCTCAGAGAGTTCCCTAACACCCGTGCCCATTGGAGAGGGATGGACACTTTATGGACTCAACTCCAGAAGAGCCGCTATTCCCATTAAACGGCTCTAGGGTAATTCGGAAGTCCCCCTTCCAGCACAAAACGGGACCTGACTTCCCTGAAGTAACTCGAGTAAGTTCCTGAAGTCCCTGTGGCACCTCGAGATGTACCCCCAGCTTCGCGATGCAATTCAAGAAACACAACAAAATTATCCCCTCCATGCGAGATGAGGAAATTTTGCGCTGCAGAATTTTAAGAGAAATCCCACACTCCCTCTGGAAACGCAAAAAAGTACTTGACACCCTTTATTCGACTCAGAAAGTTCCCTCACACAGCCGTCCCCTTTGGAGAGGAGAACACACTTTACGGAATCAATTCGAGAGGAGCGCCTGTGCAAATTGAAGAGCTCCAGAGGAAACCGGAAGTTCCCCTTCCAACACCAAAGGGGACCTGACTTCCCTGAAGCAACTCCAGCGAGTCCCGGAGGTCCCCGTCACAACACCAGAAGCACCACCAGCTTCCCGCCGGAACTCGAGAAACACATCAAAATTATCCCCTTAATGCGAGATGAGGAAATTTTGCGTTGCAGAATGTCAAGAGAAATACCACATTCCACCTTGAAAGGCCAAAAGGTACTTGACACCCTTTATTCGACTCAGAAAGTTCCCTCACACATCCGTCCCTTTTGGACAGGAGAACACACCTTATATACTCAATTCGACATGAGCCCCTGTTCACATTTAAGGGCTCGAGAGGAAACCGAAGTTCCCCTTCCAACAACAAAGGGGACCTGACATCCCTGAAGCCACACCAGCGAGTTCCTGACGTCGCGTTGCAACTCGAAAAGCACCCCCAGCTTCCGCCGCAACTCGAGAAACATCCCAAAATTATCCCCTGCATGCGAGATGAGGAAATTTGGCGATGCAGCATCTCAAGAGAAATACCACATTCCTTCTGGAAAGGCAAAAATGTAATTGACACCCTTTATTCGACTCAGAAATTTCCGAAACACAGCCATCCCCTTTGGAGAGGAGAACACACTTTACGGACGCAATTCGAGAGGAGCCCCTGTGCACATTGAAGGGCTCGAGAGGAAAACGGAAGTTAACTTCCAACCCCAAAGGGGACCTGACTTCCGTGAAGCAACCCCAGCGAGTTCCTGAGGTCCCCGTCGCAACTCGAGAAGCATCCCCAGCTTCCCGCCCCAACTCGAGAAACACCCCAAAATTATCCACTCCATGCGAGATGAGGAAATTTGGCGAAGCAGCATCTCACGAGTAATACCACATTCCCTCTGGAAAGGCAAAAAGGTATTTGACACCCTTTATTCGACGTAGAAAGTTTCCTCACACAGCCGTCCCCTTTGGAGAGGAGAGCACACTTTACGGACTCAATTCGAGAGGAGCCCCTGTGCACATTGAAGGGCTCGAGAGGAAACCGGAAGTTCCCCTTCCAACACCAAAGGGGACCTGACTTCCCTGAAGCAACCCCAGCGAGTTCCTGAGGTCCCCGTCCCAACTCGAGAAGCACCCCCAGCTTCCCACCGCAACTCGAGAAACACCCCAAAATTATCCCCTCCATGCGAGATGAGGAATTTTTCCGATGCAGAATCTCAAGAGAAATACACATTCCCTTTTGAAAGGCAAAAAGGTACTTGACACCCTTTATTCGACTCAGTAAGTTCCCTCACACAGCCGTCCACTTTGGAGAGGAGAACACACTTTACGGACTCAATTCGAGAGGAGCCCCTGTACACATTGAAGGGCCCGAGAGGAAACCGGAAGTTCCCCTCCAACACCAAAGGGGACCTGACTTCCCTGAAGCAACCCCAGCGAGTTCCTGAGGTCCCCGTCGCAACTCGAGAAGAACCACCAGCTTCCCGCCCCAACTCGAGAAACACCCCAAAATTATCCCCTCCATGCGAGATGAGGAAATCTGGCGATGCAGCATCTCAAGAGAAATACCACATTCCCTCTGGAAAGGCAAAAAGTTACTTGACACCCTGTATTCGACTCAGAAAGTTCCCTCACACAGCCGTCCCCTTTGGAGAGGAGAACACACTTTACGGACTCAATTGGAGAGGAGCCCCTGTGCACATTGAAGGGCTCGAGAGGAAACCGGAAGTTCCCCTTCCAACACCAAAGGGGACCTGACTTCCCTGAAGCAACCCCAGCGAGTTCCTGAGGTCCCCGTCGCATCTCCAGAAGCACCCTCAGCTTCCCGTCCCAACTCGAGGGCACACCAAAATTATCCCCTACTTGGGAGATGAGGAATTTTTGCGATGCCGAATCTCAAGAGAAATACCACATTCCCTCTTTAAAGGCCAAAAGGTACTTGACACCCTTTATTCGATTCAGAAAGTTCCCTCACACAGCCGTCCCCTTTGGAGAGAACACACTTTATGGACACAATTCGAGATGAGCCCCTGGTCACATTTAAGGGCTCGAGAGGAAATGGTAAGTTCCCCTTCCAACAGCAAAGGGGACCTGACTTCCCTGAAGCAACCCCAGTGAGTCCTGTGGTCCCCGTCGCAACTCGAGAAGCACCCCCTGCTTCCCGCCGCAACTCGAGAAACACCCCAAAATTATCCCCTCATGTGAGATGAGGAAATTTTGCGATGCAGCATCTCAAGAGAAATACCACATTCTCTCTGAAAGGCAAAACGGTACTCGACACCCTTTATTCGACTAAGAAAGTTCCCTCACACAGCCGTCCCTTTTGGAGAGAGAACACACTTTTAGACTCAATTTCAGATGAAACCCTTGGCACATTTCAGGGCTAGATAGGAACGTGGCAGTTCCCCTTCCAACCCAAAGGGGTCCTGACTTCCCTGAAGCAACCCCAGCACGTATTTGAGGTCCCAGTCGCAACTCGAGAAGCACCCCCAACTTCCCGCCGCAACTCGAGAAACACCCCAAAATTATCCCCTCAATGCGAGATGAGGAAATTTGGCGATGCAGCATCTCAAGAGAAATACCACATTCCCTCTTGAAAGGCAAAATGGTACTTGACACCCTTTATTCGACTCAGAAAGTTCCTTCACACAACCGTCCCCTTTAAGAGGAGAATAAACTTTATGGACTCAATTCAAGATGAGCCCCTGTGCACATTTAAGGGCTCGAGAGGAACCCAGAATTTCCCCTTCCAACACCAAAGGGGACCTGACTTCCCTGAAGCAACCCCAGCGAACTCCTGAGGTCCCCGTCGCAACACTTGAAGCACCCCCAGCGGCCTGCCGCAACTCAAGAAACACCCCAAAATTATCCTCTCAATGCCAGATGAGGAAATTTCGCAATGCAGCATCTCAAGAGAAATAACACATTCCCTCTTGAAAGGCAAAATGTTACTTGACACCCTTTAATCGACTCAGAATGTTCCCTAACACAGCAGTCCCCTTTTAGAGGAGAACACACTATGGACTCAATATAGATGAGCCCCTGAACACATTGAAGGGCTCGAGAGAACCCGGAAGTACCCCTTCAAACAACAAAGGGGACCTGACTTCCCTGAAGCAACCCCAGAGAGTTACTGATGTCCCCGTCGCAACTCGAGAAGCACCCCCAGCTTCCCGCCGCAACTCGAGAAACACCCTAAAATTAACCCGTCAATGCGGGATGAGGAAATTTTGCGATGTAGCATCTCAAGAGAAATACCACATTCCCTCTGGAAAGGCAAAAAATTACTTGACACCCTTTATTCGACTCTGAAAGTTCCCTCACACAGCATTCCCCTTTGGAGAGGAGAACACACTTTATGGACTCAATTTGAGATGAGACCCTGTGCACATTTAAGGGCTCGAGAGGAACCGGGAAGTTCCCTTTCCAACACCAAAGGGGATCTGACTTCCCTGAAGCAACCCCAGCGAGTTCCTGAGGTTCCCGTCGCATCTCGAGAAGCACCCCCAGCATCCCGCCGCAACCGGAGAAATACCCGAAAAATATTCCCTCAATGCGAGAAGAGGAAATTATGCAATGCAGCATCTCAAGAGAAATACCACATTCCCTCTTGAAAGGCAAAAAGTTACTTGACACCCTTTAATCGACTCAGAAAGTTCCCTCACACAGCCGTCCCATTTTAGAGGAGAACTCACTTTATGGAATTCAATTCGAGACGAGCCCCTGTGCACATTTAAGGGCTCGAGAGCGACCCGGAAGTTCCTCTTCCAACACCAAAGGGGACCTGACTTCCCTGAAGCAACCCCAGCGAGTTCCTGAGGTCCCCGTCGCAACTCGAGAAGCACCCCCAGCTTCCCGCCACAACTCGAGAAGCACCCCAAAATAATCCCCTCCATGCGAGATGAGGAAATGTTGTGATGCATAATCTCAAGAGAAATACCACATTCCCTCTTGAAAGGCAAAATGTACTTGACACCCTTTATTCGACTCAGAAAGTTCCCTCACACAGCAGTCCCATTTGGAGAGGAGAATACACTTTTTGGACTCATTTCGAGATGAGACCCTGTGCACATTTAAGGGCTCGAGAGGAAACCGGAAGTTTCCCTTAAAACACCAAAGGGGACCTGTCTTCCCAAAGCAACCCCAGCGAGTTCCTGAGATCCCCGTCGCAACTCGAGAAGCACCCCCAGCTTGCCGCCGCAACTCGAGAAACACCCCAAAATTATCCTCTCATGCAAGATGAGGAAATTTTGCGATGCAGCATCTCCAGAGAAATACCACATTCTCTCCTGAAAGGCAAAATGGTACTCGACACCCTTTATTCGACTAAGAAAGTTCCCTCACACAGCCGTCACTTTTGGAGACGAGAACACACTTTTAGACTCAATTTCAGATGAGCCCCTGGACACATTTAAGGGCTAGAGAGGAACCCGGCAGTTCCCCTTCCAACCCAAAGGGGTCCTGACTTCCCTGAAGCAACCCCAGCGCGTACTTGAGGCCCCAGTCGCAACTCGAGAAGCACCCCCAGCTTCCCACCGCAACTCGAGAAACACCACAAAATTATCCCCTCAATGCGAGATGAGGAAATTTTGCGATGCAGAATCTCAAGAGAAATACCACATTCCCTCTGGAAAGGCAATAAGGTACTTGACACCGTCTATTAGACTCAGAATGTTCCCTCACACAGCCCTCCCCTTTGGAGAGGAGAACACACTTTATGGACTCAATTCGAAATGAGCTCCTGTGCACATTAAAGCGCTCGAGAGGAACCCGGAAGTTCCCCTTCCAACACCAATGGGGACCTAAATTCCCTGAAGCAACCCCAGCGAGTTCCTGAGGTCCCCGTCGCAACTCGAGAAACACCCCCAGCTTTCCGCAGCAACTCCAGTAACACACCGAAATTATCCCCTCAATGCGAGATGAGGAAATTTTGCGATGCAGAATCTCAAGAGATATACCACATTCGCTCTTGAAAGGCAAAAAGTTACTTGACACCCTATATTCGACTCAGAATGTTTCCTCACACTGCCATCCTCTTTGAGAGGAGAAGAAACTTTATGGACTCAATTCGAGATGAGCCCCTCTTCACACTTAGGGGCTCGATAGAAAACCGGAAGTTCCCCTTCCAACACCAAAAGGGAACTGACTTCCTGAAGCAACCACAGCGAGTTCCTGAGGTCCCCGTCGCAACTCGAGAAGCACCCCCAGCTTCCTGCCGCAACTCGAGTAACAACCAAAAAAAATCCCCTCAATGCGAGATGAGGAAAATTTGCGATGCAGAATCTCAAGAGAAATTCCACAACCCTCTTGGAAGGCAAAAAGGTACTTGACACCCTTTATTAGACACAGAAATTTCACTCACACAGCCGTCCCCGTTGGAGAGGAGAACACACTTTATGGAATCAATTCGAGATGAGCCCTGTTCACATTTAAGGGATCGAGAGGAAACCGGATGTTCCGCTTCCAACACCAAAGGGGACCTAACTTTACTGAAGCAACCCCAGCGAGTTTCTGAGGACACCGTCGCAACTAGAGAAGCACCCCAGCTTCCTCCCACAACACGAGAAATAACAGAAAATTATACCCTCAATGCGAGATGAGGAAATTTTGCGATGCAGAATCTCAAGAGAAATACCACATTCCCTCTTGAAAGGCAAAAAGGTACTTGACACCCTTTATTCGACTCAGAAAGTTCCCTCACACAACCGTCCCCTTTGGAGAGGAGAACACACTTTATAGACCCAATTCGAGATGAGCCCTTGTTGACTTTTACGTGCTCGAGAGGAAACCAGAATTTCCCTTTCAAACATCAAAGGGTACCTGACTTCCCTGAAGCAACCCCAGCGAGTTCCTGAGATCCGCGACACAACTCGAGAAGCACCCCCCGCTTCCCGCCGCAACTCGAGTAACAACCCAAAATCATCCCCTCAATGCAAGATGAGGAAATTTTGCGATGCAGAATCGCAAGAGAAATACCACATTCCCTCTTGAAAGGCAAAAAGTTACTTGACAATCTTTATTAGACACAGAAACCACTCACACAGCCGGCCCCTTTGGAGAGGAGAACACATTTTATGGACTCAATTCGAGATGAGCCCCTGTGCACATTTAAGGGCTCAAGAGGAAACTGGATGTTCCGCTTCCAACAGCAAAGGGGACCTGACTTTACTGAAGCAACCCCAGCGAGTTCCTGAGGACACCGTCGCAACTCGAGAAGCACCACAGCTTCCCTCCGCAACACAAGAAATAACCCAAAATTATCCCCTCAATGCGAGATGAGGAAATTTTGCGATGCAGAATCTCAAGAGAAATACCACATTCCCTCTTGAAAGGGAAAAAGTACTTGACACCCTTTATTCGACTCAGAAAGTTCCCTCACACAGCCGTCCCCTTTGGAGAGGAGAACACACTTTATGGACTCAATTCGAGATGAGCCCCTGTTCACATTGAAGGGCTCGAGAGCAAACCGGAAGTTCCCCTCCAACACCAAAGGAGACCTAACTTCCCTGAAGCAACCCCAGCGAGTTCCTGAGGTCCCCGTCGCAACTCGAGAAGCACCCCCAGCTTCCCGCCGCAACTCGGGAAACACCCCAAAACTATCCCCTCAATGCGAGATGAGGAAATTTTGCGATGTAGCATCTCAAGAGAAATACCACATTCCCTCTGGAAAGGCAAAAAATTACTTGACACCCTTTATTCGACTCTGAAAGTTCCCTCACACAGCATTCCCCTTTGGAGAGGAGAACACACTTTATGGACTCAATTTGAGATGAGACCCTGTGCACATTTAAGGGCTCGAGAGGAACCGGGAAGTTCCCTTTCCAACACCAAAGGGGATCTGACTTCCCTGAAGCAACCCCAGCGAGTTCCTGAGGTTCCCGTCGCATCTCGAGAAGCACCCCCAGCATCCCGCCGCAACCGGAGAAATACCCGAAAAATATTCCCTCAATGCGAGAAGAGGAAATTATGCAATGCAGCATCTCAAGAGAAATACCACATTCCCTCTTGAAAGGCAAAAAGTTACTTGACACCCTTTAATCGACTCAGAAAGTTCCCTCACACAGCCGTCCCATTTTAGAGGAGAACTCACTTTATGGAATTCAATTCGAGACGAGCCCCTGTGCACATTTAAGGGCTCGAGAGCGACCCGGAAGTTCCTCTTCCAACACCAAAGGGGACCTGACTTCCCTGAAGCAACCCCAGCGAGTTCCTGAGGTCCCCGTCGCAACTCGAGAAGCACCCCCAGCTTCCCGCCACAACTCGAGAAGCACCCCAAAATAATCCCCTCCATGCGAGATGAGGAAATGTTGTGATGCATAATCTCAAGAGAAATACCACATTCCCTCTTGAAAGGCAAAATGTACTTGACACCCTTTATTCGACTCAGAAAGTTCCCTCACACAGCAGTCCCATTTGGAGAGGAGAATACACTTTTTGGACTCATTTCGAGATGAGACCCTGTGCACATTTAAGGGCTCGAGAGGAAACCGGAAGTTTCCCTTAAAACACCAAAGGGGACCTGTCTTACCAAAGCAACCCCAGCGAGTTCCTGAGATCCCCGTCGCAACTCGAGAAGCACCCCCAGCTTGCCGCCGCAACTCGAGAAACACCCCAAAATTATCCTCTCATGCAAGATGAGGAAATTTTGCGATGCAGCATCTCCAGAGAAATACCACATTCTCTCCTGAAAGGCAAAATGGTACTCGACACCCTTTATTCGACTAAGAAAGTTCCCTCACACAGCCGTCACTTTTGGAGACGAGAACACACTTTTAGACTCAATTTCAGATGAGCCCCTGGACACATTTAAGGGCTAGAGAGGAACCCGGCAGTTCCCCTTCCAACCCAAAGGGGTCCTGACTTCCCTGAAGCAACCCCAGCGCGTACTTGAGGCCCCAGTCGCAACTCGAGAAGCACCCCCAGCTTCCCACCGCAACTCGAGAAACACCACAAAATTATCCCCTCAATGCGAGATGAGGAAATTTTGCGATGCAGAATCTCAAGAGAAATACCACATTCCCTCTGGAAAGGCAATAAGGTACTTGACACCGTCTATTAGACTCAGAATGTTCCCTCACACAGCCCTCCCCTTTGGAGAGGAGAACACACTTTATGGACTCAATTCGAAATGAGCTCCTGTGCACATTAAAGCGCTCGAGAGGAACCCGGAAGTTCCCCTTCCAACACCAATGGGGACCTAAATTCCCTGAAGCAACCCCAGCGAGTTCCTGAGGTCCCCGTCGCAACTCGAGAAACACCCCCAGCTTTCCGCAGCAACTCCAGTAACACACCGAAATTATCCCCTCAATGCGAGATGAGGAAATTTTGCGATGCAGAATCTCAAGAGATATACCACATTCGCTCTTGAAAGGCAAAAAGTTACTTGACACCCTATATTCGACTCAGAATGTTTCCTCACACTGCCATCCTCTTTGAGAGGAGAAGAAACTTTATGGACTCAATTCGAGATGAGCCCCTCTTCACACTTAGGGGCTCGATAGAAAACCGGAAGTTCCCCTTCCAACACCAAAAGGGAACTGACTTCCTGAAGCAACCACAGCGAGTTCCTGAGGTCCCCGTCGCAACTCGAGAAGCACCCCCAGCTTCCTGCCGCAACTCGAGTAACAACCAAAAAAAATCCCCTCAATGCGAGATGAGGAAAATTTGCGATGCAGAATCTCAAGAGAAATTCCACAACCCTCTTGGAAGGCAAAAAGGTACTTGACACCCTTTATTAGACACAGAAATTTCACTCACACAGCCGTCCCCGTTGGAGAGGAGAACACACTTTATGGAATCAATTCGAGATGAGCCCTGTTCACATTTAAGGGATCGAGAGGAAACCGGATGTTCCGCTTCCAACACCAAAGGGGACCTAACTTTACTGAAGCAACCCCAGCGAGTTTCTGAGGACACCGTCGCAACTAGAGAAGCACCCCAGCTTCCTCCCACAACACGAGAAATAACAGAAAATTATACCCTCAATGCGAGATGAGGAAATTTTGCGATGCAGAATCTCAAGAGAAATACCACATTCCCTCTTGAAAGGCAAAAAGGTACTTGACACCCTTTATTCGACTCAGAAAGTTCCCTCACACAACCGTCCCCTTTGGAGAGGAGAACACACTTTATAGACCCAATTCGAGATGAGCCCTTGTTGACTTTTACGTGCTCGAGAGGAAACCAGAATTTCCCTTTCAAACATCAAAGGGTACCTGACTTCCCTGAAGCAACCCCAGCGAGTTCCTGAGATCCGCGACACAACTCGAGAAGCACCCCCCGCTTCCCGCCGCAACTCGAGTAACAACCCAAAATCATCCCCTCAATGCAAGATGAGGAAATTTTGCGATGCAGAATCGCAAGAGAAATACCACATTCCCTCTTGAAAGGCAAAAAGTTACTTGACAATCTTTATTAGACACAGAAACCACTCACACAGCCGGCCCCTTTGGAGAGGAGAACACATTTTATGGACTCAATTCGAGATGAGCCCCTGTGCACATTTAAGGGCTCAAGAGGAAACTGGATGTTCCGCTTCCAACAGCAAAGGGGACCTGACTTTACTGAAGCAACCCCAGCGAGTTCCTGAGGACACCGTCGCAACTCGAGAAGCACCACAGCTTCCCTCCGCAACACAAGAAATAACCCAAAATTATCCCCTCAATGCGAGATGAGGAAATTTTGCGATGCAGAATCTCAAGAGAAATACCACATTCCCTCTTGAAAGGGAAAAAGTACTTGACACCCTTTATTCGACTCAGAAAGTTCCCTCACACAGCCGTCCCCTTTGGAGAGGAGAACACACTTTATGGACTCAATTCGAGATGAGCCCCTGTTCACATTGAAGGGCTCGAGAGCAAACCGGAAGTTCCCCTCCAACACCAAAGGAGACCTAACTTCCCTGAAGCAACCCCAGCGAGTTCCTGAGGTCCCCGTCGCAACTCGAGAAGCACCCCCAGCTTCCCGCCGCAACTCGGGAAACACCCCAAAACTATCCCCTCAATGCGAGATGAGGAAATTTTGCGATGTAGCATCTCAAGAGAAATACCACATTCCCTCTGGAAAGGCAAAAAATTACTTGACACCCTTTATTCGACTCTGAAAGTTCCCTCACACAGCATTCCCCTTTGGAGAGGAGAACACACTTTATGGACTCAATTTGAGATGAGACCCTGTGCACATTTAAGGGCTCGAGAGGAACCGGGAATTTCCCTTTCCAACACCAAAGGGGATCTGACTTCCCTGAAGCAACCCCAGCGAGTTCCTGAGGTTCCCGTCGCATCTCGAGAAGCACCCCCAGCATCCCGCCGCAACCGGAGAAATACCCGAAAAATATTCCCTCAATGCGAGAAGAGGAAATTATGCAATGCAGCATCTCAAGAGAAATACCACATTCCCTCTTGAAAGGCAAAAAGTTACTTGACACCCTTTAATCGACTCAGAAAGTTCCCTCACACAGCCGTCCCATTTTAGAGGAGAACTCACTTTATGGAATTCAATTCGAGACGAGCCCCTGTGCACATTTAAGGGCTCGAGAGCGACCCGGAAGTTCCTCTTCCAACACCAAAGGGGACCTGACTTCCCTGAAGCAACCCCAGCGAGTTCCTGAGGTCCCCGTCGCAACTCGAGAAGCACCCCCAGCTTCCCGCCACAACTCGAGAAGCACCCCAAAATAATCCCCTCCATGCGAGATGAGGAAATGTTGTGATGCATAATCTCAAGAGAAATACCACATTCCCTCTTGAAAGGCAAAATGTACTTGACACCCTTTATTCGACTCAGAAAGTTCCCTCACACAGCAGTCCCATTTGGAGAGGAGAATACACTTTTTGGACTCATTTCGAGATGAGACCCTGTGCACATTTAAGGGCTCGAGAGGAAACCGGAAGTTTCCCTTAAAACACCAAAGGGGACCTGTCTTCCCAAAGCAACCCCAGCGAGTTCCTGAGATCCCCGTCGCAACTCGAGAAGCACCCCCAGCTTGCCGCCGCAACTCGAGAAACACCCCAAAATTATCCTCTCATGCAAGATGAGGAAATTTTGCGATGCAGCATCTCCAGAGAAATACCACATTCTCTCCTGAAAGGCAAAATGGTACTCGACACCCTTTATTCGACTAAGAAAGTTCCCTCACACAGCCGTCACTTTTGGAGACGAGAACACACTTTTAGACTCAATTTCAGATGAGCCCCTGGACACATTTAAGGGCTAGAGAGGAACCCGGCAGTTCCCCTTCCAACCCAAAGGGGTCCTGACTTCCCTGAAGCAACCCCAGCGCGTACTTGAGGCCCCAGTCGCAACTCGAGAAGCACCCCCAGCTTCCCACCGCAACTCGAGAAACACCACAAAATTATCCCCTCAATGCGAGATGAGGAAATTTTGCGATGCAGAATCTCAAGAGAAATACCACATTCCCTCTGGAAAGGCAATAAGGTACTTGACACCGTCTATTAGACTCAGAATGTTCCCTCACACAGCCCTCCCCTTTGGAGAGGAGAACACACTTTATGGACTCAATTCGAAATGAGCTCCTGTGCACATTAAAGCGCTCGAGAGGAACCCGGAAGTTCCCCTTCCAACACCAATGGGGACCTAAATTCCCTGAAGCAACCCCAGCGAGTTCCTGAGGTCCCCGTCGCAACTCGAGAAACACCCCCAGCTTTCCGCAGCAACTCCAGTAACACACCGAAATTATCCCCTCAATGCGAGATGAGGAAATTTTGCGATGCAGAATCTCAAGAGATATACCACATTCGCTCTTGAAAGGCAAAAAGTTACTTGACACCCTATATTCGACTCAGAATGTTTCCTCACACTGCCATCCTCTTTGAGAGGAGAAGAAACTTTATGGACTCAATTCGAGATGAGCCCCTCTTCACACTTAGGGGCTCGATAGAAAACCGGAAGTTCCCCTTCCAACACCAAAAGGGAACTGACTTCCTGAAGCAACCACAGCGAGTTCCTGAGGTCCCCGTCGCAACTCGAGAAGCACCCCCAGCTTCCTGCCGCAACTCGAGTAACAACCAAAAAAAATCCCCTCAATGCGAGATGAGGAAAATTTGCGATGCAGAATCTCAAGAGAAATTCCACAACCCTCTTGGAAGGCAAAAAGGTACTTGACACCCTTTATTAGACACAGAAATTTCACTCACACAGCCGTCCCCGTTGGAGAGGAGAACACACTTTATGGAATCAATTCGAGATGAGCCCTGTTCACATTTAAGGGATCGAGAGGAAACCGGATGTTCCGCTTCCAACACCAAAGGGGACCTAACTTTACTGAAGCAACCCCAGCGAGTTTCTGAGGACACCGTCGCAACTAGAGAAGCACCCCAGCTTCCTCCCACAACACGAGAAATAACAGAAAATTATACCCTCAATGCGAGATGAGGAAATTTTGCGATGCAGAATCTCAAGAGAAATACCACATTCCCTCTTGAAAGGCAAAAAGGTACTTGACACCCTTTATTCGACTCAGAAAGTTCCCTCACACAACCGTCCCCTTTGGAGAGGAGAACACACTTTATAGACCCAATTCGAGATGAGCCCTTGTTGACTTTTACGTGCTCGAGAGGAAACCAGAATTTCCCTTTCAAACATCAAAGGGTACCTGACTTCCCTGAAGCAACCCCAGCGAGTTCCTGAGATCCGCGACACAACTCGAGAAGCACCCCCCGCTTCCCGCCGCAACTCGAGTAACAACCCAAAATCATCCCCTCAATGCAAGATGAGGAAATTTTGCGATGCAGAATCGCAAGAGAAATACCACATTCCCTCTTGAAAGGCAAAAAGTTACTTGACAATCTTTATTAGACACAGAAACCACTCACACAGCCGGCCCCTTTGGAGAGGAGAACACATTTTATGGACTCAATTCGAGATGAGCCCCTGTGCACATTTAAGGGCTCAAGAGGAAACTGGATGTTCCGCTTCCAACAGCAAAGGGGACCTGACTTTACTGAAGCAACCCCAGCGAGTTCCTGAGGACACCGTCGCAACTCGAGAAGCACCACAGCTTCCCTCCGCAACACAAGAAATAACCCAAAATTATCCCCTCAATGCGAGATGAGGAAATTTTGCGATGCAGAATCTCAAGAGAAATACCACATTCCCTCTTGAAAGGGAAAAAGTACTTGACACCCTTTATTCGACTCAGAAAGTTCCCTCACACAGCCGTCCCCTTTGGAGAGGAGAACACACTTTATGGACTCAATTCGAGATGAGCCCCTGTTCACATTGAAGGGCTCGAGAGCAAACCGGAAGTTCCCCTCCAACACCAAAGGAGACCTAACTTCCCTGAAGCAACCCCAGCGAGTTCCTGAGGTCCCCGTCGCAACTCGAGAAGCACCCCCAGCTTCCCGCCGCAACTCGGGAAACACCCCAAAACTATCCCCTCAATGCGAGATGAGGAAATTTTGCGATGTAGCATCTCAAGAGAAATACCACATTCCCTCTGGAAAGGCAAAAAATTACTTGACACCCTTTATTCGACTCTGAAAGTTCCCTCACACAGCATTCCCCTTTGGAGAGGAGAACACACTTTATGGACTCAATTTGAGATGAGACCCTGTGCACATTTAAGGGCTCGAGAGGAACCGGGAAGTTCCCTTTCCAACACCAAAGGGGATCTGACTTCCCTGAAGCAACCCCAGCGAGTTCCTGAGGTTCCCGTCGCATCTCGAGAAGCACCCCCAGCATCCCGCCGCAACCGGAGAAATACCCGAAAAATATTCCCTCAATGCGAGAAGAGGAAATTATGCAATGCAGCATCTCAAGAGAAATACCACATTCCCTCTTGAAAGGCAAAAAGTTACTTGACACCCTTTAATCGACTCAGAAAGTTCCCTCACACAGCCGTCCCATTTTAGAGGAGAACTCACTTTATGGAATTCAATTCGAGACGAGCCCCTGTGCACATTTAAGGGCTCGAGAGCGACCCGGAAGTTCCTCTTCCAACACCAAAGGGGACCTGACTTCCCTGAAGCAACCCCAGCGAGTTCCTGAGGTCCCCGTCGCAACTCGAGAAGCACCCCCAGCTTCCCGCCACAACTCGAGAAGCACCCCAAAATAATCCCCTCCATGCGAGATGAGGAAATGTTGTGATGCATAATCTCAAGAGAAATACCACATTCCCTCTTGAAAGGCAAAATGTACTTGACACCCTTTATTCGACTCAGAAAGTTCCCTCACACAGCAGTCCCATTTGGAGAGGAGAATACACTTTTTGGACTCATTTCGAGATGAGACCCTGTGCACATTTAAGGGCTCGAGAGGAAACCGGAAGTTTCCCTTAAAACACCAAAGGGGACCTGTCTTCCCAAAGCAACCCCAGCGAGTTCCTGAGATCCCCGTCGCAACTCGAGAAGCACCCCCAGCTTGCCGCCGCAACTCGAGAAACACCCCAAAATTATCCTCTCATGCAAGATGAGGAAATTTTGCGATGCAGCATCTCCAGAGAAATACCACATTCTCTCCTGAAAGGCAAAATGGTACTCGACACCCTTTATTCGACTAAGAAAGTTCCCTCACACAGCCGTCACTTTTGGAGACGAGAACACACTTTTAGACTCAATTTCAGATGAGCCCCTGGACACATTTAAGGGCTAGAGAGGAACCCGGCAGTTCCCCTTCCAACCCAAAGGGGTCCTGACTTCCCTGAAGCAACCCCAGCGCGTACTTGAGGCCCCAGTCGCAACTCGAGAAGCACCCCCAGCTTCCCACCGCAACTCGAGAAACACCACAAAATTATCCCCTCAATGCGAGATGAGGAAATTTTGCGATGCAGAATCTCAAGAGAAATACCACATTCCCTCTGGAAAGGCAATAAGGTACTTGACACCGTCTATTAGACTCAGAATGTTCCCTCACACAGCCCTCCCCTTTGGAGAGGAGAACACACTTTATGGACTCAATTCGAAATGAGCTCCTGTGCACATTAAAGCGCTCGAGAGGAACCCGGAAGTTCCCCTTCCAACACCAATGGGGACCTAAATTCCCTGAAGCAACCCCAGCGAGTTCCTGAGGTCCCCGTCGCAACTCGAGAAACACCCCCAGCTTTCCGCAGCAACTCCAGTAACACACCGAAATTATCCCCTCAATGCGAGATGAGGAAATTTTGCGATGCAGAATCTCAAGAGATATACCACATTCGCTCTTGAAAGGCAAAAAGTTACTTGACACCCTATATTCGACTCAGAATGTTTCCTCACACTGCCATCCTCTTTGAGAGGAGAAGAAACTTTATGGACTCAATTCGAGATGAGCCCCTCTTCACACTTAGGGGCTCGATAGAAAACCGGAAGTTCCCCTTCCAACACCAAAAGGGAACTGACTTCCTGAAGCAACCACAGCGAGTTCCTGAGGTCCCCGTCGCAACTCGAGAAGCACCCCCAGCTTCCTGCCGCAACTCGAGTAACAACCAAAAAAAATCCCCTCAATGCGAGATGAGGAAAATTTGCGATGCAGAATCTCAAGAGAAATTCCACAACCCTCTTGGAAGGCAAAAAGGTACTTGACACCCTTTATTAGACACAGAAATTTCACTCACACAGCCGTCCCCGTTGGAGAGGAGAACACACTTTATGGAATCAATTCGAGATGAGCCCTGTTCACATTTAAGGGATCGAGAGGAAACCGGATGTTCCGCTTCCAACACCAAAGGGGACCTAACTTTACTGAAGCAACCCCAGCGAGTTTCTGAGGACACCGTCGCAACTAGAGAAGCACCCCAGCTTCCTCCCACAACACGAGAAATAACAGAAAATTATACCCTCAATGCGAGATGAGGAAATTTTGCGATGCAGAATCTCAAGAGAAATACCACATTCCCTCTTGAAAGGCAAAAAGGTACTTGACACCCTTTATTCGACTCAGAAAGTTCCCTCACACAACCGTCCCCTTTGGAGAGGAGAACACACTTTATAGACCCAATTCGAGATGAGCCCTTGTTGACTTTTACGTGCTCGAGAGGAAACCAGAATTTCCCTTTCAAACATCAAAGGGTACCTGACTTCCCTGAAGCAACCCCAGCGAGTTCCTGAGATCCGCGACACAACTCGAGAAGCACCCCCCGCTTCCCGCCGCAACTCGAGTAACAACCCAAAATCATCCCCTCAATGCAAGATGAGGAAATTTTGCGATGCAGAATCGCAAGAGAAATACCACATTCCCTCTTGAAAGGCAAAAAGTTACTTGACAATCTTTATTAGACACAGAAACCACTCACACAGCCGGCCCCTTTGGAGAGGAGAACACATTTTATGGACTCAATTCGAGATGAGCCCCTGTGCACATTTAAGGGCTCAAGAGGAAACTGGATGTTCCGCTTCCAACAGCAAAGGGGACCTGACTTTACTGAAGCAACCCCAGCGAGTTCCTGAGGACACCGTCGCAACTCGAGAAGCACCACAGCTTCCCTCCGCAACACAAGAAATAACCCAAAATTATCCCCTCAATGCGAGATGAGGAAATTTTGCGATGCAGAATCTCAAGAGAAATACCACATTCCCTCTTGAAAGGGAAAAAGTACTTGACACCCTTTATTCGACTCAGAAAGTTCCCTCACACAGCCGTCCCCTTTGGAGAGGAGAACACACTTTATGGACTCAATTCGAGATGAGCCCCTGTTCACATTGAAGGGCTCGAGAGCAAACCGGAAGTTCCCCTCCAACACCAAAGGAGACCTAACTTCCCTGAAGCAACCCCAGCGAGTTCCTGAGGTCCCCGTCGCAACTCGAGAAGCACCCCCAGCTTCCCGCCGCAACTCGGGAAACACCCCAAAACTATCCCCTCAATGCGAGATGAGGAAATTTTGCGATGTAGCATCTCAAGAGAAATACCACATTCCCTCTGGAAAGGCAAAAAATTACTTGACACCCTTTATTCGACTCTGAAAGTTCCCTCACACAGCATTCCCCTTTGGAGAGGAGAACACACTTTATGGACTCAATTTGAGATGAGACCCTGTGCACATTTAAGGGCTCGAGAGGAACCGGGAAGTTCCCTTTCCAACACCAAAGGGGATCTGACTTCCCTGAAGCAACCCCAGCGAGTTCCTGAGGTTCCCGTCGCATCTCGAGAAGCACCCCCAGCATCCCGCCGCAACCGGAGAAATACCCGAAAAATATTCCCTCAATGCGAGAAGAGGAAATTATGCAATGCAGCATCTCAAGAGAAATACCACATTCCCTCTTGAAAGGCAAAAAGTTACTTGACACCCTTTAATCGACTCAGAAAGTTCCCTCACACAGCCGTCCCATTTTAGAGGAGAACTCACTTTATGGAATTCAATTCGAGACGAGCCCCTGTGCACATTTAAGGGCTCGAGAGCGACCCGGAAGTTCCTCTTCCAACACCAAAGGGGACCTGACTTCCCTGAAGCAACCCCAGCGAGTTCCTGAGGTCCCCGTCGCAACTCGAGAAGCACCCCCAGCTTCCCGCCACAACTCGAGAAGCACCCCAAAATAATCCCCTCCATGCGAGATGAGGAAATGTTGTGATGCATAATCTCAAGAGAAATACCACATTCCCTCTTGAAAGGCAAAATGTACTTGACACCCTTTATTCGACTCAGAAAGTTCCCTCACACAGCAGTCCCATTTGGAGAGGAGAATACACTTTTTGGACTCATTTCGAGATGAGACCCTGTGCACATTTAAGGGCTCGAGAGGAAACCGGAAGTTTCCCTTAAAACACCAAAGGGGACCTGTCTTCCCAAAGCAACCCCAGCGAGTTCCTGAGATCCCCGTCGCAACTCGAGAAGCACCCCCAGCTTGCCGCCGCAACTCGAGAAACACCCCAAAATTATCCTCTCATGCAAGATGAGGAAATTTTGCGATGCAGCATCTCCAGAGAAATACCACATTCTCTCCTGAAAGGCAAAATGGTACTCGACACCCTTTATTCGACTAAGAAAGTTCCCTCACACAGCCGTCACTTTTGGAGACGAGAACACACTTTTAGACTCAATTTCAGATGAGCCCCTGGACACATTTAAGGGCTAGAGAGGAACCCGGCAGTTCCCCTTCCAACCCAAAGGGGTCCTGACTTCCCTGAAGCAACCCCAGCGCGTACTTGAGGCCCCAGTCGCAACTCGAGAAGCACCCCCAGCTTCCCACCGCAACTCGAGAAACACCACAAAATTATCCCCTCAATGCGAGATGAGGAAATTTTGCGATGCAGAATCTCAAGAGAAATACCACATTCCCTCTGGAAAGGCAATAAGGTACTTGACACCGTCTATTAGACTCAGAATGTTCCCTCACACAGCCCTCCCCTTTGGAGAGGAGAACACACTTTATGGACTCAATTCGAAATGAGCTCCTGTGCACATTAAAGCGCTCGAGAGGAACCCGGAAGTTCCCCTTCCAACACCAATGGGGACCTAAATTCCCTGAAGCAACCCCAGCGAGTTCCTGAGGTCCCCGTCGCAACTCGAGAAACACCCCCAGCTTTCCGCAGCAACTCCAGTAACACACCGAAATTATCCCCTCAATGCGAGATGAGGAAATTTTGCGATGCAGAATCTCAAGAGATATACCACATTCGCTCTTGAAAGGCAAAAAGTTACTTGACACCCTATATTCGACTCAGAATGTTTCCTCACACTGCCATCCTCTTTGAGAGGAGAAGAAACTTTATGGACTCAATTCGAGATGAGCCCCTCTTCACACTTAGGGGCTCGATAGAAAACCGGAAGTTCCCCTTCCAACACCAAAAGGGAACTGACTTCCTGAAGCAACCACAGCGAGTTCCTGAGGTCCCCGTCGCAACTCGAGAAGCACCCCCAGCTTCCTGCCGCAACTCGAGTAACAACCAAAAAAAATCCCCTCAATGCGAGATGAGGAAAATTTGCGATGCAGAATCTCAAGAGAAATTCCACAACCCTCTTGGAAGGCAAAAAGGTACTTGACACCCTTTATTAGACACAGAAATTTCACTCACACAGCCGTCCCCGTTGGAGAGGAGAACACACTTTATGGAATCAATTCGAGATGAGCCCTGTTCACATTTAAGGGATCGAGAGGAAACCGGATGTTCCGCTTCCAACACCAAAGGGGACCTAACTTTACTGAAGCAACCCCAGCGAGTTTCTGAGGACACCGTCGCAACTAGAGAAGCACCCCAGCTTCCTCCCACAACACGAGAAATAACAGAAAATTATACCCTCAATGCGAGATGAGGAAATTTTGCGATGCAGAATCTCAAGAGAAATACCACATTCCCTCTTGAAAGGCAAAAAGGTACTTGACACCCTTTATTCGACTCAGAAAGTTCCCTCACACAACCGTCCCCTTTGGAGAGGAGAACACACTTTATAGACCCAATTCGAGATGAGCCCTTGTTGACTTTTACGTGCTCGAGAGGAAACCAGAATTTCCCTTTCAAACATCAAAGGGTACCTGACTTCCCTGAAGCAACCCCAGCGAGTTCCTGAGATCCGCGACACAACTCGAGAAGCACCCCCCGCTTCCCGCCGCAACTCGAGTAACAACCCAAAATCATCCCCTCAATGCAAGATGAGGAAATTTTGCGATGCAGAATCGCAAGAGAAATACCACATTCCCTCTTGAAAGGCAAAAAGTTACTTGACAATCTTTATTAGACACAGAAACCACTCACACAGCCGGCCCCTTTGGAGAGGAGAACACATTTTATGGACTCAATTCGAGATGAGCCCCTGTGCACATTTAAGGGCTCAAGAGGAAACTGGATGTTCCGCTTCCAACAGCAAAGGGGACCTGACTTTACTGAAGCAACCCCAGCGAGTTCCTGAGGACACCGTCGCAACTCGAGAAGCACCACAGCTTCCCTCCGCAACACAAGAAATAACCCAAAATTATCCCCTCAATGCGAGATGAGGAAATTTTGCGATGCAGAATCTCAAGAGAAATACCACATTCCCTCTTGAAAGGGAAAAAGTACTTGACACCCTTTATTCGACTCAGAAAGTTCCCTCACACAGCCGTCCCCTTTGGAGAGGAGAACACACTTTATGGACTCAATTCGAGATGAGCCCCTGTTCACATTGAAGGGCTCGAGAGCAAACCGGAAGTTCCCCTCCAACACCAAAGGAGACCTAACTTCCCTGAAGCAACCCCAGCGAGTTCCTGAGGTCCCCGTCGCAACTCGAGAAGCACCCCCAGCTTCCCGCCGCAACTCGGGAAACACCCCAAAACTATCCCCTCAATGCGAGATGAGGAAATTTTGCGATGCAGCATCTCAAGAGAAATACCACATTCCCTCTTGAAAGGCAAAAAGGTATTTGACACCCTTTATTCGACTCTGAAAGTTCCCTCACACAGCCGTCCCTATTGGGGAGGAGAACACACTTTATGGACTCAATTCGAGATCAGCCCCTGTTCCCATTTATGGGCTCGAGAGAAATGTGGAAGTTCCCCTTCCAACAGCAAAGAGGACCTGACTTCCCTGAAGCAACTCCAGCGAGTCCCAGAGGTCCCCGTCACAACACCAGAAGCACCACCAGCTTCCCGCCGCAACTCGAGAAACACACCAAAATTATCCCCTCAATGCGAGATGAGGAAATTGTGCGATGCAGAATCTCAAGAGAAATACCACATTCCCTCTTGAAAGGCCAATAGGTACTTGACACCCTTTATTCGACTCAGAAAGTTCCCTCACACATCCGTCCCTTTTGGAAAGGAGAACACACTTTATGGACTCAATTCGAGATGAGCCCCTGTTCACATTTAAAGGCTCGAGAGGAAACCGTAGTTCCCCTTCCAACAACAAAGGGGACCTGACTTCCCTGAAGCAACCCCAGCGAGTTCCTGACGTCCCGTCGCAACTCGAGAAGCACCCCCAGGTTCCCACCGCAACTCGATAAACACCCCAAAATTATCCCCTCAATGCGAGATAAGGAAATTTTGCGATGCAGAATCTGAAGAGAAATACCACATTCCCTCGTCAAAGGCAAAAAGGTACTTGACACCCTTAATTCGATTCAGAAAGTTCCCTCACACAGCCGTCCACTTTGGAGTGGAGAACACACTTTATGGACTCAATTCGAGATGAGCCCCTGTTCACATTTACGGGCTCGAGAGGAAACCAGAAGTTCCCCTTACAACACCAAAGGGGACCTGACTTCCCTGAAGCAACCCCAGCGAGTTCCTGAGGTCCCCGTCGCAACTCGAGAAGCACCCCCATCTTCCCGCCGCAACTCGAGAAACACCACAAAATTATCCCCTCAATGCGAAATGAGGATATTTTGCGATGCAGAAACTCAAGAGAAATACCACATTTCCTCATAAAAGGCAAAAGCGTACTAAACACCTTTTATGCAACTCAGAAACTTCCCTCACACAGCCGTCCCCTTTGGAGAGGAGAACACACTTTATGGACTCAATTCGAGAAGAGCCCCTATTCCCATTAATGGCCCGAGAGTAAACCGGAGGTTCCCCTTCCAACAAAAAAGTGGTCCTGACTTCCCTGAAGCAACCCGAGCGAGTTCCTGAAGTCCCAATCGCAACTCGAGAAGTACCCCCAGCTTCCTGCCGCAACACGAGAAACACCACAGTTATCCCCTCAATGCGAGATGAGGAAATTTAGCGCTGCAAAATCTCAAGATTAAAACCACATTCCCTCTTGAAAGGCAAAAAGGTACTTGATACCCTTTATGCGAGTCAGATATTACCCTCACGCAGCCGTCCCCATTTGACAGAAGAACACAATTTATGTACTCAATTCAAGATGAGCCCCTATTTCCCTTTAACGGCTCGAGAGTAAACCTGAAGTTCCCCTTCCAACGCAAAAGGGGATCTGACTTCCCTGAAGCAACCTGAGCGATTTCCTGAAGTCCCCGTAGCAATTCGAGAAGTACCCCTATCTTACCGCTACAACTCGATAAACAACACAAAATTATCCCCTCAATGCGAGATGAGGAAATTTTTTGCTTAAGAATCTCAAGAGAAATACCACATTCCCTCTTCAAAGGTAAAAGTGTACTTGAAACCCTTATGCGACTCCGGAACTTCACTAACATCAGTCCCCATTCGAGAAGAGAACACACTTCATGGACTCAATTCGAGATGAGCCCCTGTTCACCTTTAACGGCTGGAGTGTAAACAGGAAGTTCCCTTCCAAAACAAAAGGGTCCTGACTTCCCTGAGGCAACCTGAGCGAGTTCCTGAGGTCCCCGTCGCAACTGGAGAAGCACCCCCAGCTTCCCGCCGCAACTCGAGAAACACCACAAAATTATCCCCTCAATGCGAGATGAGGAAATTTTGCGATGCAGTATCTCAAGAGAAATACCACATTTCCTCATAAAAGGCAAAAGCGTACTAAACACCCTTTATGCAACTCAGAAACTTCCCTCACACAGCCGTCCCCTTTGGAGAGGAGAACACACTTTATGGACGCAATGCGAGAAGAGGCCCTATTCACATTAAAGGGTTCGTGAATAATACGGAACTTCCCCTTCCAGCACAAAATGAGACCAGACTTCCCTGAAATAACTCGAGTGTGTTCCAAAGGTTCTCGTCGAAACTGCAGAAGTACCCCCAGCTTCCAAACCCAATTCGTGAAACACCAAAAAATTATCCCCTCCATGCGAGATGAGGAAATTTTACGCTGCAGAATCTCAAGAGAAATCCCACATTCCCGCTTGAAAGGCAATAGTGTACTTGACTCCCTTTAGGCGACTCAGAATGGTCCCTAACATCCGTCCTCAGTGCAGAGGAGAAGACACTCTCCGGACTCAAACCAAGAAGAGGCAATATTCCCATTTAACGGCTCGAGAGTAATCTGGAAGTTCCCCTTCCAACACAAAAGGGGACTTGACTTCACTGAAGCAACCCGAGCGAGTTCCTGAGGTCCCCGTTGCAACTCGAGAAGTACCCCCTGCTTCCATCTGCAACTCGAGAAATACCACAAAATTATCCCCTCAATGCGAGATGAGGTAATTTTGTGCTGAAGAATCTCAAGAGAAATCCCACATTCCTGCTTGAAAGGCAAAAGGGTACTTGACACACTTTATGCCACTCAGAAAGTTCCCTAACATCCGTCCCCATTGGAGAGGAGAACACAATTTATGGACTCAAATCGAGAGGAGGCCCTATTCCCATTAAAGGGCTCGAGAACAATCCGGAAGTTCCGCTTCCAGCACAAAAGGGGACCTGACTTCCCTGAAGTAATCCGACTGTGTTCCAGAGGTCCTCGTCGCAACTGGAGAATCACCCCCAGCTTCCAAGCCCAATTCGTGTAACAGCACATAATTATCCCCTCCATGCGAGATGAGGAAATTTTGCAATGCAGAATCTCAAGAGAAATCCCACATTCCCGCTTGAAAGGCAAAAGGGTACTTGACTCCCTTTAGGCGACTCTGAATGGTCCCTAACATCCGTCCTCAGTGGAGAGGAGAACACACTTCACGGACTCAAATCGAGAAGAGGCAATATTCCCATTTAAAGGCTGGAGAGTAATCCGGAAGTTCCCCTTCCAGCACAAACGGGGACCTGACTTCCCTGAAGTAACTCGAGTGAGTTCCTGAGGTCCCCTTCGCACCTCGAGGAATACCCCCAGCTTCCCGCCGCAATTCGAGTAACACCACAAAATTATCCCCTTAATGCGAGATGAAGAAATTTTGCGCTGCAGAATTTCAAGAGTAATCCCACATTCCCGCCTGAAAGGGAAAAAGGTATTTGACACACTTTATTCAGTTCAGTTTAGTTCAGTCGCTCAGTCGTGTCCGACTCTCCGCGACCCCATGAATCACTGTACGCTAGGCCTCCCTGTCCTACACCAACTCCTGGAGTTCACTCAAACTCATGGCCACAGAGTCGGTGATGCTATCCAGCCATCTCATTCTCTGTCGTCCCCTTCTCCTCCAGCCCCCAACCTCTCCTAGCATCATAATCTTTTCCAGTGAGTCAACTCATCGCATGAGGTGGTCGAAGTATTGCAATTTCAGCTTTAGCATCAGTCCTTCCAATGAACACCGACGATTGATCTCCCTTAGAATGGACTGGTTGGATCTTCTTGCAGTCCAAGGGACTCTCAAGAGTCTTCTCCAATACCACAGTTCAAAAGCATCAGTTCTTCGGCGATCAGCTTTCTTCACAGTCCAACTCTCACATCCATACATGACCACGGGAAAAACCATAGCTTTGACTAGATGGAGCTTTTTTGGCAAAGTGATGTCTCTGCTTTTTAATATACTATCAAGGTTGATCATAACTTTCCTTCCAAGGAGTAAGCGCCTTTTAATTTCATGGCTTCAATCAGCATCTGCAGTGATTTTGGAGCCCCCAAAAATAAAGTGTGACACTGTTTCCACTGTTTTTCCATCTATTTCCCGTGAAGTGTTGGGACCAGATTCTATCACCTTTGTTTTCTGAATGTTGAGCTTCAAGCCAACGTTTTCACTCTTCTCTTTCACTTTCATCAAGAGGCTTTTGAGTTCCTCCTCACTTTCTGCCCTAAAGGTGGTGTCATCTGCATATCTGAGGTTATTGATATTTCTCCCAGCAATCTTGATTCCACTTGTTCTTCTTCCAACCCAGCATTTCTCATTATGCACTCTGCATATAAGTTAAATAAGCAAGATTACAATATACAGCCTTGACGTACTCCTTTTCCTATTTGGAACCAGTCTGTTGTTCCATGCACAGTTCTGACTGTTGCTTCCTGACCTGCATACAGGCTTCTAAAGAGGCAGGTCAGGTGGTCTGGTATTCCCATCTCTTTCAGAATCTTCCACAGTTTATTGTGATCAACACAGTCAAAGGCTTTGGCATAGTCAATGAAGCAGAAATAGATGTTTTTCTGGAACTCTCTCGCTTTCTCCATGATCCAGCGGATGTTGGCAATTTGATCTCTGGTGCTCTGCCTTTTCTAAAACCTGCTTGAACATCTGGGAGTTCACGGATCACATATTGCTGAAGCCTGGCTTGCAGAATTTTGAGCATGACTGTACTAGCGTGTGAGATGAGTGCAATTGTGCGGTAGTTTGAGCATTCTTTGGCATTGCCTTTCTTTGGGATTGGAATAAAGACTGACCTTTTCCACTCCTGTGGCCACTGCTGAGTTTTCCAAATTTGTTGGCATATTGAGTGCAGCACTTTCACAGCATCATCTTTCAAGATTTGAAATAGCTCAACTGGAATTCCATCACTTCCACTAGCTTTGTTCGTAGTGTTGCTTTCTAAGGCACACTTGAATTCACATTCCAAGATGTCTGGCTCTAGGCCAGTGATCACATTTTCTTGACTATCCTGGTCGTGAAGATCTTTTTTGTACAGTTGTTCTGTGTATTCTTGCCACCTCTTCTTAATATCTTCTGCTTCTGTTAGGTCCATACCATTTCTGTCCTTTACCGAGCCCATCTTTGCATGAAATGTTCCCTTGGAATCTCTAATGTTCTTGAAGAGATCTCTTGTTTTTCCTATTCTGTTGTTTTCCTCTATTTCTTTGCATTGATCACTGAGGAAGGCTTTCTTCTCTCTCCTTGCTATTCTTTGGAACTCTGCATTCTAATGCTTATATCTTTCCCTTTCTCCTTTGCTTTTCGCTTCTCTTCTTTTCACAGCTATTTGTAAGGCCACCTCAGACAGCCATTTTGCTTTTTTTGCATTTCTTTTCCATGGGGATGCTCTTGGTCCCTGTCTCCTGTACAATGTCACGAACCTCCATCCAGAGTTCATCAGGCACTCTATCTATCAGATCTAGTCCCTTAAATCTATTTCTCACTTCCACTGTATAATCCTAAGGGATTTGATTGAGGTCATATCTGAATGGTCTAGGGGTTTTCCCTACTTTTTCAATTTAAGTCTGAATTTGGCAATAAGGAGTTCATGATCTGAGCCACAGTCAGCTCCTGGTCTTGTTTTTGCTAACTGTATACAGCTTCTCCATCTTTGGCTGCAAAGAATAGAATCAATCTGATTTCGGTGTTGACCATCTGGTGATGTACACGTGTAGAGTCTTCTCTTGTGTTGTTGGAAGAGGGAGTTTGCTATGACCAGTGCGTTCTCTTGACAAAACTCTATTAGACTTGTTCCTGCTTCATTCCGTTCTCCAAGGCCAAATTTGCCTGTTACTCCAGGTGTTTCTTGACTTGCTACTTTTGCATTCCAGTCCCCTATAATGAAAAGGACATCTTTTTTGGGTGTTAGTTCTAAAAGGTCTTGTAGGTCTTCATAGAACCGTTCAACTTCGGCTTCTTCAGCGTTAGTGGTTGGGGCATAGGCCTGGATTACTGTAATGTTGAATGGTTTGCCTTGGAAACGAACAGAAATCATTCTGTCGTTTTTAAGATTGCATCCAAGTACTGCATTTTGGAGTCTCTTGTTGACCATGATGGCTACTCCATTTCTTCTAAGGTATTTCTGCCCACAGTAGTATATATATATATAATGGTCATCTGAGTTAAATTCACACATTCCAGTCCATTTTAATTCACTGATTCCTAGAATGTCTATGTTCACTCTTGGCATCTCCTGTTTGACCACTTCCAATTTGCCTTGATTTCTGGACCTTACATTCCAGGTTCCTATGCAATATTGCTCTTTACAGCACCAGACCTTGCTTCTATCACCGGTCACATCCACAAGTGGGTACTGGTTTTGCTTTTGCTCCATCCCTTCATTCCTTCTAGAGTTATTTCTCCACTGATCTCCAGTAGCATACTGGGCACCTAGAGACCTGGGGAATTCCTCATTCAGTATCCTGTCATTTTGCCCTTTGATACTGTTCATGGGGTTCTCAATGCAAATATACTGAAGTGGTTTGCCATTCCCTTCTCCAGTGGACCACATTCGCCTGTGGTCCATGTGATCAGATGGAGTAGATTCCTGTGATTATGATTTCAGTGTGTCTGCCATCTGAAGCCCCCTCGCAATACCTACCATCTGATTTGAGTTTGTCTTACCTTGGGTGTGGGATATCTCTTCACAGCTGCTCCAAGAAAGCACAGCTGCTGCACCTTACCTTGGATGAGGGGTATGTCCTCAAGGCCGCCCCTCCTGACCTTGAACGTGAGTACATCCTCTCGGCCCTCCCCCTCACAGCCACCGCCTATTGGAGTTGGGGTACCTCCTCTTGGCCGCCTGCCCTGGCCTCAGGCATGGGGTAGCTCCTCACCGCTGTGCATCTTTGCATGGTATGTTGCGCCAGGGCCGGCTTCTCTCGAGTCTGCGCGGGCGGGGCCGGGGTCTCTCCCATCTGGGCGGGCGGGGCCGGGGTCTCTCGCGTCTGCGCGGGCGGGGCAAGGGTCTCTCGCATCTGCGCAGGTGGGGCCGGCTTCTCTTGCTTCTGCGCTGGCCGGTGGCGCCAGCAACAATAGCGTCTGAGCGGGCGGGGCCGAGGTCTCTCGCGTCTGAGCGAGCGGGGCCGGGGTCTCTCGAGTCTGCGCCGGCGGGGCCGGGTTCTCTCCCATCTGCGCGGGTGGGGAAGGCCTCTCTCGCGTCTGCGCCGGCAAGGCCCCTGTCTCTGGCATCTCACCGCCTGGGCCGGCATCTCTCGTGTCTGCGCGGGTGGAGCTGGTATTTCTCCCGTTTGCACAGCCGGGTGAGACTCAAAAAATTCCCTCAAACAGTCGTCCCCATTGGAGAGGAGAACACACTTTACGGACTTAACTCGAGAAGAGGCCCTATTCCCATTTAAAGGCTCAACAGTAATCCCGAAATTCCCCTTCCAACACAAAAGGGTTCCTGACTTCCCTGAAGCAGCCAGAGAGAATTCCTGAGGTCCTCTTCGCTACCTGAGAAGTTCAACCCGGTTCCCGCCGCAACTCTAGAAACACCACAAAATTATCCCCTCAATGCGAGATCAGGAAAATATTCCGCTGCACAATTCAAGAGAAATCCCACGTTCCGCTGGAAAGGCAAAACTGTATTTGACACCCTTTATGCGACTCAGAAAATTCCCTCACACAGCCATCCCCATTGGAGAGGAGAACACAATTTATGGACTCAACTTGGGAAGAGGCCCTATTCCCATTTAACGGCTCGAGAGTAATCCCGAAATTCCCGTTTCAGTAGAAAAGGGTGACTAACTTCCCTGAAGCAACCCCAGCGAGTTCCTGAGGTCCCCGTCGCAACTCGAGAAGTACCCCCAGCTTCCCGCCTCAAAAGGGGAAACACCAAAAAATTATGCGCTCAATGTGAGATGAGGAAATTTTCCACCGCACAATTAAATAGAAATCCCACATTTCCGCTTGAAAGGCAAAAGGGTACTTGACAAACTTTATGCCACTCAGAAAGTTCAATAATATCCGTCCCCATTGGAGAAGATAACACACTTTAGGGACTCAACTGTAGAAGAGGCCCTATTCCCATTAAAGGGCTCAAAAGTATTCCGGAAGTTCCCCTTCCAGCACAAATGGGACCTGATGCCCTGAAGTAACTCGAGTAAGTTTCTGAGGTCCCCATCGCAACTGGAGAAACACCACAAAATTTTCCCCACAATGTGAGATGAGGAAATTTTGCGCTGCAGAATCTCAAGTGAAATCCCAGATATCCGCTTGAAAGGCAAAAGGGTACTTGAGTCCCTTTAGCCGACTCAGAATGGTCCCTAACATTCGTCCTCAGTGGAGAGGATAACACGCTTTATGGACTCAACTCCAGAAGAGGCCCTATTCCCATTAAAGGGCTCAAGAGTAATCCGGAAGTTCTACTTCCAGGAAAAAAGGGGCCTGATTCCCTGAAGTAACTCGAGAAAGTTCCTGAGGTCCCCTTCGCAACTCGAGAAACACAACAAAATTATCCCCTCAATGCGAGATGAGGAAATTTTGCGCTGCAGAATCTCAAGAGATATCCCACATTCCCGCTTGAAAGGTATAATGGTACCTGACTCCCTTTAGGCGACTCTGAATGTTCCCTAACATCCGTCCTCAGTGGAGAGGAAAACACACTTCATGGACTCAAATCGAAAAGAGGCTATATTCCCATTTAAAGGCTCGAGAGTAATCACGAAGTTTCGCTTCCAACACAAAAAAGGACTTGACTTCCTGAAGCAACCTGAGCGAGTTCCTGAGGGTCCCGTCTCAACTCCAGAAGTACCCCATGCTTCCCGCCCCAACTCAAGAAACGATACAATATTATCCCCTCAGTGCGAGATGAGGTAATTTTCTGCTGCAGAATCTCAAGAGAAATCCCGCATTCCCGCTTGAAAGCAAAAGGGAACTTGACACAATTTATGCCACTCAGAATGTTCCCTAACATCCGTCCCCATTGGAGAGGCATACACACTTTATGGACTCAACTCCAGAAGAGGCCCTATTCCCATTAAAGGGCTCGAGACTAATCCGGAAGTTCCCCTTCCAGCACAAAAGGGGACCTGACTTCCCTGAAGAAACTCGAGTGAGTTCCTGAGGTCCCCATCTAAACTCAAGAAGTACCCCCAGCGTCCCGCCGCAATTCGAGAAAAACCACAAAATATTCCCCTCACTGCGAGATGAGGAAATTTTGCGCTGCAGAATCTCAAGAGAAATCCCACATTCCGGCTTGAAAGTCAAAAGGGTACTTGACTCCCTTTATGCGACTCAGAATGTTCCCTAACATCCATCCTCAGTGGAGACGAGAACATATTTTATGGACTCAAATGGAGAGGAGGCAAAATTCCCTTTTAACGTCTCGACAGTAATCCGGAAGTTCCCCTTCCAAAACAAAAGGCGAATTGACTTCCCTGAAGCAACCCGAGTGAGTTCCTGAGGTCCCCGCCATCGTTAGAGATGTGCCCCCTGCTTCCCACCACAACTGGAGAAACACCACAAAATTATCCCCTCAATGTGAGATGAGGTTATTTTGCGTTGCGGAATCTCAAGAGATATCCCACATTCCCGCTTGAAAGGCAAAAGCTTACTTGACACACTTTATGCCACTCAGAAAGTTCAATAATATCCGTCCCCATTGGAGAAAATAACACACTTTATGGACTCAACTACAAAAGATGCCCTATTCCCATTAAAGGGCTTGAGAGTAATCCGGAAGTTCCCCTTCCAGCACAAATGGGACCCGATTCCCTGAAGTAACTCGAGTAAGTTTCTGAGGTCCCCATCGCAACTCGAGAAGCACCACATAATTATCCCCACAATGTGAGATGAGGAAATTTTGCGCTGCAGAATCTCAAGAGAAATCCCACATTCCCGCTTGAAAGGTAAAAGGGTATTTGACACCGTTTAGGCGACTCAGAATGGTCCCTAACATCCGTCCTCAGTGGAGAGGAGAACACACTTTATGGACTGAAATCGAGAAGAGCTAATATTCAAATTTAACGGCTTGAGAGTAATCCGGAAGTTCCCCTTCCAACACCAAAGGGGACTTGACTTCACTGAAGCAAGTGAGTGAGTTCCTGAGGTCCCAGTCGCAACTCGAGAAGTAATCACTGCTTCCACCGGCAACTTGACCAACACCACAAAATTATCCCCTCAATTCGAGATGTGGTCACTTTGCGCTGCAGATCTGAAGAGAATTCCCACATTCCCGCTTGAAAGGCAAAAGGGTACTTGACACTCTTTATGCGACTCAGAAATTTTCCTCACACAGCCGTACCCATTGGACAGGAGAACACACTTTATGGACTCAATTCGAGTTGAGGACCTATTCGCATTTAACGGCTCGAGAGCAAACTGGGAGTTCCGTTCCAACAAAAAAGGGGACCTGCCTTCCCTGAAGAAACCCGAGAGATTTCCTGAGGTCCCCGTCGCAACTCGAGAAACACCACAAAATTATCCCCTCAATGCGAGATGAGGAAATTTTACGTTGCAGAATCTCAAGAGAAATACCACATTACCTCTTGAAAGGCAAAAGGGTACTTGACACCCTTTATACGACTCAGAAATTTCACTAACATCAGTCCCCATTGGAGAGGAGAACACACTTTCTGGACTCAGTTCGAGATGAGACCCTATTCCCATTTAACGGCTCGCGAGTAAACCGGAAGTTCCCATTCCAACACCAAAGGGGACCTGACTTCCCTGATGAAACCCAAGCGAGTTCCTGAGGTCCTCGTCGAAACTTGAGAAGTACCCACGTCTTCACTTCGCAACTGAGAAACACTAAAATTTATCCCCTAATGCGAGATGAGGAAAATATACGCTGCAGAATCTCAAGAGAAATACCACATTCCCTCTTGAAAGGCAAAAGGGTACTTGACTCCCTTTATGTGACTCAGAAATTTCTCTAATGTCAGTTCCCACTGCAGAGGAGAACACACCTTATGGACTCAATTTGAGATGAGGTCTTATCCCCAATTAACAGCTCGAGAGTAAACCGGAAGTTCCCCTTCCAACTCAAAAGGGGACCTGCCCTCCCTGAATCATCCTGAACGAGTTCCTGAGGTCCCCGTCGCAACTCGAGAAGTACCCCCTGCTTCCCGCCGAAACTCGAGAAACACCACAAAATTATCCCCTCAATGCGAGATGAGGTAATTTTGTGCTACAGAATCTTAAGACAATTCCCACATTCCCGATTGAAAGGCAAAAGGGTACTTGACACACTTTATGCCACTCAGAATGTTCCCTAACATCTGTCCCCATTAGAGAGGAGAACACACCTTATGGACTCAAATAGAGAATAGGCCCTATTCCCGTTAAAGGGCTCGAGAGTAATCCGGAAGTTCCCCTTCAAGAACAAAAGGGGACCTGACTTCCCTGAAGCAACTCGAGTGAGTTCCTGAGGTCCCCTCGCAACTGAGGAAGTACCTCCAGCTTCCCGCCGCAATTCGAGATACAGCATAAAATTATCCACTCAATGCGAGATGAAATTTTGTGCTACAGAATCTAAAGAGAAATCCACATTCCCGCTTGAAAGGCAAAAGGGTACTTGACTCCCCTTAGGCGACTCAGGTTGGTCCCTAAAAACCGTCCTTATTGGAGAGGAGAACACATTTTATGGACTCGAGAAGAGGCCCTATTTCCACTAAAGTGCTCGAGAGTAATCCAGAAGTTCCCTTACAGCCAAAAAGGGGACATGACTGCCCTGAAATAACTCGAGTCAGTTCCTGAGGTTCCGTCGCAACTGGAGAAGTACCCCCCAGGTTCCCGCTGCAATTCCAGAAACACCACAAAATTATCCCCTCAATGTGAGATGAGGTAATTTTGCCCTGCAGAATCTCAAGAGAAATCCCACATTCCCGCTTGAGGCAAAAGGGTACTTGACACCCTTTAGGAGACTCAGAATGTTCCCTAACATCCGTCCTCAGTGGAGAGGGGAACACACTTTATGGGCTGAAATCGAGAAGAGCTAATATTCCCATTTAAAGGCTCGAGAGTAATCCGGAAGTTCCCCTTCAAACACCAAAGGGGACTTGACATCACTGAAGCAAGTGAGTGAGTTTCTGAGGTCCCCATCGCAACTCGAGAAGTAATCACTGCTTCCGCCGGAAAATTGACCAACACCACAAAATTATCCCCTCAATTCGAGATTAGGTCATTTTGCGCTGCAGATCTGAAGAGAATTCCCACATTCCCGCTTGAAAGGCAAAAGGGTACTTGACTTCCTTTGTGCCACTCAGAAAGTTCCCTAACATTCATCCCCATTGGAGAGGAGAACACACTTTATGGACTCAACTAGAGAAGAGGCCCTATTCCATTTAAAGGGTTCGAGAGTAATCCGGAAGTTCCCCTTCCAGCACAAAAGGTGAACTGACTGCCCTGAAGTAACTCGAGTGAATAACTGAGGTCCCCGTCGCAACTCCAGAAGTATCCCCAGCTTCCCGCCGCAATTCGAGAAACACCACAAAATTATCCCCTCAAAGCGAGATGAGGAAATTTTGCGCTGCAGAATCTCAAGTTAAATCCCACATTACCGCTTTAAAGGCAAAAGGGTACTTCACTCCCTTTATACGACTAAGAATGTTCCCTAACATCTGTCCACAGTGGAGAGGAGAACACACTTTATGGACTCAAATAGAGAAGAGGCAATATTGACATTTAATGGCTCCAGAATAAACAGGAAATTGCCTTCCAGCACAAAACCGGACCTGACTTCCCTTAAGTAACTCGAGTGAATTCCTCAGGTCTCCGTCGCAAATCGAGAAGCAACCCCAGCTTTCCACCGCAACTCGAAAAACACCCCAAAATTATCCCCTCCATGCGATATGAGGAAAGTTGGCGATGCAGCATCTCAAGAGAAATACCACATTCCCTCTTGAAAGTCAAAAAGGCACTTGACACGCTTTATTCGACTCAGAGAGTTTCCTGACACTGCCGTCCCATTTGGAGCGGAGAACACACTTTATGGACTCAATTCGAGATGAACCCCTGTGAACATTTAAGGGCTTGAGAGGAAACCGGAAGTTCCCCTTCCAACACCAAAGGGGACCTGACTTCCCTGAAGCAACCCCAGTGAGTTCCTGAGGACCCCGTTGCAACTCGAGTAGCACTCCCAGCTTCTCGCCGCAACTCTAGAAACACACCAAAATTATCCTCTCAATGCGAGATGAGGAAATTTTGCGATGCAGCATCTCAACAGAAATACCACATTCCCTCTTGAAAGGCAAAAAGATACTTGACTCCCTTTATTCGACTCAGAAAGTTCCCTCACACAGCCGTCCCCTTTGGAGAGGAGAACACACTTTATGGACTCAATTCGAGATGAGACTCGGTGCACATTTAAGGGCTCGAGAGGAAAAAGGAAGTTCCCCTTCCAACACCAGAGGGGACCTGACTTCCCTGAAGCAACCACAGCTAGTACCTGAGGTCACCGTCGCAACTCGAGAAGCACCACCACCTTCCAGCCGCAACTCGAGAAACACACCAAAATTATCCCCTCCATGCGAGATGAGGAAATTGTGCGATGCAGCATCTCAAGAGAAATACCGCATTCCCTCTTGAAAGGCAAAAAGGTACTTGACACCCTTGATTCGACTCAGAAAGCTCCCTCACACAGCCGTCCTTTTTGGAGAGGAGAACACTCTTTACGGACTCAATTCGAGAGGAGCCCCTGTGCACATTGAAGGGCTTGAGAGGAAACCGGAAGTTCCCCTTCCAACACCAAAGGGGACCTGACTTCCCTGAAGCAACCCCAGCGAGTTCCTGAGGTCCCCGTCGCAACTCGAGAAGCACCCCAAAATTATCCCCTCCATACGAGATGCGGAAATTTGGCAGTGCAGCATCTCAAGAGAAATACCATATTCCGTCAGGAAAGGCAAAAAGGCACTTGACACCCTTTATTCGACTCAGAAAGTTCCCTCACACAGCCGTCCCCTTTGGAGAGGAGAACACACTTTACGGACTCAATTCGAGAGGAGCCCCTCTGCACATCGAAGGGCTCCAGAGGAAACCGGAAGTTCCCTTCCAACACAAAAGGGGACCTAACTGCCCTGAAGCAACCCCAGCGAGTTCCTGAGGTCCCCGTCGCAACTCGAGAAGCACTCACAGCTTCCCGCCGCAACTCGAGATACACCCCAAAATTATCCCCTCCATGAGAGATTAGGAAACGTTGCGATGCAGCATCTCACGAGAAATACTACATTCCCACTTGAAAGGCAAAAAGGTACTTGACAGCCTTTATTCGACTCAGAAAGTTCCCTCACACAGCCGTCCCCTTTGGAGAGGAGAAGACACTTTATGTACTCAGTTCGAGAGGAGCCCCTGTACATATTGAAGGGCTCGAGAGGAAATCGGAATTTCCCCTTCCAACACCAAAGGGGGCCTGACTTCCCTGAAGCAACCCCAGCGAGTTCCGGAAGTCCCCGTCCCAACTCGAGAAGCACACCCAGCTTCCCGCCGCAACTCGAGAAACACCCCAAAATTATCCCCTCCATACGAGATGCGGAAATTTGCTAGTGCAGCATCTCAAGAGAAATACCACATTCCCTCTAGAAAGGCAAAAAGGCACTTGACACCCTTTATTCGACTCAGAAAGTTCCCTCACACAGCCGTCCACTTTGGAGAGGAGAACACACTTTACGGACTCAATTCGAGAGGAGCCCCTCTGCACATCGAAGGGCTCCAGAGGAAACCGGAAGTTCCCTTCCAACACAAAAGGGGACCTTACTGCCCTGAAGCAACCCCAGCGAGTTCCTGAGGTCCCCGTCGCAACTCGAGAAGCACCCCCAGCTTCCCGCCGCAACTCGAGAAACACCCAAAATTATCCCCTCCATGAGAGATGAGGAAACTTTGCGATGCAGCATCTCACGAGAAATACCACATTCCCACTTGAAAGGCAAAAAGGTACTTGACAGCCTTTATTCGACTCAGAAAGTTCCCTCACACAGCCGTCCCTTTGGAGAGGAGATCACACTTTATGGACTCAGTTCGAGAGGAGCCCCTGTGCACATTGAAGGGCTCGAAAGAAAACCGGAAGTTCCCCTTCCAACACCAAGGGGAACTGTGTGCCCTGAAGCAACCCCAGCGATTTCCTGAGGTCGCCATCGCAACTCGAGAAGCACCCCCAGCTTTCCGCCGCAACTCGAGAAACACCCCAAAATTATCCCCTCCATGCGAGATGAGGAAATTTTGCGATGCAGCATCTCAAGATAAATACCACATTCCCTCTTGAAATGTAAGAATGTACGTGACACCCTTTATTCGACTCAGAAAGTTCCCTCACACAGCCGTCCCCTTTGGAGAGGAGAACACACTTTATGGACTCAATTCGAGAGTAGCCCCTGTGCACATTGAAGGGCAAAGACGATACCGGAAGTTCCCCCTCCAACACAAAAGTGGACCTGACTTCCCTGAAGCAACCCCAGCGAGTTCCTGAGGTCCCCGTCGCAACTCGAGAAGCACCCAAAGCTTCCCGCCGCAACTCGAGAAACACCCCAAAATTATCCCCTCCATGCGAGATGAGGAAATTTGGCGATGCAGCATCTCACGAGAAATACCACATTCCCTCTGGAAAGGCAAAAAGGTACTTGACACCCTTTATTCGACTCAGAAAGTTCCCTCAGACAGCCGTCCCCTTTGGAGAGGAGAACACACTTTACGGACTCAATTCGAGAGGATCCCATGTGCACATTGAAGGGATAGAGAAGAAACCGGAAGTTACCTTCCAACACCAAAGCTGACCTGATTTTCCTGAAGCAACCCCAGCAAGTTCCAGAGGTCCCCGTCGCAACTCGGGATGCACCCCCAGCTTCCCGCCGCAACTCGAGAAAAACAACAAAATTATCCCCACCATGCGAGATGATGAAATTGGCCGATGCAGCATCTCAAGAGAAATACCACATTCCCTCTGTAAAGGCAAAAAGGTATTTGACACCCTTATTCGACTCAGAAAGTTCCCTCACACAGCCGTCCCCTTTGGAGAGGAGAATACACTTTACGGACTCAATTCGAGAGGAGCCCCTGTGCACATTGAAGGGCTCGAGAGGAAACCGGAAGTTCCGCTTCCAACATCAAAGGGGACCTTACTGCCCTGAAGCAACCCCAGCGAGTTCCTGAGGTCCCCGTCGCAACTCGAGAAGGACCCCCAGCTTCCCGCCGCAAATCGAGAAACACTCCAAAATTATCCACTCCATGGGAGATGATGAAATTTGGCGATGCAGCATCTCAAGAGAAATACCACATTCCCTCTGGAAAGGCAAAAAGGTACTTGACACCCTTTATTCGACTCACAAAGTTCCCTCACACAGCCGTCCCCTTTGGAGAGGAGAACACACTTTGTGGACTCAATTCGAGAGGAGCCCCTGTGGACATTGAAGGGCTTGAGAGGAAACCGGAAGTTCCCCTTCCAACACCAAAGGGGACCTGACTTCCCTGAAGCAACCCCAGCGAGTTCCTGAGGTCCCCGTCGCAACTCGAGAAGCACACCCAGCTTCCCGCCGCAACTCAAGAAACACCCCAAAATTATCCCCTCCAAACGAGAGGCGGAAATTTGGCAGTGCAGCATCTCAAGAGAAATACCACATTCCCTCTAGAAAGGCAAAAAGGCACTTGACACCCTTTATTCGACTCAGAAAGTTCCCTCACACAGCCGTCCCCTTTGGAGAGGAGAACACACTTTAGGGACTCAATTCGAGAGGAGCCCCTCTGCACATCGAAGGGCTCCAGAGGAAACCGGAAGTTCCCCTTCCAACACCAAAGGGGACCTGACTTCCCTGAAGCAACCCCAGCGAGTTCCTGAGGTCCCCGTCGCAACTCGAGAAGCACCCCCAGCTTCCCGCCTCAACTCGAGAAACACCCCAAAATTATCCCCTCCTTGCGAGATGAGGAAATTTGGCGATGCAGCATCTCAAGAGAAATACCAAATTGCCTCTGGAAAGGCAAAAAGGTACTTGACACCTTTTACTCGACTCAGAAAGTTCCCTCACACAGCCCTACCCTTTGGAGAGGAGAACACACTTTACGGATTCAATTTGAGAGGAGCCCATGTGCACATTGAAGGGCTCGAGAGGAAACAGGAAGTTCCCCTTCTAACAACAAAGGGGACCTGACTTCCCTGAAGCAACCCCAGCGAGTTCCTGAGGTCCCCGTACGCAACTCGAGAAGCACCCCCAGCTTCCCGCCGCAACTCGAGAAACACCCCAAAATTATCCCCTCCATGCGAGATGAGCAAATTTGGCGATGCAGCATCTCAAGAGAAATACCACATTCCCTCTGGAAAGGCAAAAAGGTACTTGACACCCTTTATTCGACTCAGAAAGTTCCCTCACACAGCCGTCCCCTTTGGAGAGGCAAACACACTTTATGGACTCAATTCGAGAGGAGCCCCTGTGCACATTGAAGGGCTCGAGAGGAAATCGGAAGTTCCCCTTCCAACAGCAAAGGGACCTGACTTCCCTGAAGCAACCCCAGCGAGTTCCTGAGGTCCCCGTCGCAACTCGAGAAGCACCCCCAGCTTCCCGCCGCAACTCGAGAAACACACCAAAATTCTCCCCTTCATGAGAGATGAGGAAATTTGGCGATGCAGCATCTGAAGAGAAATACCACATTCCCTCTGGCAAGGCAAAAAGGTACTTGACACCCTTTATTCGACTCAGAAAGTTCCCTCACACAGCCGTCCCCTTTGGAGAGGAGAACACACTTTACGGACTCAATTCGAGAGGAGCCCCTGTGCACATTGAAGGGCTCGAGAGGAAACCGGAAGTTCCCCTTCCAACAACAAAGGAGAACTGACTTCCCTGAAGCAAGCCCAGCGAGTTACTGAGGTCCCCGTCGCAACTCGAGAAGCACCCCCAGCTTCCCGCCGCAACTCGAGAAACACCCCAAAATTATCCCCTCCATGCGAGATGAGGAAATTTGGCGATGCAGCATCTCACGAGAAATACCACATTCCCTCTGGAAAGGCAAAAAGATACTTGACACCCTTTATTCGACTCAGAAAGTTCCCTCAAACAGCCGTCCCCTTTGGAGAGGAGAACACACAAAGCGGACTCAATTCGAGAGGAGCCCCTGTGCACAGTGAGGGCTCGAGAGGAAACCGGAAGTTCCCCATCCAACACCAAAGGGGACCTGACTTCCCTGAAGCAACCCCACCGAGTTCCTGAGGTCCCCGTCGCAACTCGAGAAGCACCCCCAGCTTCCTGCCGCAACTTGAGAAACACCCCAAAATTATCCCCTCCATGCGAGATGAGGATATTTGCCGATGCAGCATCTCAAGAGAAATACCACATTCCCTCTGGAAAGGCAAAAAGGTACTTGACACCCTTTATTCGACTCAGAAAGTTCCCTCACACAGCCATCCCCTTTGGAGTGGAGAACACATTTTAGGGACTCAATTCGAGAGGAGCCCCTGTGCCCATTGAAGGGCCCGAGAAGAAACCGGAAGTTCCCCTTCAAACACCAAAGTGGACCTGACTTCCCTGAAGCAAACCCAGCGAGTTCCTGAGTTCTCCGTCGCAACTCGAGAAGCACCCCCTGCTTTCCGCCTCAACTCGAGAAACACCCCAAAATTCTCCGCTCCATGCGAGATGAGGAAACTTGACGATGCAGCATCTCACGAGAAATACCACATTCCCTCTGGAAAGGCAAAAAGGTACTTGACACCCTTTATTCGACTCAGAAAGTTCCCTCACACAGTGGTCCCCTTTGGAGAGGAGAACACACTTTACGGACTCAATTCGAGAGGAGCCCCTGTGCACATTGAAGGGCTCGAGAGGAAACCGGAAGTTCCCCTTCCAACACCAAAGGGGACCTGACTTCCTGAAGCAACCCCAGGGAGTTCCTGAGGTCCCCGTCGCAACTCGAGAAGAACCCCCAGCTTCCCGCCGCAACCCGAGAAACAGCCCAAAATTGTCCTCTCCATGCGAGATGAGGAAATTTGGCGATGCAGCATCTCACGAGAAATACCACATTCCCTCTGCAAAGGCAAAAAGGTACTTGACACCCTTTATTCGACTCAGAATGTTCCCTCACACAGCCGTCCCCTTTGGAGAGGAGAACACACTTTACGGACTCATATCGAGAGGAGCCCGTGTGCACATTGAAGGGCTCGAGAGGAAACCGGAATTTACCCTTACAACACCAAAGGGGACCTGACTTCCCTGAAGCAACCCCAGCGAGTTCCTGAGGATCCCGTCGCAACTCGAGAAGAACACCCAGCTTCCCGCCACAACTCGCGCAAAACCCCAAAATTATCCCCTCCATGCGAGATGAGGAAACTTGGGGATGCAGCATCTCACGAGATATACCACATTCCCTCTGGAAAGGTAAAAAGGTACTTGACACCCTTTATTCGACTCAGAGAGTTCCCTCACACAGCCGTCCCCTTTGGAGAGGAGAACACACTTTACGGACTCAATTCGAGAGGAGCCCCTCTGCACATCGAAGGGCTCCAGAGGAAACCGGAAGTTCCCTTCCAACACAAAAGGGGACCTAACTGCCCTGAAGCAACCCCAGCGAGTTCCTGAGGTCCCCGTCGCAACTCGAGAAGCACCCACAGCTTCCCGCCGCAACTCGAGATACACCCCAAAATTATCCCCTCCATGAGAGATTAGGAAAAGTTGCGATGCAGCATCTCACGAGAAATACTACATTCCCACTTGAAAGGCAAAAAGGTACTTGACAGCCTTTATTCGACTCAGAAAGTTCCCTCACACAGCCGTCCCCTTTGGAGAGGAGAAGACACTTTATGTACTCAGTTCGAGAGGAGCCCCTGTACATATTGAAGGGCTCGAGAGGAAATCGGAATTTCCCCTTCCAACACCAAAGGGGGCCTGACTTCCCTGAAGCAACCCCAGCGAGTTCCGGAGGTCCCCGTCCCAACTCGAGAAGCACACCCAGCTTCCCGCCGCAACTCGAGAAACACCCCAAAATTATCCCCTCCATACGAGATGCGGAAATTTGCTAGTGCAGCATCTCAAGAGAAATACCACATTCCCTCTGGAAAGGCAAAAAGGCACTTGACACCCTTTATTCGACTCAGAAAGTTCCCTCACACAGCCGTCCACTTTGGAGAGGAGAACACACTTTACGGACTCAATTCGAGAGGAGCCCCTCTGCACATCGAAGGGCTCCAGAGGAAACCGGAAGTTCCCTTCCAACACAAAAGGGGACCTTACTGCCCTGAAGCAACCCCAGCGAGTTCCTGAGGTCCCCGTCGCAACTCGAGAAGCACCCCCAGCTTCCCGCCGCAACTCGAGAAACACCCAAAATTATCCCCTCCATGAGAGATGAGGAAACTTTGCGATGCAGTATCTCACGAGAAATACCACATTCCCACTTGAAAGGCAAAAAGGTACTTGACAGCCTTTATTCGACTCAGAAAGTTCCCTCACACAGCCGTCCCTTTGGAGAGGAGATCACACTTTATGGACTCAGTTCGAGAGGAGCCCCTGTGCACATTGAAGGGCTCGAAAGAAAACCGGAAGTTCCCCTTCCAACACCAAGGGGAACTGTGTGCCCTGAAGCAACCCCAGCGATTTCCTGAGGTCGCCATCGCAACTCGAGAAGCACCCCCAGCTTTCCGCCGCAACTCGAGAAACACCCCAAAATTATCCCCTCCATGCGAGATGAGGAAATTTTGCGATGCAGCATCTCAAGATAAATACCACATTCCCTCTTGAAATGTAAGAATGTACGTGACACCCTTTATTCGACTCAGAAAGTTCCCTCACACAGCCGTCCCCTTTGGAGAGGAGAACACACTTTACGGACTCAATTCGAGAGTAGCCCCTGTGCACATTGAAGGGCAAAGACGATACCGGAAGTTCCCCCTCCAACACAAAAGTGGACCTGACTTCCCTGAAGCAACCCCAGCGAGTTCCTGAGGTCCCCGTCGCAACTCGAGAAGCACCCAAAGCTTCCCGCCGCAACTCGAGAAACACCCCAAAATTATCCCCTCCATGCGAGATGAGGAAATTTGGCGATGCAGCATCTCACGAGAAATACCACATTCCCTCTGGAAAGGCAAAAAGGTACTTGACACCCTTTATTCGACTCAGAAAGTTCCCTCAGACAGCCGTCCCCTTTGGAGAGGAGAACACACTTTACGGACTCAATTCGAGAGGATCCCATGTGCACATTGAAGGGATAGAGAAGAAACCGGAAGTTACCTTCCAACACCAAAGCTGACCTGATTTTCCTGAAGCAACCCCAGCAAGTTCCAGAGGTCCCCGTCGCAACTCGGGATGCACCCCCAGCTTCCCGCCGCAACTCGAGAAAAACAACAAAATTATCCCCACCATGCGAGATGAGGAAATTGGCCGATGCAGCATCTCAAGAGAAATACCACATTCCCTCTGTAAAGGCAAAAAGGTATTTGACACCCTTATTCGACTCAGAAAGTTCCCTCACACAGCCGTCCCCTTTGGAGAGGAGAATACACTTTACGGACTCAATTCGAGAGGAGCCCCTGTGCACATTGAAGGGCTCGAGAGGAAACCGGAAGTTCCGCTTCCAACATCAAAGGGGACCTTACTGCCCTGAAGCAACCCCAGCGAGTTCCTGAGGTCCCCGTCGCAACTCGAGAAGGACCCCCAGCTTCCCGCCGCAAATCGAGAAACACTCCAAAATTATCCACTCCATGGGAGATGATGAAATTTGGCGATGCAGCATCTCAAGAGAAATACCACATTCCCTCTGGAAAGGCAAAAAGGTACTTGACACCCTTTATTCGACTCACAAAGTTCCCTCACACAGCCGTCCCCTTTGGAGAGGAGAACACACTTTGTGGACTCAATTCGAGAGGAGCCCCTGTGGACATTGAAGGGCTTGAGAGGAAACCGGAAGTTCCCCTTCCAACACCAAAGGGGACCTGACTTCCCTGAAGCAACCCCAGCGAGTTCCTGAGGTCCCCGTCGCAACTCGAGAAGCACACCCAGCTTCCCGCCGCAACTCAAGAAACACCCCAAAATTATCCCCTCCAAACGAGAGGCGGAAATTTGGCAGTGCAGCATCTCAAGAGAAATACCACATTCCCTCTAGAAAGGCAAAAAGGCACTTGACACCCTTTATTCGACTCAGAAAGTTCCCTCACACAGCCGTCCCCTTTGGAGAGGAGAACACACTTTAGGGACTCAATTCGAGAGGAGCCCCTCTGCACATCGAAGGGCTCCAGAGGAAACCGGAAGTTCCCCTTCCAACACCAAAGGGGACCTGACTTCCCTGAAGCAACCCCAGCGAGTTCCTGAGGTCCCCGTCGCAACTCGAGAAGCACCCCCAGCTTCCCGCCTCAACTCGAGAAACACCCCAAAATTATCCCCTCCTTGCGAGATGAGGAAATTTGGCGATGCAGCATCTCAAGAGAAATACCAAATTGCCTCTGGAAAGGCAAAAAGGTACTTGACACCTTTTACTCGACTCAGAAAGTTCCCTCACACAGCCCTACCCTTTGGAGAGGAGAACACACTTTACGGATTCAATTTGAGAGGAGCCCATGTGCACATTGAAGGGCTCGAGAGGAAACAGGAAGTTCCCCTTCTAACAACAAAGGGGACCTGACTTCCCTGAAGCAACCCCAGCGAGTTCCTGAGGTCCCCGTACGCAACTCGAGAAGCACCCCCAGCTTCCCGCCGCAACTCGAGAAACACCCCAAAATTATCCCCTCCATGCGAGATGAGCAAATTTGGCGATGCAGCATCTCAAGAGAAATACCACATTCCCTCTGGAAAGGCAAAAAGGTACTTGACACCCTTTATTCGACTCAGAAAGTTCCCTCACACAGCCGTCCCCTTTGGAGAGGCAAACACACTTTATGGACTCAATTCGAGAGGAGCCCCTGTGCACATTGAAGGGCTCGAGAGGAAATCGGAAGTTCCCCTTCCAACAGCAAAGGGACCTGACTTCCCTGAAGCAACCCCAGCGAGTTCCTGAGGTCCCCGTCGCAACTCGAGAAGCACCCCCAGCTTCCCGCCGCAACTCGAGAAACACACCAAAATTCTCCCCTTCATGAGAGATGAGGAAATTTGGCGATGCAGCATCTGAAGAGAAATACCACATTCCCTCTGGCAAGGCAAAAAGGTACTTGACACCCTTTATTCGACTCAGAAAGTTCCCTCACACAGCCGTCCCCTTTGGAGAGGAGAACACACTTTACGGACTCAATTCGAGAGGAGCCCCTGTGCACATTGAAGGGCTCGAGAGGAAACCGGAAGTTCCCCTTCCAACAACAAAGGAGAACTGACTTCCCTGAAGCAAGCCCAGCGAGTTACTGAGGTCCCCGTCGCAACTCGAGAAGCACCCCCAGCTTCCCGCCGCAACTCGAGAAACACCCCAAAATTATCCCCTCCATGCGAGATGAGGAAATTTGGCGATGCAGCATCTCACGAGAAATACCACATTCCCTCTGGAAAGGCAAAAAGATACTTGACACCCTTTATTCGACTCAGAAAGTTCCCTCAAACAGCCGTCCCCTTTGGAGAGGAGAACACACAAAGCGGACTCAATTCGAGAGGAGCCCCTGTGCACAGTGAGGGCTCGAGAGGAAACCGGAAGTTCCCCATCCAACACCAAAGGGGACCTGACTTCCCTGAAGCAACCCCACCGAGTTCCTGAGGTCCCCGTCGCAACTCGAGAAGCACCCCCAGCTTCCTGCCGCAACTCGAGAAACACCCCAAAATTATCCCCTCCATGCGAGATGAGGATATTTGCCGATGCAGCATCTCAAGAGAAATACCACATTCCCTCTGGAAAGGCAAAAAGGTACTTGACACCCTTTATTCGACTCAGAAAGTTCCCTCACACAGCCATCCCCTTTGGAGTGGAGAACACATTTTAGGGACTCAATTCGAGAGGAGCCCCTGTGCCCATTGAAGGGCCCGAGAAGAAACCGGAAGTTCCCCTTCAAACACCAAAGTGGACCTGACTTCCCTGAAGCAAACCCAGCGAGTTCCTGAGTTCTCCGTCGCAACTCGAGAAGCACCCCCTGCTTTCCGCCTCAACTCGAGAAACACCCCAAAATTCTCCGCTCCATGCGAGATGAGGAAACTTGACGATGCAGCATCTCACGAGAAATACCACATTCCCTCTGGAAAGGCAAAAAGGTACTTGACACCCTTTATTCGACTCAGAAAGTTCCCTCACACAGTGGTCCCCTTTGGAGAGGAGAACACACTTTACGGACTCAATTCGAGAGGAGCCCCTGTGCACATTGAAGGGCTCGAGAGGAAACCGGAAGTTCCCCTTCCAACACCAAAGGGGACCTGACTTCCTGAAGCAACCCCAGGGAGTTCCTGAGGTCCCCGTCGCAACTCGAGAAGAACCCCCAGCTTCCCGCCGCAACCCGAGAAACAGCCCAAAATTGTCCTCTCCATGCGAGATGAGGAAATTTGGCGATGCAGCATCTCACGAGAAATACCACATTCCCTCTGCAAATGCAAAAAGGTACTTGACACCCTTTATTCGACTCAGAATGTTCCCTCACACAGCCGTCCCCTTTGGAGAGGAGAACACACTTTACGGACTCATATCGAGAGGAGCCCGTGTGCACATTGAAGGGCTCGAGAGGAAACCGGAATTTACCCTTACAACACCAAAGGGGACCTGACTTCCCTGAAGCAACCCCAGCGAGTTCCTGAGGATCCCGTCGCAACTCGAGAAGAACACCCAGCTTCCCGCCACAACTCGCGCAAAACCCCAAAATTATCCCCTCCATGCGAGATGAGGAAACTTGGGGATGCAGCATCTCACGAGATATACCACATTCCCTCTGGAAAGGTAAAAAGGTACTTGACACCCTTTATTCGACTCAGAGAGTTCCCTCACACAGCCGTCCCCTTTGGAGAGGAGAACACATTTTACGGACTCAATTCGAGAGGAGCCCCTGTGCACATTGAAGGGCTCGAGAGGAAACCGGAAGTTCCATTTCCAACACCAAAGGGGACCTGACTTCCCTGAAGCAACCACAGCGAGTCCCTGAGGTCCCCGTCGCAACTCAAGAAGCACCCCCAGCTTCCCGCCACAACGCGAGATACAGCCCAAAATTCTCCCCTCCATGCGAGGTGAGGAAATTTGGCGATGCAGCATCTCACGTGAAACACCGCATTCCCTTCGGAAAGGCAAAAAGGTACTTGACACCCTTTATTCGACTCAGAAAGTTCCCTCACACAGCCGTCCCCTTTGGAGAGGAGAACACACAAAGCGGACTCAATTCGAGAGGAGCCCCTGTGCACATTGAAGGGCTCGAGAGGAAACCGGAAGTTCCCCTTCCAACACCAAAGGGGACCTGACTTCCCTGAAGCAACCCCAGGGAGTTCCTGAGGTCCCCGTCGCAACTCGAGAAGAACCCCCAGCTTCCCGCCGCAACCCGAGAAACAGCCCAAAATTGTCCCCTCCATGCGAGATGAGCAAATTTGGCGATGCAGCATCTCAAGAGAAATACCACATTCCCTCTGGAAAGGCAAAAAGGTACTTGCCACCCTTTATTCGACTCAGAAAGTTCCCTCACACAGCCGTCCCCTTTGGAGAGGCAAACACACTTTATGGACTCAATTCGAGAGGAGCCCATGTGCACATTGAAGGGCTCGAGAGGAAACCGGAAGTTCCCCTTCTAACACCAAAGGGGACCTGACTTCCCTGAAGCAACCCCAGCGAGTTACTGAGGTCCCCGTACGCAACTCGAGAAGCACCCCCAGCTTCCCGCCGCAACTCGAGAAACACCCCAAAATTATCCCCTCCATGCGAGATGAGCAAATTTGGCGATGCAGCATCTCAAGAGAAATACCACATTCCCTCTGGAAAGGCAAAAAGGTACTTGACACCCTTTATTCGACTCAGAAAGTTCCCTCACACAGCCGTCCCCTTTGGAGAGGCAAACACACTTTATGGACTCAATTCGAGAGGAGCCCCTGTGCACATTGAAGGGCTCGAGAGGAAATCGGAAGTTCCCCTTCCAACACCCAAAAGGGACCTGACTTCCCTGAAGCAACCACAGCGAGTTCCTGAGGTCCCCGTCGCAACTCGAGAAGCACCCCCAGCTTCCCGCCGCAACTCGAGAAACACACCAAAATTCTCCCCTTCATGCGAGATGAGGAAATTTGGCGATGCAACATCTGAAGAGAAATACCACATTCCCTCTGGCAAGGCAAAAAGGTACTTGACACCCTTTATTCGACTCAGAAAGTTCCCTCACACAGCAGTCCCCTTTGGAGAGGAGAACACACTTTACGGACTCAATTCGAGAGGAGCCCCTGTGCACATTGAAGGGCTCGAGAGGAAACCGGAAGTTCCCCTTCCAACAACAAAGGAGACCTGACTTCCCTGAAGCAACCCCAGCGAGTTCCTGAGGTCCCCGTCGCAACTCGAGAAGCACCCCCAGCTTCCCGCCGCAACTCGAGAAACACCAAAATTATCCCCTCCATGCGAGATGAGGAAATTTGGCGATGCAGCATCTCACGAGAAATACCACATTCCCTCTGGAAAGGCAAAAAGGTACTTGACACCCTTTATTCGACCCAGAAAGTTCCCTCACACAGCCGTCCCCTTTGGAGAGGAGAACACACAAAGCGGACTCAATTCGAGAGGAGCCCCTGTGCACAGTGAGGGCTCGAGAGGAACCCGGAAGTTCCCCATCCAACACCAAAGGGGACCTTACTTCCCTGAAGCAACCCCAGCGAGTTCCTGAGGTCCCCGTCGCAACTCGAGAAGCACCCCCAGCTTCCTGCCGCAACTCGAGAAACACCCCAAAATTATCCCCTCCATGCGAGATGAGGATATTTGCCGATGCAGCATCTCAAGAGAAATACCACATTTCCTCTGGAAAGGCAAAAAGGTACTTGACACCCTTTATTCGACTCAGAAAGTTCCCTCACACAGCCATCCCCTTTGGAGTGGAGAACACATTTTCGGGACTCAATTCGAGAGGAGCCCCTGTGCCCATTGAAGGGCCCGAGAAGAAACCGGAAGTTCCCCTTCAAACACCAAAGTGGACCTGATTTCCCTGAAGTAAACCCAGCGAATTCCTGAGGTCTCCGTCGCAACTCGAGAAGCACCCCCTGCTTTCCGCCTCAACTCGAGAAACACCCCAAAATTATCCCCTCCTTGCGAGATGAGGAAATTTGGCGATGCAGCATCTCAAGAGAAATACCACATTCCCTCTGGAAAGGCAAAAAGGTACTTGACACCCTTTATTCGACTCAGAAAGTTCCCTCACACAGCCGTCCCATTTGGAGAGGATAACACACTTTACGGACTCAATTCGAGAGGAGTCCCTGTGCCCATTGAAGGGCTCGATAGGAACCCGGAAGTTCCCCTTCCAACACCAAAGGGGACCTGACTTCCCTGAAGCAACCCCAGGGAGTTGCTGAGGTCCCCGTCGCAACTCGAGAAGCACCCCCAGCTTCCCGTCGAAACTCGTGAAACACCCCAAAATTCTCCCCTCCATGCTTGATGAGGAAATTTGGCGATGCAGCATCTCAAGAGAAATACCACATTCCCTCTGGAAAGGCAAAAATGTACTGACACCCTTTATTTGACTCAGAAAGTTCCCTCACACAGCCGTCCCCTTTGGAGAAGAGAACACACTTTACGGACTCATTTCGAGAGGAACCCCTGTGCACATTGAACGGCTCGAGAGGAAAACGGAAGTTCCCCTTCGAACACCAAAGGGGACCCAACTTCCCTGAATCAACCCCAGCGAGTTCCTGAGGTCCCCGTCGCAACTCGAGAAGCACCCCCAGCTTCCCGCCGCACCTCGAGAAACAGCCCAAAATTCTCCCCTCCATGCGAGATGAGGAAATTTGGCGATGCAGCATCTCAAGAGAAATACCACACTCCCTCTGGAAAGGCAAAAAGGTACTTGACACCCTTTATTCGACTCAGAAAGTTCCCTCACACAGCAATCCCCTTTGGAGAGGAGAACACACTTTAGGGACTCAATTCGAGAGGAGCCCCTGTGCCCACTGATGGGCCCGAGAAGAAACCGGAAGTTCCCCTTCAAACATCAAAGTGGACCTGACTTCCCTGAAGCAAACCCAGCGAGTTCCTGAGGTCCCCGTCGCAACTCGAGAAGCACCCCCTGCTTTCCGCCGCAACTCGAGAAACACCCCAAAATTCTCCGCTCCATGCGAGATGAGGAAACTTGGCGATGCAGCATCTCACGAGAATACCACATTCCCTCTGGAAAGGCAAAAAGGTACTTGACACCCTTTATTCGACTCAGAAAGTTCCCTCACACAGCCATCCCCTTTGGAGAGGAGAACACACTTTAGGGACTCAATTCGAGAGGAGCCCCTGTGCCCATTGAAGGGCCCGAGAAGAAACCGGAAGTTCCCCTTCAAACACCAAAGTGGACCTGACTTCCCTGAAGCAAACCCAGCGAGGTCCTGAGGTCCCCGTCGCAACTCGAGAAGCACCCCCTGCTTTCCGCCGCAACTCGAGAAACACCCCAAAATTCTCCGCTCCATGCGAGATGAGGAAACTTGGCGATGCAGCATCTCACGAGAAATACCACATTCCCTCTGGAAAGGCAAAAAGGTACTTGACACCCTTTATTCGACTCAGAAAGTTCCCTCACACAGCCGTCCCCTTTGGAGAGGAGAACACACTTTACGTACTCAATTCGAGAGGAGCCCCTGTGCACATTGAAGGGCTCGAGAGGAAACCGGAAGTTCCCCTTCCAACACCACAGTGGACCGAACTTCCTGAAGCAACCCCAGCGAGTTCCTGAGGTCCCCGTCGCAACTCGAGAAGCACCCCCAGCTTCCCGCCGCAACTCGTGAAACCACCAAAATTCTCCCCTCCATGCGAGATGAGGAAATTTGACGATGAGGCATCTCACGAGAAATACCGCGTTCCCTCTGGAAAGGCAAAAAAGGTACTTGACACCCTTTATTTGACTCAGAAAGTTCCCTCACACAGCCGGCCCCTTTGGAGAGGAGAACACACTTTACGGACTCAATTCGAGAGGAGCCCCTGTGCACATTGAAGGGCTCGAGAGGAAACCAGAAGTTCCCCTTCCAACACCAAAGGGGACCTGACTTCCCTGAAGCAACCCCAGGGAGTTCCTGAGGTCCCCGTCGCAACTCGAGAAGCACCCCCAGCTTCCCTTCGAAACTCGTGAAACACCCCAAAATTCTCCACTCCATGCTTGATGAGGAAATTTGGCGATGCAGCATCTCAAGAGAAATACCACATTCCCTCTGGAAAGGCAAAAATGTACTGACACCCTTTATTTGACTCAGAAAGTTCCCTCACACAGCCGTCCCCTTTGGAGAAGAGAACACACTTTACGGACTCAATTCGAGAGGAACCCCTGTGCCCATTGAAGGGCCCGAGAAGAAACCGGAAGTTCCCCTTCAAACACAAAAGTGGACCTGACTTCCCTGAAGCAAACCCAGCGAGTTCCTGAGGTCCCCGTCGCAACTCGAGAAGCACCCCCTGCTTTTCGCCGCAACTCGAGAAACACCCCAAAATTCTCCGCTCCATGCGAGATGAGGAAACTTGGCGATGCAGCATCTCAAGAGTAATACCACATTCCCTCTTGAAAGGCAAAAAGGTACTTGACAACGTTTATTCGACTCAGAAATTTCCCTCACACAGCCGTCCCCTTTGGAGAGGAGAACACTCTTTATGGGCTCAATTCGAGATGAGCCCCTGTGCACATTTAAGGGCTCGAGAGGAAACCGGAATTTCCCCTTCCAACACCAAAGGGGACCTAATTTCCCTTAAGCAACGCCCGCGAGTTCCTGAGGTCCCGTCGCAACTCGAGAAGCACCCCGAGCTTCCCGCCGCAACTCGAGAAACACCCCAAAATTTTCCCCTCCATGCGAGAGGAGGAAATTTGGCGATGCAGCATCTCAATAGAAATACCACATTCCATCTTGAAAAGCAAAAAGCTACTTGACACCCTTTATTGGACTCAGAAATTTCCCTCACACAGCCGTCCCCTTTGGAGAGGAGAACACACTTTTCGGACTCAATTCGAGATGAGCCCCTGTGCACATTTAAGGGCTCGAGAGGAAACCGGAAGTTCCCCTTCCAACAGCAAAGGGGACCTGACTTCCCTGAAGCAACCCCAGCGAGTACCTTAGGTCCACGTCGCAACTCGAGAAGCACCCCCAGCTTCCCGCTTCAACTCGTGAAGCACCCCAAAATTATCTGCTCAATGCGAGATGAGGAAATTTTGCGATACAGCATCTCAAGAGAAATACCACATTCCCTCTTGAAAGGCAAAAAGGTACTTGACACCCTTTATCGACACAGAAAGTTCCCTCACACAGACGTCCCCTTTAGAGGAGAACACACTTTATGGACTCAATTCGAGATGAGCCCCTTTGCACATTTTAGGACTGAGAGGAACCCGGAAGTTACCCTTCCAACATCAAAGGGGACCTGACTTCCCTGAAGCAACCACAGCGAGTTCCTGAGATCCCCATCGCAACTCGAGAAGCATCCCCAACTTCCCTCCGCAACTCGGTAAAAACCCCAAAATTATCCCCTCAAGTGAAATGAGGGTATTTTGCGATGCAGCATCTGAAGAGAAATTCCACATTCCCTCTTGAAAGCCAAAAAGGTACTTGACACCATTTGTTCCACTCAGAAAGTTCCCTCACACAACTGTGCCATTTGAGAGTAGTATACAATTCATTGACTCAATTCGAGATGAGCCCCTGTGCACATTTAATTGCTCGAGAGGGGACCTGACTTCCCTGAAGCAACCCCAGCGAGTACCTGATGTCCAAGTCGCAATTCGATAAGCATCCCCACCTTCCCGCCTCAACTCGTGAAACACCCCAAAATTATCCCCTCAATGCGAGATGATTAAATTTTGCTATGCAGCATCTCAAGAGTAATACCACATTCCTTCTTGAAAGGCAAAAAGGTACTTGACACCCTTTATTCGACTCAGAAAGTTCCCTCACACAGCCGTCCCCTTTGGAGAGGAGAACACACTTTACGGACTCAATTCGAGAGGAGCCCCTGTGCACATTGAAGGGCTCGACAGGAAACCGGAGTTCCCCTTCCAACACCAAAGGGGACCTGGCTTCCCTGAAGCAACCCCAGCGAGTTCCTGTGGTCCACGTCGCAACTCGAGAAGCACCCCCACCTTCCCGCCGCAACTGGAGAAACAACCCAAAATTATCCCCTCCATGCGAGATGAGGAAAATTGGCAATGCAGCATCTCAAGAGAAATACCACATTCCCTCTGGAAAGGCAAAAAGGTACTTGACACCCTTTATTCGACTCAGAAAGTTCCCTCACACAGCCGTCCCCTTTGGAGAGGAGAACACACTTTGCGGACTCAGTTCAAGAGGAGCCCCAGTGCACATTGAAGTACTCGAGAGGAACCCGGAAGTTCCCCTTCCAACACCAACGGGGATCTGACTTCCCTGAAGCAACCCCAGCGAGTTGCTGAGGTCCCCGTCTCAACTCGAGAAGCACACCCAGCTTCCCGCCGCAACTCGAGAATCAACCCAAAATTATCCCCTACATGTGAGATGAGGAAATTTTGCGATTCAAGATCTCAGGAGAAATAACACATTCCATCTGGAAAGGCAAAAAGGTACTTGACACCCTGTATTCGACTTAGAAAGTTCCCTCACACAGCCATCCCCTTTGGAGAGGAGAACACACTTTACGGACTCAATTCGAGAGGAGCCCCTGTGCACATTGAAGGGCTTGAGAGGAAACCGGAAGTTCCCCTTCCAACACGAAAGGGGACCTGACTTCCGTGAAGCAACCCCAGCGAGTTCCTGAGGTCCCCGACGCAACTCGAGAAGCACCCCCAGCTTCCCGCCGCAGCTCGAGAAACACCCCAAAATTAATCCCTCCATGCGAGATGAGGAAATTTTGCGATGCAGCATCTCACGAGAAATACCACATTGCCTCTGGAAAGGCAAAAAGTACTTGACACCCTTTATTCGACTCAGAAAGTTCCCTCCCACAGCCGTCCCCTTTGGAGAGGAGAACACACTTTACGGACTCAATTCGAGAGGAGCCCCTGTGCACATTGAAGGGCTCGAGAGGAAACCGGAAGTTCCCCTTCCAACACCAAAGGCGAACTGACTTGCCTGAAGCAACCCCAGCGAGTTCCTGAGGTTCCTGTTGCAACTCCAGAAGCAACCCCAGCTTCCCGCCGAAACTCGAGAAATACCCCAAAATTATCACCTCCATCCGAGATGAGGAAATTTGGCGATGCAGGATCTGAAGAGAAATAACACATTCCCTCTGGAAAGGCAAAAATGTAATTGACACCCTTTATTCGACTCAGAAAGTTCCCTGACAGAGCCGTCCGCTTTGGAGAGGAGAACACACTTTTCGGACTCAATTCGTGTGGAACCCCTGTGCACATAGAAGGGTTCGAGAGGAAACCGGAAGTTCCCCTTCCGACACCAAGGGGGACCTGACTTCCCTGAAGCAACCCCAGCGAGTTCCTGAGGTCCCAGTCGCAACTCGAGAAGCACCCCCAGCTTCCCCCCGCAACTAGAGAAACACTCCAAAATTATCCCCTCCATGCGAGATGAGGAAATTTGGCGATGCAGCATCTCAAGAGAAATACCACATTCCCTCTGCAAAGGCAAAAACTTATTTGACACCCTTTATTCGACTCAGAAAGTTCCCTCACACATCCGTCCCCTTTGGAGAGGAGAACACACTTTACGGACTCAATTCGAGAGAAGCCCTTCTGCACATTGAAGGGCTCGCGAGGAAACCGGAAGTTCCCCTTCCAACAACAAACGGGACCTGACTTCCCTGAAGCAACCCCAGCGAGTTCCTGAGGTCCCCGTCGCAACTCAAGAAGCACCCCCAGCTTCCCGCCGCAACTCGAGAAACACCCCAAAATTATCCCCTCCATGCTTGATGAGGAAATTTTGCGATGCAGCATCTCAAGAGAAATACCAGATTCCCTCTGGAAAGGCAAAAAGGTACTTGACACACTTAATTCGACTCAGAAAGTTCCCTCACACAGCCGTCCCCTTTGCAGAGGTGAACACACTTTACGGACTCAATTCGAGAGGAGCCCCTGTGCAGATTGACGGGCTCGAGAGGAAATCGGAAGTTCCACTTCCAACACCAAAGGGGACCTGACTTCCCTGAAGTAACCCCAGCGAGTTCCTGACGTCCCCGTCGCAACTCGAGAGGCACCCCCAGGTTCCCGCCGCAACTCGAGAAACACGCCAAAATTATCCCCTCCATGCGAGATGAGGAAATTTGGCGATGCAGCATCTCAAAAGAAATACCACATTCCCTCTGGAAAGGCAAAAAGGTACTTGATACCTTTTATTCGACGCAGAAATTTCCCTCACACAGCCGTCCCCTTTGGAGAGGAGAACACACTTTACGGACTCAATTCGAGAGGAGCCTCTGTGCACATTGAAGGGCTTGAGAGGAAACCAGAAGTTCCCATTCCAACACCAAAGGGGACCTGACTTCCCTGAAGCAACCCCAGCGAGTTCCTGAGGTCCCCGTCGCAACTCGAGGAGCACCCCCAGCTTCCCGCCGCAACTCGAGAAACACCCCAAAATTATCCCCTCCATGCGAGATGAGGAAATTTTGCGATGTAGCATCTCAAGAGAGACACCAGATTCCCTCTAAAAAGGCAAAAAGGTACTTGACACACTTTATTCGATCAGAAAGTTCCCTCACACAGCCGTCCCCTTTGGAGAGGAGAACACACTTTAGGGACTCAAGTCGAGAGGAGCCCCTGTGCACATTTAAGGGCTTGAGAGGAACCCGGGAGTTCACCTTCCAACACCAAAGGGGACCTGACTTCCCTGAAGAAACCCCAGCGAGTTCCTCAGGTCCCCGTCGCAACTCGAGAAGTACACCCAGCTTCGCGCTGCAACTCGAGAAACACCCCAAAATTATCCCCTGAATGCGACATGCGGAAATTTTGACATGCAGCCTCTCAAGAGAAAAACCTCATTCCCTCTTGAAAGGCAAAACGGTACTTGACACCCTTTATTTGACTCAGAAATTTCCCTCACACATCCGTCGCCTTTGGAGAGGAGATCACACTTTATGGACTCCATTCGAGATGAGACCTTGTTCATATGTGAGGGCTCTAGAGTAAACCGGAAGTTTCCCTTCCAACACCAAAGAGGACCTGACTTACCTGAAGCAAACCGGGCGATTTGCTGAAGTCCTCGTCTCAACTCGAGAAGCACACCCAGTTTCCCGCCGCAAGTGGAGAAACCACAAAATTATCCCCTAAATGCGAGATGAGGAAAACTTGCGATGCAGAATCTCAAGAGAAATACACATTCCCTCTTGAAAGGCAAAAAGGTACTTGACACCCTTTATTCGACTCAGAAAGTTCCCTCACACAGCCGTCCCCTTTGGAGAGGAGAACACACTTTATGGATTCTATTCGAGATGAGGCCCTATTCCCATTAAAGGGTTCGAGAGTAATACGGAAGTTCCCCTTCCAGCACAAAATGTGACCAGACTTCCCTGAAGTAACTCGAGTGTGGTCCAGAGGTACTCGTCGGAACTGCAGAAGTACCCACAGCTTCCCAACCCAATTTGTGAAACACCAAAAAATTATCCCTTCCATGCGAGATGAGGAAATTTTTCGCTGCAGAATCTCAAGAGAAATCCCACATTCCCGCTTGAAAGGCAACAGTGTACTTGACTCCCTTTAGGCGACTCAGAATGTTCCCTAACATCAGTCCTCAGTGCAGAGGAGAACACATTCTCTGGAATCAAATCGAGAAGAGGCAGTGTTCCCATTTAACGGCTCGAGAGTAATCTGGAAGTTCCCCTTCCAACACAAAAGGGGACTTGACTTCGCTGAAGCAACCCCAGCGAGTTCCTCAGGCCCCCATTGCAAGTCGAGAAGTATCCTCTGCTTCCCTCTGCAACTCGAGAAATACCACAAAATTATCCTCTCAATGCGAGATGAGGTAATTTTACGCTGCAGAATCTCAAGAGATATCCCACATTCCCGCTTGAAAGGCAAAAGGGTACTTGACACACTTTATGCCACTAAGAAAGTTCCCTAACATCTGTCCCCATTGGAGAGGAGAACACAATTTATGGACTCAAATCGAGAGGAGGCCCTATTCCCATTAAAGGGCTCGAGAACAATCCGGAAGTTCCCCTTCCAGCACAAAAGGGGACCTGACTTCCCTGAAGTAATCCGAGTGTGTTCCAGAGGTCCTCGTAGCAACTGGAGAATCACCCCCAGCTTCCCAGACCAATTCGTGTAACAGCACATAATTATCCCCTCCATGCGAGATGAGGAAATTTTGCACTGCAGAATCTCAAGAGAAATCCCACATTCCCGCTTGAAAGGCAAAAGGGTACTTGACTCCCTTTAGGCGAATCAGAATGGTCCCTAACATCCGTGCTCAGTGGAGAGGAGAACACACTTTAAGGACTCAAATCGAGAAGAGGCAATATTCCCATTTAACGGCTCGAGAGTAATCCGGAAGTTCCCCTTCCAGCACAATCGGGGACCTGACTTCCCTGAAGTAACTCGAGTGAGTTCCTGAGGTCCCCTTCGCACCTCGAGGAATACCCCCAGCTTCCCGCCGCAATTCGAGAAACACCACAAAATTATCCCCTCAATGCGAGATAAAGAAATTTTGCGCTGCAGAATTTCAAGAGAAATCCCATATTCCCGCCTGAAAGGGAAAAGGGTATTTGACACACTTTATTCAGTTCAGTTCAGTTCAGTCGCTCAGTCGTGTCTGACTCTCCGCGACCCCATGAATCACTGTACGCTAGGCCTCCCTGTCCTACACCAACTCCCGGAGTTCACTCAAACTCATGGCCACAGAGCCGGTGATGCTATCCAGCCATCTCATTCTCTGTCGTCCCCTTCTCCTCCAGCCCCCAACCTCTCCTAGCATCAGAATCTTTTCCAGTGAGTCAACTCATCGCATGAGGTGGCCGAAGTATTGCAATTTCAGCTTGAGCATCAGTCCTTCCAATGAACACCGATGATTGATCTCCCTTAGAATGGACTGGTTGGATCTTCTTGCAGTCCAAGGGACTCTCAAGAGTCTTCTCCAATACCACAGTTCGAAAGCATCAGTTCTTCGGCGATCAGCTTTCTTCACAGTCCAACTCTCACATCCATACATGACCACGGGAAAAACCATAGCTTTGACTAGATGGAGCTTTTTTGGCAAAGTGATGTCTCTGCTTTTTAATATACTATCAAGTTTGATCATAACTTTCCTTCCAAGGAGTAAGCGCCTTTTAATTTCATGGCTTCAATCAGCATCTGCAGTGATTTTGGAGCCCCCCAAAATAAAGTGTGACACTGTTTCCACTGTTTTTCCATCTATTTCTCGTCAAGTGTTGGGACCAGATCCCATCACCTTTGTTTTCTGAATGTTGAGCTTCAAGCCAACCTTTTCACTCTCCTCTTTCACTTTCATCAAGAGGCTTTTGAGTTCCTCCTCACGTTCTGCCCTAAAGCTGGTGTCATCTGCATATCTGAGGTTATTGATATTTCTCCCAGCAATCTTGATTCCAGTTGTTCTTCTTCCAGCCCAGCATTTCTCATGATGCACTCTGCATATAAGTTAAATAAGCAAGATTACAATATACAGCCTTAACGTACTCCTTTTCCTATTTGGAACCAGTCTGTTGTTCCATGTACAGTTCTGACTGTTGCTTCCTGACCTGCATACAGGTTTCTCAAGAGGGAGGTCAGGTGGTCTCGTATTCCCATCTCTTTCAGAATCTTCCACAGTTTATTGTGATCCACACAGTCAAAGGCTTTGGCATAGTCAATGAAGCAGAAATAGATGTTTTTCTGGAACTCTCTCGCTTTCTCCATGATCCAGCGGATGTTGGCCATTTGATCTCTGGTGCCTCTGCCTTTTCTGAAACCTGCTTGAACATCTGGGAGTTCACGGATCACATATTGCTGAAGCCTGGCTTGGAGAATTTTGAGCATGACTCTACTAGCGTGTGAGATGAGTGCAATTGTGAGGTAGCTTGAGCATTCTTTGGCATTGCCTTTCTTTGGGATTAGAATGAAGACTGACCTTTTCCAGTCCTGTGGCCACTGCTGAGTTTTCCAAATTTGTTGGCATATTGAGTGCAGCACTTTCACAGCATCATCTTTCAAGATTTGAAATAGCTCAACTGGAATTCCATCACTTCCACTAGCTTTGTTCGGAGTGTTGCTTTCTAAGGCACACTTGAATTCACATTCCATGATATCTGGCTTTAGGCCAGTGATCACATTTTCGTGACTATCCTGGTCGTGAGGATCTTTTTTGTACAGTTCTTCTGTGTATTCTTGCCACCTCTTCTTAATATCTTCTGCTTCCGTTAGGTCCATACCATTTCTGTCCTTTATCGAGCCCATCTTTGCATGAAATGTTACCTTGGAATCTCTAATATTCTTGAAGAGATCTCTTGTTTTTCCTATTCTGTCGTTTTCCTCTATTTCTTTGCATTGATCAGTGAGGAAGGCTTTCTTATCTCTCCTTGCTATTCTTTGGAACTCTGCATTCTAATGCTTATGTCTTTCCCTTTCTCCTTTGCTTTTCGCTTCTCTTCTTTTCACAGCTATTTGTAAGGCCACCTCAGACAGCCATTTTGCTTTTTTTTGCATTTATTTTCCATGGGGATGCTGTTGGTCCCTGTCTCCTGTACAATGTCACGAACCTCCATCCAGAGTTCATCAGGTACTCTATCTATCAGATCTAGTGCCTTAAATCTATTTCTCACTTCCACTGTATAATCCTAAGGGATTTGATTGAGGTCATATCTGAATGGTCTAGGGGTTTTCCCTACTTTCTTCAACTTAAGTCTGAATTTGGCAATAAGGAGTTCATGATTTGAGCCACAGTCAGCTCCTGGTCTTGTTTTTTCTAACTGTATACAGCTTCTCCATCTTTGGCTGCAAAGAATATAATCAATCTGATTTCGGTGTTGACCATCTGGTGATGTCCACGTGTAGAGTCTTCTCTTGTGTTGTTGGAAGAGGGAGTTTGCTATGACCAGTGCGTTCTCTTGACAAAACTCTATTAGACTTGGCCCTGCTTCATTCCGTGCTCCAAGGCCAAATTTGCCTGTTACTCCAGGTGTTTCTTGACTTCCTACTTTTGCATTCCAGTCCCCTAGAATGAAAAGGACATCTTTTTGGGTGTTAGTTCTAAAAGGTCTTGTAGGTCTTCATACAAACGTTCAACTTCGGATTCTTCAGCGTTATTGGTTGGGGCATTGGCCTGGATTACTGTAATGTTGAATGTTTTGCCTTGGAAACGAACAGAAATCATTCTGTCATTTTTAAGATTGCATCCAAGTACTGCATTTCGGAGTCTCTTGTTGACCATGATGGCTACTCCATTTCTTCTAAGGGATTTCTGCCCACAGTAGTATATATATATATATAATGGTCATCTGAGTTAAATTCACACATTCCAGTCCATTTTAATTCACTGACTCCTAGAATGTCTATGTTCACTCTTGCCATCTCCTGTTTGACCACTTCCAATTTGCCTTGATTCCTGGACCTTACATTCCAGGTTCCTATGCAATATTGCTCTTTACAGCACCAGAACTTGCTTCTATCACCGGTCACATCCACAACTGGGTACTGGTTTTGCTTTTGTTCCATCCCTTCATTCCTTCTAGAGTTATTTCTCCACTGATCTCCAGTAGCATACTGGGCACCTAGAGACCTGGGGAATTCCTCATTCAGTATCCTGTCATTTTGCCCTTTGATACTGTTCATGGGGTTCTCAATGCAAATATACTGAAGTGGTTTCCCATTCCCTTCTCCAGTGGACCACATTCGGCTGTGGTCCATGTGATCAGATGGAGTAGATTCCTGTGATTATGATTTCAGTGTGTCTGCCATCTGAAACCCCCTCGCAATACCTACCATCTGATTTGAGTTTCTCTTACCTTGGGTGTGGGATATCTCTTCACAGCTGCTCCAAGAAAGCACAGCTGCTGCACCTTACCTTGGATGAGGGGTATGTCCTCAAAGCCGGCCCTCCTGACCTTGAATGTGAGTACCTCCTCTCGGCCCTCCCCCGCACAGCCACCGCCTATTGGAGGTGGGGTACCTCCTCTAGGCCGCCTGCCCTGGCCTCAGGCATGGGGTAGCTCCTCACCGCTGCACATCTCTGCATGGTCTGTTGCACCAGGGCCTGCTTCTCTCGAGTCTGCGCGGGCGGGGCCTGTGTATCCCACGTCTGGTGGGCGGGGCGGGGGCCTCTCCCATCTGGGCGGGCGGGACGGGGTCTCTTGCGTCTGCGCGGGCGGGGCCGGGTTCTCTCCCGTCTGCGCGGGTGGGGAAGGCCTCTCTTGCTTCTGCGCCTGCAAGGCCCCTTTCTCTGGCATCTCAGCCGCCTGGGCCGGCATCTCTCGTGTCTGCACGGGTGGGGCTGGTATTTCTCCCGTTTGCACAGCCGGGTGAGACTCAAAAAATTCCCTCAAACAGTCGTCCGCATTGGAGAGGAGAACACACTTAGCTCGAGAAGAGGCCCTATTCCCATTTAAAGGCTCAACAGTAATCCCGAAATTCCCCTTCCAACACAAAAGGGTTCCTGACTTCCCTGAAGCAGCCAGAGAGAATTCCTGAGGTCCTCTTCGCTACCTGAGAAGTTCAACCAGGTTCCCGCCGCAACTCTAGAAACACCACAAAATTATCCCCTCAGTGCGAGATCAGGAAAATATTCCGCTGCACAATTCAAGAGAAATCCCACGTTCCGCTGGAAAGGCAAAACTGTATTTGACACCCTTTATGCGACTCAGAAAATTCCCTCACACAGCCATCCATTGGAGAGGAGAACACAATTTATGGACTCAACTTGGGAAGAGGCCCTATTCCCATTTAACGGCTCGAGTGTAATCCCGAAATTCCCGTTCCAGTAGAAAAGGGTGACTAACTTACCTGAAGCAACACAAGCAAGTTCCTGAGGTCCCCGTCGCAACTCGAGAAGTACCCCCAGCTTCCCGCCTCAAAAGGGGAAATACCAAAAAATTATCCGCTCAATGTGAGATGAGGAAATTTTGCACTGCACAATTAAATAGAAATCCCACATTCCCGCTTGAAAGGCAAAAGGGCACTTGACACACTTTATGCGATTCAGATAGTTTTCTAACACCCATACTTATTGGAGCGGAGAACACACTTAATGGACTCAAATCTAGAAGAGGACCTCTTCCCATTTAAGGGCTCGAGAGTAATCCGGAAGTTCCACTTCCAAAAAAAAGGGGACCTGACTTCCCTGAAGCAACACGAACGAGTTCCTGAGGTCCACGCTGCAACTCGAGAAGTACCCCCAGATCCAAGCCGAAACTCGAGACACAACAAAATTATCCCCACAATGCGAGATGAGGAAATTTTGCGCTCCGAAATCTTAAGGGAAGTCCCACATACCCGCTTGAAAGGCAAAAGGTCACTTGACACACTTTATGTGACCCAGGAAGTTCGCTCACAGAGCCGTACCCATTGGAGAGGAAAAAACACCTTTTGGACTCAACTCCAGATGAATCCCTATTCCCAATTAACGGCTCGAAAGTAAACCGGAAGTTCCCGTTCCAACACAAAAGGGGACCTGCCTTACCTGAAGCAACCCAAGCAAGTTCTTGAGGTCCACATGGCAACTCGAGAAGTACCCCAAGCTTCCTGCCGCAACTAGAGAAACACCACAAAATTATCCCATCAATGCGAGAAGAGGAAATTTTGTGCTGCAGAATCTCAAGAGAAATACCACTATTCCCTCTTGAAAGGCAAAAAGGACTTGATACCCTTTATGCGACTCAGAAATTTCACTAATATCTTTCCCCATAGGAGAGGAGAACACACTTTATGGACTCAATTCGAGATGAGGCCCTATTCACATTTAACGGCTCCAGACTAAACCGGAAGTTCCCCTTCCAACACAAAAGGGGACCTGACTTTCCAGAAGCAACTCGAGCAAATTCCTGAGGTCCCCGTCGCAACACGAGAAGTAATCCAAAATTCCCACCACAACTTGACATACACCACAAAATTATCTCCTCAATGCGAGATGAGGAAACTTTGTGCTGCAGAATCTGAAGAGAAATCCCACATTAACGCTTGAAAGGCAAAAGGGAACTTGGCATACTTTATGCTCCTCAGAAAGTTCCCTAAAATTCATCCCCATTGCAGAGGCATACACAATTTATGGACTCAACTCCAGAAGAGCCCCTATTCCTTTAAAGGCCTCGAGAGTAATCCGGAAGTTCCCCGTCCAGCACTAAGGGGACCTGACTTCCCTAGAGTAACTCCAGTGAGTTCCTGAGGTCCCCGTTGAATCTCGAGAAGTACCCCCCGCTTCTCGCCGAAATTCGGGAAACACCACAAAATTATCCCCTCAATGCGAGATGAGGAAACTTTGCGCTGCAGAATCTGAAGAGAAATCCCACATTGCCAATTGAAAGGCAAAAGCCTACTTGACTCCCTTTATGTCACTCAGAAAGTTCCCTAACATCCTTCCCCATTGGAGAGGAGAACACACTTTATGGACTCAACTCAAGAAGAGGCCCTATTCCCATTAAAGGGCTCGAGACTAATCCGGAAGTTCCCCTTCCAGCACAAAAGGGGACCTGACTTCCCTGAAGAAACTCGAGTGAGTTCCTGAGGTCGCCATCTAAACTCAAGAAGTACCCCCAGCGTCCCGCCGCAATTCGAGAAACACCACAAAATATTCCCCTCACTGTGAGATGAGGAAATTTTGCGCTGCAGAATCTCAAGAGAAATCCCACATTCCAGCTTGAAAGGCTAAAATGTACTGACTCCGTTTATGCGACTCAGAATGTTCCCTAACATCCTTCCTCAGTGGAGAGGAAAACACACTTTATGGACTCAAATTGAGAAGAGGCATTTTTCCCATTTAACAGCTCGAGAGTCATCCGGAAGTTCCCCTTCCAACACAAAAAAGGACTTGACTTCCATGAAGCAACCCTAGCGAGTATCTGAGGTCCCCGCTGCAACTCGAGAAGTACCCCCAGTTTCTTGCCGCAACTCGAGAAACACCACAAAATTATCCCCTCAATGGGAGATGAGGAAATTTTGCGCTGCAGAATCTCAAGAGAAATCCCACATTCCCGCTTGAAAGTCAAAAGGGTACTTGACTCCCTTTAGGCGACTCAGAATGTTCCCTAACATCCATCCTCAGTGGAGAGGAGAACATAAGTTATGGACTTAAATGGAGAGGAGGCAATATTCCCTTTTAACGTCTGGACAGTAATCCGGAAGTTCCCCTTCCAACACAAAAGGCGACTTGACTTCCCTGAAGCAACCCGAGCGAGTTCCTGAGGTGCCCGCCATAGCTAGAGAAGTGCCCCCTGCTTCCCACCACAACTGGAGAAACACCACAAAATTATCACCTCAATGCGAGATGAGGAAATTTTGCGCTGCAGAATCTCAAAAGAAAATCCACATTACCATTGAAAGGCAAAAGCTTTCTTGACACACTTTATGCCACTCAGAATGTTCCCTAAGCTCCGTCTCCACTGGAGAGGAAATCACACTTTAGGGAATCAACTGGAGGAGAGGCCCTATTCCCATTACAGGGCTCAAAAGTATTCCGGAAGTTCCCCTTCCAGCACAAATGGCATCTGATTCCCTGAAGTAACTCGGGTAAGTTTCTGAGGTATTCACAACTCGAGAAACACCACAAAATTATCCCCACAATGTGAGATGAGGAAATTTTGCGCTGGAGAATCTCAAGTGAAATCCCACATTTCCGCTTGAAAGGCAAAAGGTTACTTGACTCCCTTTAGGCGACTCAGAATGGTCCCTAACATTTGTCCTCAGTGGAGAGGAAAACACACTTTATGGACTCAACTCCAGAAGAGGCCATATTCCCATTAAAGGGCTCAAGAGTAGTCCGGAAGTTCTCCTTCCAGGAAACAAGGGGCCTGATTCCCTGAAGTAACTCGAGAAAGTTCCTGAGGTCCCCATCGCAACTCGAGAAACACAACAAAATTATCCCCTCAATGTGAGATGAGGAAATTTTGTGCTGCAGAATCTCAAGAGAAATCCCACATTCCCGCTTGAAGGGCAAAATGGTACTTGACTCCCTTTAGGCGACTCAGAATGTTCCCTAACATCCTTCCTCAGTGGAGAGGAAAACACACTTTATGGACTCAAAACGAGAAGAGGCATTATTCACATTTAACAACTCGAGAGTCATCCGGAAGTTCCACTTCCAACACAAAAGGGGACTTGACTTCCCTGAAGCAACCCGAGCGAGTTCCTGAGGTCCCCGCCGCAACTAGAGAAATACTCCTTGCTTCCTGCCACAACTCGAGAAACACCACAAAATTATCCCCTCAATGTGAGATGAGCAAATTTCGCGCTGCAGAATGTCAGGATAAATCCCACATTCCCGATTGAAAGGCAAAAGCGTACTTGACACACTATATGCCACTCAGAAAGTTCCCTAACATCAGTCAACATTGGATAGGAGAACACACTTTATGGACTCAGTTCGAGATGAGCCCCTATTCCCATTTAACTGCTCCAGAGTAAACCGGAATTTCCCTTCCAATAAAAAAGGGGACCTGACTTCCCTGAAGCAAGCCGAGCGAGTTCCTGAGGTCCCGATCGCAACTCATGTAGTATCCACAGTTTCCCGCTGCAACTCGAGAAACAACACAAAATAATCCCCTCAATGTGAGATGAGGAAATTTTGCGCTGCAGAATCTCAAGAGAAATCCCACATTCCCGCTTGAAAGGCAGAAGGGTACTTGACTCCCCTTAGGCGACTAAGAATGTTCCCTAACATCCATCCTCAGTGGAGAGGAGAACATATTTTATGGACTCAAATGGAGAAGAGGCAATATTCCCTTTTAATGGCTCGAGTGTATTCCGGCAGTTCCCCTTCCAACACAAAAGTGGACTTGACTTCCCTGAAGCAACCCGAGCGAGTTCCTGAGGTCCCTGCTGCAACTCGAGAAGTACTCCCACTTTCCCGCCGCAATTCGAGAAACACCACAAAATTATCCCCTCAATGCGAGATGAGGTTACTTTGCGTTGCAGAATCTCAAGAGAAATCCCACATTCCCACTTGAAAGGGAAAAGCGTACTTCACACACTTTATGCCACTAAGAAAGTTCAATAATATCCGTCCCCATTGGAAGAGATAACACACTTTATGGACTCTTCTACAGAAGAAGCCCTATTAACATTAAAGGGCTCAAGAGTATTCCGGAAGTTCCCCTTCCAGCACAAATGGGACCTGATTCCCTGAAGTAACTCAAGTAAATTTCTGAGGTCCCCATCGCAACTCGAGAAACACCACAAAATTATCCCCACAATGTGAGATGAGGAAATTTTGCTGTGCAGAATCTCAAGTGAAATCCCACATTTCCGCTTGAAAGGCAAAAGGGTACTTGACTCCCTTTATGCGACTCAGAATGTTCCCTAACATCCTTCCTCAGTGGACAGGAAAACACACTTCATGGACTCAAATCGAAAAGAGGCAATATTCCCATTTAAAGGCTAGAGAGTAATCAAGAAATTCCCCTTCCAACACAAAAAGGACTTGACTTCCCTGAAGCAACCCAAGCAAGTTTCTGAGGTTCCCGGCTCAACTCGAGAAGTACCCCATGCTTCCAGCCACAACTCCAGAAGCAACACAATATTATCCCCTCAATGCGAGATGAGGAAATTTTACACTGCAGAATCTCAAGAGAAATCCCACATTCCCGCTTGAAAGGCACAAGGGTACTTGACTCCCTTTAGGCGACTCAGAAGGTTCCCTAACATCCTTCCTCAGTGGAGAGGAAAACACACTTTATGTACTCAAATCAAGAAGAGGCATTATTCACATTTAACAGCTCGAGAGCCATCCGGAAGTTCCCCTTCCAACACAAAAGGGGACTTGACTTCCCTGAAGCAACACGAGCAGGTTCTTAGGTCCCCGCTGGAACTAGAGAAGTACTCCCAGCTTCCTGCCACAACTCGAGAAACACCACCAAATTATCCCCTCAATGTGAGAGGAGGAAATTTTCCACTGCAGAATCTCAAGAGAAAACCCACACTCCCGATTGAAAGGCAAAAGCGTACTTGACACCCTTTATGACACTCAGAAAGTTCTCTAACATCTGTCCCAATTGGATAAGGGAACACACTTTATGGACTCAATTCGAGACGAGCCCCTATTCCCGTTTAAAGGCTCCAGAGTAAACCGGAAGTTTCCCTTCCAACACAAAAGGGGAACTAACTTTCCAGTAGCAAGCCAAGCTAGTTCCTGAGGTCCCCGTCGCAACTCGAGTAGTACCCCCAGCTTCCCACTGCAACTCGAGAAACACCACAAAATAATCCCCTCAAGGCGAGATGAGTAAATTTTGCGCTGCAGAATCTCAAGAGAAATACCACATTCCCTCTTGAAAGGCAAAAAGGTACTTGACATCCTTTATTCGACTCAGAAAGTCTCCTCACACACCCGTGCCAATTGGAGAGGAGAACACACTTTATGGACTCAATTCGAGATGAGCCCCTGTTCTCATTTAAGGGCTGGAGAGCAAACCGGAAGTTCCCCTTCCAACACCAAAGGGGACCTGACTTCCCTCAAGCAACCCAAGCGAGTTCCTGAGGTACCCGTCGCAACTCGAGAAGCACCCACAGCTTCCCGCCGCAACTCGAGAAACACCACAAAATTATCCCCTCAATGCGAGATGAGGAAATATTGTGATGGAGAATCTCAAGAGAAATACCACATTCCCTTCTGAAAGGCAAAAAGGTACTTGACACCCTTTATTCGACTCAGAAAGTTCCCTCACGTAGCCATCCCTTTTGGAGAGGAGAACACATTTTATGGACTCATTTGGAGATGAGCCCCTGTTCACATTTAAGGGCTCGAGAGGAAACCGGAAGTTCCCCTTCTAACACCAAAGGGGATCTGACTTCCCTGGAGCAACCCCAGAGAGTTCCTGAGGTCCCCATCGCAACTCGAGAAGCACCCCCAGCTTCCCGCTGCAACTCGAGAAACAACCCAAAATTATCCCTCAATGCGAGATGAGGAAATTTTGCGAGGCAGAATCTCAAGAGAAATCCCACATTCCCTCTTGAAAGGCAAAAAGGTACTTGACACCCTTTATTCGACTCAGAAGGTTCTCTCACACAGCCTTCCCCTTTGAGAGGAGAACACACTTTATGGACTCAATTCGAGATGAGCTCCGGTTCACATTTACGGGCTCCAGAGGAAACCGGAAGTTCCCCTTCCAACACCAAAGGAGATCTGACTTCCCTGAAGCAACCCCAGCGAGTTCCTGAGGTCCCCGTCGCAACTCGAGAAGCACGCCCAGCTTCCTGCCGCAACTCGAGAAACACCCCAAAATTATCCCCTCAATGCGAGATGAGGAAATTTTGAGATGCAGAATCTCAAGAGAAATACCACATTCCCTCTGGAAAGGCAAAAAGGTACTTGACACCCTTTATTCGATTCAGAAAGTTCCCTCACACAGCCGTCCCTTTGGAGAGGAGAACACACTTTATGGACTCAATTCGAGATGAGCCCATGTTCACATTTAGGGCCTCGAGAGGAAACCGGAAGTACCCCTTCCAACACCAAAGGGGACCTGACTTCCCTGAAGCAACCCCAGCGAGTTCTTGAGGTCCCCGCCGAAACTCGAGAAATACCACAAAATTAACCCCTAAATGCGAGATGAGGAAATTTTGCGAGGCAGAATCTCAAGAGAAATACCACATTCCCTCTTGAAAGGCAAAAAGGTACTTGACACCCTTTATTCGACTCAGGAAGTTCCCTCACGTAGCCGGCCCTTTTGGAGAGGAGAACACACTTTATGGACTCAGTTGGAGATGAGCCCCTCTTAACATCTAAGGGCTCGAGAGGAAACCGGAAGTTCCCCTTCCAACACCAAAAGGGACCTGACTTCCCTGAAGCAACCCCAGGGAGTTCCTGAGGTCCCCGTCGCAACTAGAGAAGAACCCCCATCTTCCCGCCGCAACTCGAGAAACACCCCAAAACTATCCCCTCAATGCGAGATGAGGAAATTTTGCGATGCAGCATCTCAAGAGAAATACTACATTCCCTTCTGAAAGGCAAAAAGGTACTTGACACCCTTTATTCGACTCAGAAAGTTCCCTCACACATCCTTCCCCTTTGAGAGGAGAACACACTTTATGGACTCAATTCGAGATGAGCTCCGGTTCACATTTACGGGCTCGAGAGGAAACCAGATGTTCCCCTTCCAACACCAAAGGGGACCTGACTTCCCTGAAGCAACCCCAGCGAGTTCCTGAGATCCCCGTCGCAACTGGAGAAGCACCCCCAGCTTCCCGCCGCAACTCGAGAAACACCCCAAAATTATCCCCTCAATGCGATTTGAGGAAATTTTGCGATGCAGAATCTCAAGAGAAATACCACATTTCCTCATAAAAGGCAAAAGGGTACTAAACACCCTTTATGCAACTCAGAAAGTTCCCTCACACAGCCGTCCCCATTGGGAGGAGAAAACACTCTTTGGACTTTATTCGAGAAGAGGCCCTATTCACATTAAAGGGTTCGAGAGTAATACGGAAGTTCCGCTTCCAGCACAAAATGTGACCAAACTTCCCTGAAGTAACTCGAGTGTGTTCCAGACGTACTCGTCGGAACTGCAGAAGTACCCCCAGCTTCCCGACCCAATTCGTGAAACACCAAAAAATTATCCCCTCCATACGAGATGAGGAAATTTTGCGCTGCAGAATCTCAAGAGAAATCCCACATTCCTGCTTGAAAGGCAACAGTGTACTTGACTCCATTTAGGCGATTCAGAATGGTCCCTAACATCCGTCCTCAGTGCAGAGGAGAACACACTCTCCGGACCCAAATCGAGAAGAAACAATGTTCCCATTTAAGGGCTCGAGAGTAATCTGGAAGTTCCCCTTCCAACACAAAAGGGGACTTGACTTCGCTGAAGCAACCCGAGCGAGTTCCTGAGGTCCCCGTTGCAACTGGAGAAGTACCCCCTGCTTCCCTCTGCAACTCGAGAAATACCACAAAATTATCCCCTCAATGCGAGATGAGGTAATTTTGCGCTGCAGAATCTCAAGAGAAATCCCACATTCCCGCTTGAAAGGAAAAGGGTACTTGACACACTTTATGCCACTCAGAAAGTTCCCTAACATCCGTCCCCATTGGAGAGGAGAACACAATTTATGGACTCAAATCGAGAGGAGGCCCTATTCCCATTAAAGGGCTCGAGAACAATCCGGAAGTTCCCCTTCCAGCACAAAAGGGGACCTGACTTCCCTGAAGTAATCCGAGTGTGTTCCAGAGGTCCTCGTCGCAACTGGAGAATCACCCCCAGCTTCCCAACCCAATTCGTGTAACAGCACATAATTATCCCCTCCATGCGAGATGAGGAAATTTTGCCCTACAGAATCTCAAGAGAAATCCCACATTCCCACTTGAAAGGCAAAAGGGTACTTGACTCCCTTTAGGCGAATCAGAATGGTCCCTAACATCCGTCCTCAGTGGAGAGGAGAACACACTTTACGGACTCAAATCGAGAAGAGGCAATATTCCCATTTAACGGCTCGAGAGTAATCCGGAAGTTCCCCTTCCAGCACAATCGGGGACCTGACTTCCCTGAAGTAACTCGAGTGAGTTCTTCAGGTCCCCTTCGCACCTCGAGGAATACCCCCAGCTTCCCGCCGCAATTCGAGAAACACCACAAAATTATCCCCTCAATGCGAGATGAAGAAATTTTGCGCTGCAGAATTTCAAGAGAAATCCCACATTCCCGCCTGAAAGGGAAAAGGGTATTTGACACACTTTATTCAGTTCAGTTCAGTTCAGTCGCTCAGTCGTGTTCGACTCTCCGCGACCCCATGAATCACTGTACGCTAGGCCTCCCTGTCCTACACCAACTCCCGGAGTTCACTCAAACTCATGGCCACAGAGTCGGTGATGCTATCCAGCCATCTCATTCTCTGTTGTCCCCTTTTCCTCCAGCCCCCAACCTCTCCTAGCATCAGAATCTTTTCCAGTGAGTCAATTCATTGCATGAGGTGGCCAAAGTATTGCAATTTCAGCTTTACCATCAGTCCTTCCAATGAACACCGACGATTGATCTCCCTTGGAATGGACTGGTTGGATCTTCTTGCAGTCCAAGGGACTCTCAAGAGTCTTCTCCAATACCACAGTTCAAAAGCATCAGTTCTTCGGCGATCAGCTTTCTTCACAGTCCAACTCTCACATCCATACATGACCACGGGAAAAACCATAGCTTTGACTAGATGGAGCTTTTTTGGCAAAGTGATGTCTCTGCTTTTTAATATACTATCAAGGTTGATCATAACTTTCCTTCCAAGGAGTAAGCGCCTTTTAATTTCATGGCTTCAATCAGCATCTGCAGTGATTTTGGAGCCCCCAAAAATAAAGTGTGACACTGTTTCCACTGTTTTTCCATCTATTTCCCGTGAAGTGTTGGGGCCAGATTCCATCACCTTTGTTTTCTGAATGTTGAGCTTCAAGCCAACCTTTTCACTCTCCTCTTTCACTTTCTTCAAGAGGCTTTTGAGTTCCTCCTCACGTTCTGCCCTAAAGCTGGTGTCATCTGCATATCTGAGGTTATTGATATTTCTCCCAGCAATCTTGATTCCAGTTGTTCTTCTTCCAGCCCAGCATTTCTCATGATGCACTCTGCATATAAGTTAAATAAGCAAGAATACAATATACAGCCTTGACGTACTCCTTTTCCTATTTGGAACCATTCTGTTGTTCCATGCAGAGTTCTGACTGTTGCTTCCTGACCTGCATACAGGTTTCTCAAGAGGCAGGTCAGGTGGTATGGTATTCCCATCTCTTTCAGAATCTTCCACAGTTTATTGTGATCCACACAGTGGAAGGCTTTGGCATAGTCAATGAAGCAGAAATAGATGTTTTTCTGGAACTCTCTCGCTTTCTCCATGATCCAGCGGATGTTGGCAATTTGATCTCTGGTGCCTCTGCCTTTTCTAAAACCTGCTTGAACATCTGGGAGTTCACGGATCACATATTGTTGAAGCCTGGCTTGGAGAATTTTGAGCATGACTGTACTAGCATGTGAGATGAGTGCAATTGTGCGGTAGCTTGCGCATTCTTTGGCATTGCCTTTCTTTGGGATTAGAATGAAGACTGGCCTTTTCCAGTCCTGTGGCCACTGCTGAGTTTTCCAAATTTGTTGGCATACTGAGTGCAGCACTTTCACAGCATCATCTTTCAAGATTTGAAATAGCTCAACTGGAATTCCATCACTTCCACTAGCTTTGTTCGTAGTGTTGCTTTCTAAGGCACACTTGAATTCACATTCCAAGATGCCTGGCTCTAGGCCAGTGATCACATTTTCGTGACTATCCTGGTCGTGAAGATCTTTTTTGTTCAGTTCTTCTGTGTATTCTTGCCACCTCTTCTTAATATCTTCTGCTTAATATCGAGCCCATCTTTGCATGAAATGTTCCCTTGGAATCTCTAATGTTCTTGAACAGATCTCTTGTTTTTCCTATTCTGTTGTTTTCCTCTGTTTCTTTGCATTGATCACTAAGGAAGGCTTTCTTATCTCTCCTTGCTATTCTTTGGAACTCTGCATTCTAATGCTTATATCTTTCCCTTTCTCCTTTGCTTTTCGCTTCTCTTCTTTTCACAGCTATTTGTAAGGCCACCTCAGACAGCCATTTTGCTTTTTTTTTGCATTTCTTTTCCATGGGGATACTCTTGGTCCCTGTCTCCTGTATAATGTCACGAACCTCCATCCAGAGTTCATCAGGCACTCTATCTATCAGATCTAGTGCCTTAAATCTATTTCTCACTTCCACTGTATAATCCTAAGGGATTTGATTGAGGTCATATCTGAATGCTCTAGGGGTTTTCCCTACTTTCTTCAATTTAATTCTGAATTGGGCAATAAGGAGTTCATGATCTGAGCCACAGTCAGCTCCTGGTCTTGTTTTTGCTAACTGTATAGAGCTTCTCCATCTTTGGCTGCAAAGAATATAATCAATCTGATTTCGGTGTTGACCATCTGGTGATGTCCACGTGTAGAGTCTTCTCTTGTGTTGTTGGAAGAGGGAGTTTGCTATGACCAGTGCGTTCTCTTGACAAAACTCTATTAGACTTGGCCCTGCTTCATTCCGTGCTCCAAGGCCAAATTTGCCTGTTACTCCAGGTGTTTCTTGACTTCCTACTTTTGCATTCCAGTCCCCTAGAATGAAAAGGACATCTTTTTGGGTGTTAGTCTTGTAGGTCTTCATAGAACCGTTCAACTTCGGCTTCTTCAGCGTTAGTGGTTGGGGCATTGGCCTGGATTACTGTAATGTTAAATGGTTTGCCTTGGAAACGAACAGAAATCATTCTGTCATTTTTAAGATTGCATCCAAGTACTGCATTTCGGAGTCTCTTGTTGACCATGATGGCTACTCCATTTCTTCTAAGGGATTTCTGCCCACAGTAGTATATATATAATGGTCATCTGAGTTAAATTCACACATTCCAGTCCATTTTAATTCACTGACTCCTAGAATGTCTATGTTCACTCTTGCCATCTCCTGTTTGACCACTTCCAATTTGCCTTGATTCATGGACATAACATTCCAGGTTCCTATACAATATTGCTCTTTACAGCACCAGACCTTGCTTCTATCACCGGTCACATCCACAGCTGGGTACTGGTTTTGCTTTTTCTCCATCCCTTCATTCCTTCTAGAGTTATTTCTCCACTGATCTCCAGTAGCATACTGGGCCCCTACCGACCTGGGGAATTCCTCATTCAGTATCCTGTCATTTTGCCCTTTGATACTGTTCATGGGGTTCTCAATGCAAATATACTGAAGTGGTTTGCCATTCTCTTCTCCAGTAGACCATATTCTGCTGTGGTCCTTGTGATCAGATGGAGTAGATTCCTGTGATTATGATTTCAGTGTGCCTGCCATCTGAAGCCCCCTCGCAATACCTACCATCTGATTTGAGTTTCTCTTACCTTGGGTGTGGGATATCTCTTCACAGCTGCTCCAAGAAAGCACAGCTGCTGCACCTTACCTTGGATAAGGGGTATGTCCTCAAGGCTGCCCCTCCTGACTTTGAACGTGAGTAGATCCTCTCGGCCCTCCCCCGCACAGCCACTGCCTATTGGAGGTGGGGTATCTCCTCTAGGCCGCCTGCCCTGGCCTCAGGCGTGGGGTAACTCCTCATGGCCGGGCATTTTGCATGGTAGGTTGCACCAGGGCATGCATCTCTAGTGTCTGCCTGGGCGGGGCCAATGTCTGTTGTGTCTGAGCTGGTGGGGCCGGCGTCTTTCGCGACTGCGCGGGCGGGGAAGGCATCTCTCCCATCTGCTCGGGCGAGGCCGGGTACTCTCACGTCTGAGCGGGAGGGGCAGGCGATTCTCCCCTCTGCGCGTGCGGGGGCCTGGTACTCTTGCGTCTGCGCGGGTGAGGCCGGATTCTCTCGCGACTGCGCGGGCGGGGCCTGGGTCTCTCACCTCTGCGCGGGAGGGATCAGGGACTCTAGGGTCTGAGCGGGCGGGGAAGGCGACTCTTGCGTCTGCGCGGGCGGGGGCAGTGTCACTCGCATCTGTGCGGAAGGGGCCGGGGTCTTGCGGGTCTCCGCGTGCGGGGCCTGTGTCTCTGGCCTCTGTGAACGCGGGGCCGGCGACTCTGGCGTCTGTGCGGGTGGGGGCGGTGTCTCTCGCGTCTGTGTGGGAGGGGCCGGGGTCTCTCGCATCTGGGCAGGCAGGGAAGGCTTCTCTTGCGTCTGCTCCGGAGGGGACAGCATCTCTCGCATATGCACCTCCGGGTGAGACTGAGAAAATTCCCTCACACAGTCGTCCCAATTGGAGAGGAGAACACACTTTTTGGACTCAATTCCAGATGAGCCCCTATTCCCATTTAAAGGCTACAGATTAAACCGGATATTCCCATTCCAACAACAAAGGGGACCTGACTTCCCTGAAGCAACCAGAGAGAGTTCCTGAGGTCCCCATCGCCACTCGAGAAGTATCCCCAATTTCCATCCGCAACTCGAGAAATACCACAAAATTATCCTCTCAATGCGAGATGTGGAAATTTTGAGCTTCTGAATATCAGGAGAAAAACCATATTCCCTCTTGAAAGGCAAAAGAGTACTTGACACACTTTATGCAACTGAGAAATTTCACTAACATCATTCCAATTGGAGTGGAGAACACACTTTATGGACTCAATTCCAGATGAGCCCCTATTCCCATTTAACGGCTTGAGAGTAAACAGGAAATACCCTTCCAACAAAAAAGGGGACCTGACTTCCCTGAAGTAACCCGAGAGAGTTCCTGAGGTCAGCATCGCAACTCGAGAAATACCCGCTGCTTCTCGCCTCAATTCGAGAAAAACCACAAAATTATCCCCTCAAAGCGAAATGAGGAAATTTTGTGCTGTAGAATCTCAATAGAAATCCCACAATCACGCTTGAAAGGCAAAAGGGTACTTGACTCCCTTTATGCGACTCAGAATGTTCCCTAACATCCGTCCTCAGTGGAGAGGAGAACACAATTTATGTACTGAAATTGAGAAGAGGCCATATTCCCATTGAACAGCTCAAGACTAACCAGGAAGTTCCCCTTCCAACACAAAAGGGGACTTGACTTCCCTGAAGCAACCCTAGCGAGTTCCTGACATTCCCTTTGCAAATCCAGAAGTACCCCCGGCTTCCCGTCACAACTAAGGAAACATGACAAAACTATCCCCTCAAGGCGAGATTAGGTAATTTTGCGCTGCAGAATCTCAAGAGAAATCCCACATTCCCGCTTGAAAGGCAAAAGGGTACTTGACACACTTTATGCCACTCAGAAATTTTCCTAACATCCGTCCCCATTGGAGAGGAGAACACATATTATGGATTCAACACGGGAAGACACCCTATTCAAATTAAAGGGCTAGAGAGTAATCCGGAAGTTCCACTTTCAGCACAAAAGGGGACCTGATTTCCCTGAAGCAACACAAGTGAATTCCTGAGGTCCCCCTCGCAACTGCAGTAGTACCCCCAGCTTCCCGCCGCAATTCGAGAAATATCACAAAATTATCCCCTCAATGCGAGATGAGGAAATTTTGAGCTGCAGAATCTCAAGAGAAATCCCACATTCACGCTTGAAAAGGAATAGGGTACTTGACTCCCTTAATGAGACTCAGAATGTGCCCTAACATCCGTCCTCAGTGGAGAGGGGAACACAATTTATGGCCTCAAATCCAGAAGTGGCAATATTCCCATTTAACGGCTCGAGAGTAACCCGCAAGTTCCCCTTCCAACACAAAATTGGACTTGACCTCCCTGAAGCAACCCTAGCGAGTTCCTGACGTTCCCTTCGGAAATCCAGAAGTACCCCCGGTTTCCTGCAGCAGAAAAGAAACACCACAATATTATCCACTCAATGCAAGATGAGGAAATTTTCCGCTGCAGAATCTCAAGAGAAATCCCACATTCCCGCTTGAAAGGTAAAAGGGTACTTGATACCCTTTATGAGACTCTGAATGTTCACTAACTTCCGTCCTCAGTGGAGAGGAGAACACACTTTATGGACTCAAATTGCAAAGAGGGAATATTCCCATTTAACGGCTCCAGAGTAACCCGGAAGTTCCCCTTCCAACACAAAAGGGAACTTGACTTCCCTGAAGCAACCCTAGCGAGTTCCTGACGTTCCCTTTCCATATCCAGAAGTACCCACTGTTTCCCGTCGCAACTAAAGAAACACAAGAAAATTATCCCTTCAATGCGAGATGAGGTAATTTTGCCAAACAGAATCTCAAGAGAAATCCCACGTTCACGCTTGAAAGGCAAAAGAGTACTTGAAACAATTTATGCCATTCAGAAAGTTCCCTAACATCTGTCCCCATTGGAGAGGAGAACACACTTTATGGATTCAAGACTAGAAGAAGCCCTATTCGAATTAAAGGGCTAGAGAGTCATCTAGAAGTTCCCCTTCCAGCACAAAAGGCGACCAGATTTCTCCAAAATAACTCAAGTGATTTCCTGAGGTCCCCGTCGCACCTCCAGTACTACGCCCAGCTTCCCACCACTATTAGAGAAATACCAAAAAATTATGCCCTCAATACGAGATGAGGAAATTTTGCGCTGCAGGATCTCAAGAGAAATCCCACATTCCTGCTTGAAAGGCAAAAGGGTACTTGACTCCCTTTATGAGATTCAGAATGTTCCCTAACATCCGACCTCAGTGGAGAGGAGAACACACTTTATGGACTCAAATCGTGAAGAGACAATATTTCCATTTAACTGCTCCAGAGTAACCCGGAAGTTCCCCTTCCAACACAAAAGGGGACTTGACTTCCCTGAAGCAATCCTAGCGACTTCCTGACGTTCCCTTCACAAATCCAGAAGTACCCCTGGCTTCCTGTCGCAACTAAAGAAACACGACAAAATTATCCCCTCAAGGCGAGATTAGGTAATTTTGCGCTGCAGAATCTCAAGAGAAATCCCACATTCCCACTTGAAAGGCAAAAGGGTACTTGACACACTTTATGCCACTCAGAAATTTCCCTAACATCCGTCCCCATTGGAGAGGAGAACACACTCTATGGATTAAACACGTGATGAAGCCCTATTTCAATAAAGGGCTAGAGAGTAATCCGGAAGTACCCTTCCAGCACAAAAGGGTACCTGATTTCCTTGAAGCAACACTAGTGAATTCCTGAGGTCCCCCTCGAAACTCCTGTCGTACCCCCAGCTTCCCGCCGGAATTCAAGAAATACCACAAAATTATCCCCTCAATGCGAGATGAGGAAATTTTGAGCTGCAGAATCTCAAGAGAAATCCCACATTCCCGCTTGAAAGGCAAAAGGGTACTTGACTCCCTTAATGCGACTCAGAATGTTCCCTAACATCCGTCCTCAGTGGAGAGGGGAACACAATTTATGGCCTCAAATCCAGAAGTGGCAATATTCCCATTTAACGGCTCGAGAGTAACCCGGAAGTTCCCCTTCCAACACAAAAGCAGACTTGACTTTCCTGAACAACCCTAGCGAGTTCCTGACGTTCCCTTCGCAAATCCAGAAGTATCCCCGGCTTCCTGCAGCAAAAAAGAAACACCACAATATTATCCCCTCAATGCGAGATGAGGAAATTTTCCACTACAGTATCTCAAGAGAAATCCCACATTTCCGCTTCAAAGGTAAAAGGGTACTTGAAACACTTTATTTCACTAAGAAAGTTCCCTAACATCCGTCCCCATTAGAGAGGAGAACACACTTTATGGATTCAACACGTGAAGACGCCCTATTCCAACGAAATGGCTAGAGAGTAATCCGGAAGTTCCCCTTCCAGCAAAAAAGAGGACCTGACTTCCCTGAAGTAACTCGAGTGAGTTTTAGAGGTCCACGTCGCAACTCGAGAAGTACCCCCAGCTTCCCGCCGCAGTTCGAGAAACACCACAAAATTATCCAATCAAAGCAAGATGAGGAAATTTTGTGCTGCCGAATCTCAAGAGAAATCCCACATTCCCGCTTGAAAAGTAAAAGGGTACTTGACTTCCTTTTGGAGACACAGAATGTTTCATAACATCCGTCCTCTAGGAGAGGAGAACACCATTTATGCACTGAAATAGAGAGGAGGCAATATTCCCTATTAAGGGTTCGAGAGTAATCCAGAAGTTCCCCTTCTAGCACAAAAGGGGACCTGCCTTCCCTGAAGTAACTTGAGTGAGTTGCTGAGGTCCGCGTCACAACTCGAGAAGTGCGCCCAGCTTCCCGCCGCAATTTGAGAAACACCACAAAATTATCCCCTCAAAGCGAGATGAGGAAATTTTGTGCTGTAGAATCTCAAGAGAAATCCCACATTCACGCTTGAAAGGAAAAAGTGTACTTGACTCCCTTCATGCAACTAAGAATGTTCCCGAACATCCGTCCTCAGTGGAGTGTAGAACACACTTTAGGGACTCAAATTGAGAAGAGGCAATATTCCCATTTAACGGCTCGAGAGTAACCCAGAAGTTCCCCTTCCAACACAAAAGGGAACTTGACTTCCCTGAAGCAACCCTAGCGAGTTCCTGAAGTTCCCTTCCCATATCCAGAAGTACCCCCGGCTTCCCGCTGCAACTAAAGAAACACAACAAAATTACCCTCTCAATTCAAGATAAGGTAATTTTGCGAAGCAGAATTTCAAGAGAAATCCCACATTCCCGCTTGAAAAGCAAAAGGGTACTTGACACACTTTATGCCACTCAGAAAGTTCCCTAACATCGGTCCCCATCAGAGAAGAACACACTTTATGGATTCAACACGAGAAGAGGCCCTATTCCAATTAAAGGGCTAGAGAGTAATCTAGAATTTCCCCCTCCAGCACAAAAGGCGACCAAACTTCTCTGAAATAACTCAAGTGATTTCCTGAAGTCCCCTTCGCAACTTCAGTAGTACCCCCAGCTTCCCACCACTATTAGAGAAATACTACAAAATTATGCCCTAAATTCGAGATGAGGAAATTTTGCGCTTCATGATCTCAAGAGAAATCCCACATTCCCACTTGAAAGGCAAAAGGGTACTTGATACCCTTTAGGCGACTCTGAATGTTCCCTAACATCCGTCCACAGTGGAGTGGAGAACACACTTTATGGACTCAAATCGAGAAGAGGCAATATTCCTATTGAACGGCTTGAGAGTAACCTGGAAGTTCCCCTTCCAACACAAAAGGGGACTTGACTTCACTGAAGCAATTGGAGCGAGTTCCTGATGTTCCCGTCTCAAATCTAATAGTATCCGCTGCTTCCCGCCGCAACACGAGAAACACCACAAAATTATCCCCTCTATGCGAAATGAGGTAATTTTGCGCTGCACAGTCACAAGAGAAATCCCACATTCCCGCTTGAAAGGCAAAAGGGTACTTGACACACTTTATGCCACTCACAAAGTTCCATAACATCCTTCCCCATTGGAGAGGAGAACACACTTTATGGATTCAACACGTGAAGACGCCCTATTCCAATTAAAGGGCTAGAGAGTAACGTGGAAGTTCCCCTTCCAGCACAAAAGGGGAAGTGACTTCCCTGAAATAACTCCAGTGAGTTACTGAGGTCCGCGTCGCAACTCGAGAATTATCCCCAGCTTTCCGCCGCAATTCGAGAAACACCACAAATTTATCCCCTCAATGCGAGATGAGGAAATTTTGTGCTGCAGAATCCCAAGAGAAATCCCACATTCCCGCTTGAAAAGTAATAAGGTACTTGACTCCATTTAGGCAACTCAGAATGTTCCCTAACATCCGTCCTCAAGGAGAGGAGAACACACTTTATGCACTGAAATTGAGAAGAGGAAATATTCTCATTTAAGGGCTCGAGAGTAATCCGGATGTTCCACTTCCAACACAAAAGGGGACTTGACTTCCCTGAAACAACCCGAGCGATTTCCTGAGGTCCCCGTTGCAACTCAAGAAGTAGCCCCTGCTTCCAGCTGAAACTCGAGAAACACCACAAAATTATCCCCTCAATGCAAGATGAGGTAATTTTGCACTGCAGAATCTCAAGAGAAATCCCACATTCCCGCTTGAAAGGCAAAAGGGTACTTGCCACACTTTAAGCCACTCACAAAGTTCCCTAACATCCGTCCCCATTGGAGAAGAGAACACACTTTATGGATTCAACACGTGAAGACGCCCTATTTCAATTAAAGGGCAAGACAGTAATCCGGAAGTTCCCCTTTCAGCACAAAATGGGACCTGACTTCCCTGAAGTAACTCGAGTGAGTCGCTGAGGTCAGCGTCACAACTCGAGAAGTACCCCCAGCTTCCCGCCGCAATTCGAGAAACACCACAAAATTATCCCCTCAAAGCGAGATGCGGAAATTTTGTGCTGTAGAATCTCAAGAGAAATCCCACATTCACGCTTGAAAGGAAAAAGGGTACTTTACTCCCTTTATACGACTCAGAATGTTCCCTAACATCCGTCCTCAGTTGAGAGGAGAACACACTTTATGGACTCAGATTGAAAAGAGGCAATATACCCATTCAATGGCTCGAGAGTAACCCGGAAGTTCCCCTTCCAACACAAAAGGGAACTTGACTTCCCTGAAGCAACCCTAGCGAGTTCCTGACGTTCCCTTCCCAATCCAGAAGTACCCCCGGTTTCCCGCCGCAACTAAAGAAACACAACAAAATTACCCCCTCAATGCAAAATAAGGTAAATTTGCGAAGCAGAATCTCAAGAGAAATCCCACATTCTCGCTTGAAAAGCAAAAGGGTACTTGACACAATTTATGCCACTCAGAAAGTTCCCTAAAATCCGTCCCCATTGGAGAGGAGAACACACTTTATGGATTCAACACATGAAGACGCCCTATTCCAATTAAAGGGCTAGAGAGTAATCCGGAAGTTCCCCTTTCAGCACAAAATGGGACCTGACTTCCCTGAAGTAACTCGAGTGAGTCGCTGAGGTCCGCGTCGCAACTCCAGTAGTACCCCCAGCTTCCCGCCGCAATTCGAGAAACACCACAAAATTATCCCCTCAATGCGAGATGAAGAAATTTTGAACTGCAGAATCTCAAGAGAAATCCCACATTCACGCTTGAAAGTTAAAATGGTACTTGACTCAATTTATGTGACTCAGAATGTTCCTTAACATCCGTCCTCAGTGGAGGGAGGAACACAATTTATCGCTTCAAATCCAGAAGAGGCAATATTCCCATTTAACGGCTCGAGAGTAACCCGGAAGTTCCCCTTCCAACACAAAAGGGGACTTGACTTCCCTGGAGCAACCCTAGCGAGTTCCTGACGTTCCCTTCTCAAATCCAGAAGTACCCCAGGCTTCCCGCAGCAAAAAAGAAACACCACATTATTAACCCCTCAATGAGAGATGAGGAAATTTTCCGCTGCAGAATCTCAGGAGAAATCCCACATTCCCGCTTGAAAGGCAAAAGGGTACTTGATACCCTTTATGCGACTCTGAATGTTCACTAACATCAGTCCTCCGTGGAGTGGAGAACACACTTTATGGACTCAAATCGAGAAGAGGCAATATTCCCTTTTAACGGCTCGAGAGTAACCAGTAAGTTCCCCTTCTAACCCAAAAGGGGACTTGACTTCCCTGAAGCAATTGGAACGAGTTCCTGACGTTCCCCTCGCAAATCGAAAAGTACCCGCTGCTTCCTGCCGAAACAGGAGAAACACCACAAAATTATCCCCTCTATACAGTGGAAGTGAGAAATAGATTTAAGGGACTAGATCTGATACATAGAGTGCCTGATGAACTCTGGATGGAGGTTCATGACATTGTACAGGAGACAGGGACCAAGACCATCCACATGGAAAAGAAATGAAAAGAGCGAAATGGCTGTCTGAGGAGGCCTTACAAATAGCTGTGAAAAGAAGAGAAGCGAAAAGCAAAGGAGAAAAGGAAAGATATAAGCATCTGAATGCAGAGTTCCAAAGAATAGCAAGGAGAGATAAGAAAGCCTTCCTCAGTGATCAATGCAAAGAAATAGAGGAAAACAACAGAATAGGAAAAACAAGAGATCTCTTCAAGAAAATTAGAGATTCCAAGGGAATATTTCATGCAAAGATGGGCTCGATAAAGGACAGAAATGGTATGGACCTAACAGAAGCAGAAGATATTAAGAAGAGGTGGCAAGAATACACAGAAGAACTGTACAAAAAAGATCTTCCCGACCAAGATAGTCACGATAACGTGATCACTGACCTAGAGCCAGACATCTTGGAATGTGAAGTCAGGTGGGCCTTAGAAAGCATCACTACTAACAAAGCTAGTGGAGGTGATGGAATTCCAGTTGAGCTATTACAAGACTTGAAAGATGATGCTGTGAAATTGCTGCACTCAATATGCCAGCAGATTTGGAAAACTCAGCAGTGGCCACAGGACTGGAAGAGGTCAGTCTTCATTTCAATCCCAAAGAAAGGCAATGCCAAAGAATGCTCAAACTACCGGACAATTGCCCTCATCTCACACGCTAGCAAAGTCATGCTCAAAATTCTCCAAGCCAGGCTTCAGCAATATGTAAACCGTGAACTCCCAGATGTTCAAGCAGGTTTTAGAAAAGGCAGAGGCACCAGAGATCAAATTGCCAACATCCGCTGGATCATGGAGAAAGCAAGAGAGTTTCAGAAAAACATCTATTTCTGCTTCATTGACTATGCCAAAGCCTTTGACTGTGTGGATCACAATAAACTGTGGAAGATTCTGAAAGAGATGGGAATACCAGACCACCTGACCTGCCTCTTGAGAAACCTGTATGCAGGTCAGGAAGCAACAGTTAGAACTGGACATGGAACAACAGACTGGTTCCAAATAGGAAAAGGATTACGTCAAGGTTGTATATTGGCACCTTGCTTATTTAACTTCTATGCAGAGTACATCATGAGGAACGCTGGGCTGGAAGAAGCACAAGCTGGAATCAAGATTGCTGGGAGAAATATCAATAACCTCAGATATGCAGATGACACTACCCTTATGGCAGAAAGTGAAGAGGAACTCAAAAGCCTCTTGATGAAAGTGAAAGAGGAGAGTGAAAAGGTTGGTTTGAAGCTCAACATTCAGAAAACAAAGATCATGGCATCTGGTCCCATCACTTCATGGGAAATAGATGGAAAAACAGTGGAAACAGTGTCAGACTTTGTTTTTTTGGGCTCCAAAATCACTGCAGATGCTGATTGCAGCCAGGAAATTAAAAGACGCTTGCTCCTTGGAAGGAAAGTTATGACCAACCTTGATAGTATATTAAAAAGCAGAGACATTACTTTGCCAACCAAGGTCCGTCTAGTCAAGGCAATGGTTTTTCCCGTGGTCATGTATGGATGTGAGAGTTGGACTGTGAAGAAGGCTGATCGCCGAAGAATCGATGCTTTTGAACTGTGGTGTTGGAGAAGACTCTTGAGAGTCCCTTATACTGCAAGGAGATCCAACCAGTCCATTCTAAAGGAGATCAATCCTGGATGTTCATTGGAGGGACTGATGCTAAAGCTGAAACTCCAATACTTTGGCCACCTCATGCGACGAGTTGACTCACTGGAAAAGACTCTGATGCTGGGAAAGGTTGGGGGCGGGAGGAGAAGGGAACGACGGAGAATGAGATGGCTGGATGGCATCACCGACTCTGTGGACATGAGTTTGAGTGTACTCCGGGAGTTGGTGATGGACAGGGAGGCCTGGCGTGCTGTGATTCATGGGGTCGCGGAGAGTCGGACACGACTGAGCGACTGAACTGAACTGATGCGAGATGAGGTAATTTTGCTTTGCAGGATCTCAAGAGAAATCCCATAATTCCCGCTTGAAAGGCAAAAGTGTACTTGACACACTTTATGCCACTCACAAAGTTCCCTAATATCCGTCCTCAGTGGAGAGGAGAACACATTTTATGGATTCAACATGAAAAGAGGTCCTATTTCAATTAAAGGGCAAGACAGTAATCCGGAAGTTCCCCTTCAAGCACAAAACGGGACCTGACTTCCCTGAGGTTACTCGAGTGAGTTCCTGAGGTCCCCGTCTCACCTCGATAAGTACCCAAGCTTCTCGTCACAATTCAAGAAGTACCACAAAATTATCCCCTCAGTGCGAGATGAGGAAATTTTCCAATGCAGAATCTCTAGAGAAATCCCACATTCACGCTTGAAAGGCAAAAGGGTACTTAACTCCCTTTATACGACTCATAATGTTCCCTAACATCCGTCCTCAGTGGAGAGGGGAACACACTTTATGGACTCAAATCAAGAGAGGCAATACTTCCATTTAACGGCTCGAGAGTAACCTGGAAGTTCCCCTTCCAGCACAAAAGGCGACCAGACTTCCCGGAAACAACTCAAGTGAGTTCCTGAGGTCCCCGTCGCAACTCCAGTAGTAAGCCCAGCTTCCCACTACTATTAGAGAAATACCACAAAATTATGCCCTCAATTCGAGATGCGGAAATTTTGCGCTGCAGGATCTCAAGAGAAACGCCACATTCCCGCTTGAAAGGCAAAAGGGTACTTGACTTTCTTTATGCGACTCAGAATGTTCAATAACATCCGACTTCTGTGGAGACGGGAACACACTATATTGACTCAAATCGAGAAGAGGCAATATTCCCATTTAACGGGTCGAGTGTAACCCGGAAGTTCCCCTTCCAAATCCAAAGGGGACTTGACTTCCCTGAAGCAACCCGAGCGACTTTCTGAGGTTCCTTTCGCAAATCCAGAAGTACCCCAGGCTTCCCGCAGCAAAAAAAAAAAACACCACAAAATTATCCCCTCAATGCGAGATGAGGAAATTTTGCGATGCAGAATCTCAAGAGAAATACCACATTCCCTCTTGAAAGGCAAAAAGGTACTTGACACCCTTTGTTCAACTCAGAAAGTTCCCTCACACAGCTGTCCCCATTGGAAAGGAGAACACACTTTATGGACTCAATTCGAGATGAGCCACTGTTCATATTTCAGGGCTCCAGAGGAAACCGGAAGTTCCCCTTCCAACACAAAAGGGGACCTGACTTCCCTGAAGCAACCCCAGCGAGTTCCTGAGGTCCCCGTTGCAACTCGAGAAGTACCTCCAGGTTCCCGCCTCAACTTGTGAAACACCACAAAATAATCCGCTCAATGCGAGATGAGGAAATTTTGCGCTGCAGAATCTCAAGAGAAATACCACAGTCCCTCTTGAAAGGCAAAAGGGTACTTGACACCCTTTATGCGACTCAGAAATTTCACTAATATTTGTCCACATTGGAGAGGAGAACACACTTTATGGACTCAATTCGAGATGAGTTCCTATTCCCATTTAAGGGCTCGAGAGTAAACCGGTACTATCCCTTCCAACACCAAACGGGACCTGAATTCCCTGAAGCAACCCGAGCGAGTTCCTGAGGTGCCTGTCCAACTCGAGAAGTACCTCCAGCTTCCCGTCGCAACTTGAGAAACACCACAAATTTATCCGCTCAATGCGAGATGAGGAAATTTTGTGCTGCAGAATCTCAAGAGAAATCCCACATTCCCTCTTGGAAGGCAATAGGGTCCTTGACACCCTTTATGCGACTCAGAAAGTTCCCTCACACAGCCGTCCCCATTGGATAGGAGAACACACTTTATGCACTCAATTCGAGATGAGCCCCTATACCCATTTAACGGCTCGAGAGTAAACCGGAAGTTCCCTTTCCAACACAAAAGGGGACCTGACTTCCCTGAAGCAACCTGAGCGAGTTCCTGAGGTTCCCATCGTAACTCGAGTAGGACCCCCAGCTTCCCGCCTCAACTGGAGAAACACCACAAAATTATCCCCTCAATGCGAGAAGAGGAAATTTTTCGCTGCAGAATCTCAAGAGAAATACCACATTCCATCTTGAAAGGGAAAAGTGTACTTGACACCATTTATGCGATTCAGAAATTTCACTAACATTTGTCCCCATTGGAGAGGAGAACACACTTTATGGACTCAAACCGAGATGAGTTCCTATTCACATTTAACGGCTCGAGAGTAAACAGGAAGTTCCCCTTCCAACACAAAATGGGACCTGACTTCCCTGACGCAACGAGAGCAAGTTCCTGAGGTCCACGTTGCAACTGGAGAAGAACCCCCAGCTTCCCATCCCAACTCGAGAAACACCACAAAATTATCCCCTCAATGCGAGATGAGGAAATTTTCGCTGCAGAATCTCAAGAGAAATACCACATTCACCCTTGAAAGGCAAAAGGGTACTTGACAACATTTATGCGACTCAGAAATTTCCCTCACACAGCCGTCCCCATTGGAGAGGACAGCACACTTTATGGACTCAATTCGAGCTGAGCCCATATTCCCATTTAACGGCTCGAGAGTAAACCGGAAGTTCCCCTTCCAACACAAAAGGGAACCTGACTTCCCTGAAGCAAACCGAGTGAATTTTTGAGGTCCACTTCGCAACTCGTGAAGAACCCCCAGCTTCCTGTCGCAACTCGAAAAACACCACAAAATTATCCCCTCAATGCGAGATGAGAAAATTTTGCGATGCAGAATCTCAAGAAAAATACAACATTCCCTCTTGAAAGGCAAAAAGATATTTGACACCCTTGATGCGATTCAGAAATTTCACTAACATCAGTCCGCATTGGAGAGGAGAGCACACTTTATGGACTCAATTCAAGATGAGCCCCTATTTCCATTTAACGGCTCGAGAGTAAACCGAAATTTCCCTTTCCAACACAAAAGGGCACCTGACTTCCCTGAAGCAACCCGAGTGATTTCCTGAGGTTCCCGTCACAACTCGAGAAGGACCCCCAGCTTCCCGCCGCAACTGGAGAAACACCACAAAATTTTCTCTTCAATGCGAGATGAGGAAATTTTTCTCTGCAGAATCTCAAGAGAAATCCCACATTCCCGCTTGAAAGGCAAAGTGGTCCTTGACTCCCTATATGCGACTCACAATGTTCCCTAACATCCGTCCTCATTGGAGAGGAGAACACACTTTAATGACTCAAATCGAGAAGAGGCAATATTCCCATTTAACGGCTGGAGAGTAATCCGGAAGTTCCCCTTCCAACACAAAAGGGGACTTAACTTCCCTGAAGAAACCCCAGCGAGTTCCTGAGGTTCTCGTCTCAACTCAAGAAATACCCCCTGCTTACCGCCAAAACTCTAGAAACTCCACAAAATTATCCCCTCAATGCGAGATGAGGTAATTTTGCGTTGCAGAATCTCAAGAGATATCCCACATTCCCGCTTGAAAGGCAAAAGGGTACTTGACACAATTTATGCCACTCAGAAAGTTCCCTAACATCTGTCCCCATTGGAGAGGATTACACACTTTATGGACTCAATTCGAGAAGAGGCCCTATTCCCTTTAGAGGGCTCAAGAGTAATCCGGAAGTTCCCCTTCCAGCACAAATGGGGACCTGACTTCCCTGACGTAACTCGAGATAGTTCCTGGGGTCCCCGTCCCAACTCGACACGTACCCACAGCTTCCCGCCGCAATTTGAGAAACAGCACAAAATTTTCCCCTTCATGCGAGAGGAGGAAATTTTGCGCTGCAGAATCTCCAGAGAAGTCCCACATTCCAGCTTGAAAGGCAAAAGGGTACTTGACTCCCTTTCTGCGACTCATAATGTTCCCTAACATCCGTCCTCTTTAGAGAGGAGAACAACTTATGGACTCAAATTGAGAAGAGGCATTATTCCCATTTAAAGGCTCAAGAGCAATCCAGAAGTTCCCCTTCCAACACAAAAGGGGACTTGACTTCCCTGAAGTAACCTGAGAGAGTTCCTGATGTCCCCATTACAACTCGAGAAGTACCCCCAGCTTTTGGCCGCAACTCGAGAAACACCACAAAGTTATTCCCTGAATGCGAGATGATGAAATTTGGTAGTGCAGATTCTGAAGGGAAAATCCACATTCCCACTTGAAAGGCAAAAGGGTACTTGACTCCCTTTATGTGACTCAGAAACTTCCCTCAAAGAGACGTCCCCATTGCAGAGGAGAACACATTTATGGGCTCAACTCGAGAAGCGGCCCTATTCCCTTTTAACGGCTCGAGAATAATCCAGAATATCCCCTTCCAACAAAAAGAGGGACCTGACTTCCCTGAAGCGACCCGAGCAAGTACCTGAGGTCTCCGTCGCAACTAGAGTAGTACCCCCAACTTCCCGCCGCAACTCAAGAAATACCACAAAATTATCCCCTCAATGCGAGATGAGGAAATTTTGCGATGCAGAATCTCAAGAGAAAACCCACATTCCCGCTTTAAAGGCAAAAGGGTACTTGACACCCTTTATGCGACTCAGAATGTTCCCTCACAAAGCCGTTCCCATTGGAGAGGAGAACAGACTTTATGGACTCAATTCAAGATGAGCCCCTGTGCACATTTAAGGGCTCGAGAGTAAACCGGAAGTTCCCAATCCAACACAAAAGGGGACCTGACTTCCCTGAAGCAACCTGAGCGAGATCCTGAGGTCCCCGTCGCAACTCGAGAAGTACCCCCATCTTCCCACGACAACTCCAGAAACACCAAAAAATTATCCCCTCAAGGCGAGATGAGGAAATTTTGCGCTGCACAATCAAGAGTAATTCCAGATTTCCGCCTGAAAGGCAAAAGGATACTTGACACTCTTTATTCAGTTCAGTTCAGTTCAGTCGCTCACTCAAGTCCGACTCTCGCGTCCCCATGAATCACTGTTCGTCAAGCCTCCCTGTCCATCACCAACTCCCAGAGTTCACTCAAACTCATGTCCACAGAGTCGGTGATTTTATCCAGCCATCTCATTCTCTGCTGTCCCCTTCTCCTCTCGCCCCCAATCTTTCCTAGCATCAGAATCTTTTCCAGTGAGTCAACTCGTCGCCTGAGATGGCCAAAGTATTGCAATTTCAGCTTTAGCATCAGTCCTTCCAATGAACACCCAGGATTGATCTCCCTTAGAATGGACTTGTTGGATCTTCTTGCAGTACAAGGGACTCTCAAGAGTCTTCGCCAACACCACAGTTCAAAAGCATCAATTCTTGGGCGATCAGCTTTCTTCACAGTCCAACTCTCACATCCATACATGACCACGGGAAAAACCATAGCCTTGACTAGACGGACCTTGGTTGGCAAAGTAATGTCTCTCCTTTTTAATATACCATCAAGGTTGGTCATAACTTTCCTTCCTAGGAGTAAGCGCCTTTTAATTTCATGGCTGCAATCAGCATCTGCAGTGATTTTGGAGCCCAAAAATTAAAGTCTGACACTGTTTCCACTGTTTTTCCATCTATTTCCAGTGAAGTGATGGGACCAGATTCCATGACCTTTGTTTTCTGAATGCTGAACTTCAAGTCAACCTTTTCACTCTCCTCTTTCACTTTCATCAAGAGACTTTTGAGTTCCTCTTCACTTTCTGCCCTAAGGGTGGTGTCATCTGCATATCTAAGGTTATTGATATTTCTCCCAGCAATCTTGATTCCAGCTTGTTCTTCTTCCAGCCCAGCATTTCTCATGATGTACTCTGCATATAAGTTAAATAAGCAAGGTGACAATATACAACCTTGACGTAATCCTTTTCCTATTTGGAACCAGTCTGTTGTTCCATGTACAATTCTGAGTGTTGCTTCCTGACCTGCATACAGGTTTCTCAAAGGCAGCTCAGGTGGTCTGGGATTCCCATCTTTTTCAGAACCTTCCACAGTTTATTGTGATCCACACAGTCAAAGGCTTTGGCATAGTCAATGAAGCAGAAATAGATGGTTTTCCGGAACTCTCTTGCTTTCTCCATGATCCAGCGGATGTTGGCAATTTGATCTCTGGTGCCTCTGCCTTTTCTAAAACCTGCTTGAACATCTGGGAGTTCACGGATCACATATTACTGAGGCATGGCTTGGAGAATTTTGAGCATGACTTTATTAGCGTGTGAGATGAGTGCAATTGTGCGGTAGTTTGAGCATATTTGGCATTGCCTTTCTTTAGGATTGGAATGAAAACTGAGCTTTTCCAGTCCTGTGGCCACTGCTGAGTTTTCCAAGTTTGTTGGCATATTGAGTGCAGCACTTTCACAGCATCATCTTTCCAGATTTGAAAGAGCTCAACTGGAAATCCATCACTTCCACTAGCTTTGTTCGTAGTGATGCTTTCTAAGGCCCACTTGACTTCACATTCCAAGATGTCTGACTCTAGGTCAGTGATCACATTTTCGTGAATATCCTGGTCGTGAAGATCTTTTTTGTACATTTCTTCTGTGTATTCTTGCCACCTCTTCTTAATATCATCTGCTTCTCTTAGGTCCATACCATTTCTGTCCTTTATCGAGCCCATCTTTGCATGAAATGTTCCCTTGGAATCTCTCATGTTCTTGAAGAGATCTCTTGTTTTTCCTATTCTGTTGTTTTCCTCTATTTCTTTGCAAAGATCAGTGAACAAGGCTTTCTTATCTCTCCTTGCTATTCTTTGGAACTCTGCATTCTAATGCTTATATCTTTCCCTTTCTCCTTTGCTTTTCGCTTCTCTTCTTTTCACAGCAATTTGAAAGGCCACCTCAGACTTCCATTTTGCTTTTTTTGCATTTCTTTTCCATGGGGATGGTCTTGGTCCCTGTCTCCTGTACAATGTCACGAACCTCCATCCAGAGTTCATCAGGCACTCTATCTATCAGATCTAGTCCCTTAAATCTATTTCTCACTTCCACTGTATAATCATAAGGGATTTGATTTAGGTCATATCTGAATGCTCTAGGGGTTTTCCCTACTTTCTTCAATTTAAGTCTGAATTTGGCAATAAGGAGTTCATGATCTGAGCCACAGTCAGCTCCTGGTCTTGTTTTTGCTAACTGTATACAGCTTCTCCATCTTTGGCTGCAGAGAATATAATCAATCTGATTTCGGTGTTGACCATCTGGTGATGTCCACGTGTAGAGTCTTCTCTTGTGTTGTTGGAAGAGGGAGTTTGCTATGACCAGTGCGTTCTCTTGACAAAACCCTATTAAACTTGGCCCTGCTTCATTCCGTGCTCCAAGGCCAAATTTGCCTGTTACTCCAGGTGTTTCTTGACTTCCTACTTTTGCATTCCAGTCCCCTAGAATGAAAAGGACATCTTTTTTGGGTGTTAGTTCTAAAAGGTCTTGTAGGTCTTCATAGAACCGTTCAACTTCGGCTTCTTCAGCGTTAGTGGTTGGGGCATAGGCCTGGATTACTGTAATGTTGAATGGTTTGCCTTGGAAACGAACAGAAATCATTCTGTCGTTTTTAAGATTGCATCCAAGTACTGCATTTCGGACTCTTTTGTTGACCATGATGGCTACTCCATTTCTTCTAAGGGATTCCTGCCCACAGTAGTAGATATAATGGCCATCTGAGTTAAATTCACACATTCCCGTCCATTTTAATTCACTGATTCCTAGAATGTCTATGTTCACTCTTGCCATCTCCTGTTTGACCACTTCCAATTTGCCTTGATTCATGGACATAACATTCCAGGTTCCTATGCAATATTGCTCTTTACAGCACCAGACCTTGCTTCTATCACCGGTCACATCCACAACTGGGTACTGGTTTTGCTTTTGCTCCATCCCTTCATTCCTTCTAGAGTTATTTCTCCACTGATCTCCAGTAGCACACTGGGCCCCTACCGACCTGGGGAATTCCTCATTCAGTATCCTGTCATTTTGCGCTTTGATAGTGTTCATGGGGTTCTCAAGGCAAGTATACTGAAGTGGTTTGCCATTCCCTTCTCCAGTGGACCACATTCGGCTGTGGTCCATGTGATCAGATGGAGTAGATTCCTGTGATTATGATTTCAGTGTGTCTGCCATCTGAAGCCCCCTCCCAATACCTACCATCTGATTTGAGTTTCTCTTACCTTGGGTGTTGGATATCTCTTCACAGCTGCTCCAAGAAAGCGCAGCTGCTGCACCTTACCTTGGATGAGGGGTATGTCCTCAAGGCTGCCCCTCCTGACTTTGAATGTGAGTAGCTCTTCTCGGCCCTCCCCCGCACAGCCAACGCCTATTGAACGTGGGGTTCCTCCTCTTGGCCGCCTGCCCTGGCCTCAGGCGTGGGGTAAATCCTCATGGCCGCGCATTTTGCATGGTCAGTTGCACCAGGGCCTGCGTCTCTAGTGTCTGCGCGGGCGGGGCCAGTGTGTATTGCGTCGGAGCGGGCGGGGCCGGAGTCTCTGCAACTGTGCGGGCGGGGAAGGCATCTCTCCCATCTGCTGGGGCGGGGCCAGGTACTCTCTAGTCTGAGTGGGAGGGGCCGGCGATTCTCGTGTCTGCGCGGGCGGGGCCTGGTACCCTTGCAACTGCATGGTTGAGGCCAGATTCTATCGCGACTGCGCGGGAGGGGCCTGGTCTCTCACCTCTGCGAGGGAGGGATCAGGGACTTTAGGGTCCGAGCAGGCGGGGAAGGCGAATCTCGCGTCTGCGCGGGTGGGGGTGGTGTCTCTCGCGTCTGCCTGGGAGGGGCCGGGGTCTCTGGCATCTGGGTAGGCAGGGAAGGCTTCTCGTGCGTCTGCTCCGGAGGGGACGGCATCTCTCGCATCTGGGCCTCCGGGTGAGACTCAGAAAATTCCCTCACACAGTTGTCCCCATTGGAGAGAACACACTTTATAGTCTCAACTGGAGATGAGTTCCGATTCCCATTTAACATCTCGAAAGTAATCCGGAAGTTCCCCTTCCAACACCAAAGGGGAACTGACTTCCCTGAAGCAACCCGAGAGAGTTCCTGAGGTCTCCATCGCAACTCAAGGAGCACAGCCGGTTTCCCGCCACAACTCGAGAAACACCCCAAAATGATCCCCTCAATGAGAGAGGAGGAAATTTTGCGATGCAGAATCTCAAGAGAAATACCACATTCCCTCTTGAAAGGCAAAAAGGTACTTGACACAATTTATTCGACTCAGAAAGCTCCCTCACACGGAGGTCCCCTTCGGAGAGGAGAACACACTTTATGGACTCAATTCGAGATGAGCCCCTGTGAACATTGAAGGGCTCGAGAGGAAACCGGAAGTTCCCATTCCAACACCAAGGGGACCTGACTTCCCTGAAGCAACCCCAGCGAGTTCCTGAGGTCCCCGTCGCAACTCGGGAAGCACCCCCAGCTTCCCGCCGCAACTCGAGAAACACCACAAAATTATCCCCTCCATGCGAGATGAGGAAATTTGGCGATGCAGCATCTCAAGAGAAATACCACATTCCTTCTGGAAAGGTAAAAATGTACTTGACACCCATTATTCGACTCAGAAAGTCCCCTCACACAGCGGCCCCCTTTGGAGAGGAGAACAGACTTTACGGACTCTATTCGAGAGGAGCCCCTGTGCACATTGAAGGGCTCGAGAGGAAACCGGAAGTTCCCTTTCCAACACCAAAGCGGAACTGACTTCACTGAAGCAACCCCAGCGAGTCCCTAGGTCCCAGTCGCAACTCGAGAAGCACCCCCAGCTTCCCGCCGCAACTGGAGAAACACCCCAAAATTATCCCCTCCATGCGAGATGAGGAAATTTGGCGATGCAGCATCTCAAGAGAAATACCACATTCCCTCTGGAAAGGCAAAAAGGGACTTGAACCCTTTATTCGACTCAGAAAGTTCCCTCACACAGCCGTCCCCTTTGGAGAGGAGAACACACTGTACGGACTCAATTCGACAGGAGCCCCTGTGCACATTGAAGTGCTCGAGAGGAAACCGGAAGTTCCCCTTCCAGCACCAAAGGGGACCTGACTTCCCTGAAGCAACCCCAGCGAGTTCCTGAGGTTCCCGTCGCAACTCGAGAAGCACCCCCAGCTTCGCGCCGTAACTCGAGAAACACACGAAAATTATCCCCTCCATGCGAGATGAGGAAATTTGGCGATGCAGCATCTCACGAAAAATAACACATTCCCTCTGGAAAGGCAAAAAGGTACTTGACACCCTTTATTCGACTCAGAAAGTTCCCTCACACAGCCGTCCCCTTTGGAGAGGAGAACACACTGTACGGACTCAATTCGAGAGGATCCCCTGTGCACATTGAAGGGCTAGGGAGAAAACCTCAAGTTCCCCTTCCAACACCAAAGGGGACCTGACTTCCCTGAAACAACCCCAGCGAGTTCCTGAGGTCCAGGTCGCAACTCGAGAAGCACCCCCAGCATCCCGCCGCAAATCGAGAAACACCCCAAAATTATCCCCTCCATGCGAGATGACGAAATTTGTCGATGCAGCATCTCACGAGATATACCACATTCCCTCTGGAAAGGCAAAAAGGTACTTGACACCCTTTATTCGACTCAGAATGTTCCCTCACACAGCCGTCCCCTTTGGAGAGGAGAACACAGTTTACAGATTCAATTCGAGAGGAGCCCCTGTGCACATTGAAGGGCTCGAGAGGAAACCGGAAGTTCCCCTTCCAACACCAAATGGGACCTGACTTCCCTGAAGCAACACCAGCGAGTTCATGAGGTCCCCGGCGCAACTCGGGAAGCACACCCAGCTTCCCGCCGCAAATCGAGAAACACCCCAAAATTATCCCCTCCATGCGAGATGAGGAAATTTGGCGATGCAGCATCTCAAGAGAAATACCACATTCCCTCTGGAAAGGCAAAAAGGTACTTGACACCATTTATTCTACTCAGAACGTTCCCTCACACAGCCGTCCCCTTTGGAGAGGAGAACACACTGTACGGACTCAATTCGAGAGGAGCCCCTGTGCACATTGAAGGGCTCGAGAGGAAACCGGAAGTTCCCCTTCCAACACCAAAGGGGACCTGACATCACTCAAGCAACCACAGCGAGTTCCTGAGGTCCCCGTCGCAACTCGAGAAGAACACCCAGCTTCCCGCCGCAACTCGAGAAACACCCAAAATTATCCCCTCCATGCGAGATGAGGAAATTTGGCGATGCAGCATCTCAAGAGAAATACCACATTCCCTCTGGAAAGGCAAAAAGGTACTTGACACCCTTTGTTCGACTCAGAAAGTTCCCTCACACAGCCGTCCCCTTTGGAGAGGAGAACACACTTTAGGGACTCAATTCCAGAGGTGCCCCTGTGCACATCGAATGGCTCGAGAGGAAACCGGAAGTTCCCCTTCCAACACCAAAGGGGACCTGACTTCCCTGAAGCAACCCCAGCGAGTTCCGGATGTCCCCGTCGCAACTCTGAAAACACACACAACTTCCCGCCGCAACTCGAGAAACACTCCAAAATTATCCCCTCCAGGCGAGATGAGGAAGTTTGGCGATGCAGCATCGCACCTGAAATACCACATTCCCTCCGGAAAGGGAAAACGGTATATGACACCCTTTATTCGACTCAGAAAGTTCCCTCACACAGCCTTCCCCTTTGGAGAGGAGAACACACTTTACGGACTCAATTCGAGAGGAGCCCCTGTGCACATTGAAGGGCTCGAAAGGAAACCGGAAGTTCACCTTCCAACACCAAAGGGGACCTGACTTCCCCGAAGCAACCCCAGCGAGTTCCTGAGGTCCCCGTCGCAACTCGAGAAGCACCCCCAGCATCCCGCCGCAACAAGAGAAACACCCCAAAATTCTTACCTCCATGCGAGATGAGGAAGTTTGTCGATGCAGCATCTCAAGAGAAATACCACATTCCCTCTGGAAAGGCAAAAAGGTACTTGACACCCTTTATTCGACTCAGAAAGTTCCCTCACACAGCCGTCCCCTTTGAGAGGAGAACACACTTCACGTACTCAATTCGAGAGGAGCCCCTGTGCACATTGATGGGCTCGAGAGGAAACCGGAAGTTCCCCTTCCAACACCAAAGGGGACCTGACTTCCCTGAAGCAACCCCAGCGAGTTCCTGAGGTCCCCGTCGCAAATCGAGAAGCACCCCCAGCTTCCTGCCGTAACTCGAGAAACACCCCAAAATTATCCCGTCCATGCGAGATGAGGAAATTTGGCGATGCAGCATCTCAAGAGAAATACCACATTCCCTCTGGAAAGGCAAAAAGGCACTTGACACCATTTATTCGACTCAGAAAGTTCCCTCACACAGCTCTCCCCTATGAGAAGAGAACACACTTTGCGGACTCAATTCGTGAGGAGCCCCTGTGCACATTGAAGGGCTCGAGAGGAAACCGGAAGTTCCCCTTCCAACACCAAAGGGGACCTGACTTCCCTGAAGCAACCTCAGCGAGTTCCTGAGGTCCCCGTCGCAACTCGAGATGCACACACAGCTTCCCGCCACAAGTCGTGAAACACCCCAAAATTATTCCCTCCATGAGATGAGGAAATTTGGCGATGCAGCATCTCAAGAAAAATACCACATTCTCTCTGGAAAGGCAAAAAGGTATGACACCCTTTATTCGACTCAGAAAGTTCCCTCACAGAGCCGTCCCCTTTGGAGAGGAGAACACACTTTACGGACTCAATTCGAGAGGAGCCCATGTGCACATTGAAGGGCTCGAGAGGAAACCGGAAGTTCCCCTTCCAACACCAAAGGGGACCTGACTTCCCTGAAGCAACCTGAGCGAGTTCCTGAGGTCTCCGTCGCAAAGCGAGAAGCACCCCCAGCTTCCCGCCGCAACATGAGAAACACCCCAAAATTCTCCCCTCCATGCGAGATGAGGAAATTTGGCGATGCAGCATCTCAAGAGAAAGACCACATTTCCTCTGGAAAGGCAAAAAGGTACTTGACACCCTTTATTCGACTCTGAAAATTACCTCACACAGCCGTCCCCTTTGAGAGGAGAAAACACGTCACGGACTCAATTCGAGAGGAGCCCCTGTGCACATTGAAGGGCTCGAGAAGAAAACGGAAGTTCCCCTTCCAACACCAAAGGGGACCTGACTTCCCTGAAGCAACCCCAGCGAGTTCCTGAGGTCCCCGTCGCAACTCGAGAAGCACCCCCACCTTCCCGCCGCAACTCGAGAAACACCCCAAAATTATCCCCTCCATGCGAGATGAGGAAATTTGGCGATGCAGCATCTCAAGAGAAATAGGACATTCCCTCTGGAAAGGCAAAATGGTACTTGACACCCTTTATTCGACTCAGAAAGTTCCCTCACACAGCCGTCCCCTTTGGAGAGGAGAACACACTTAACGGACTCAATTCGAGAGGAGCCCCTGTGCACATTGAAGGGTTCGAGAGGAAACCGGAAGTTCTCCTTCCAACACCAAAGGGGACCTGACTTCCCTGAAGCAACCTCAGCGAGTTCCTGAGGTCCCCGTCGCAACTCGAGATGCACACACAGCTTCCCGTCACAAGTCGTGAAACACCCCAAAATTATTCCCTCCATGAGAGATGAGGAAATTTGGCGATGCAGCATCTCAAGAAAAATAACACATTCTCTTTGGAAAGGCAAAAAGGTACTTGACACCCTTTATTCGACTCAGAAAGTTCCCTCACAGAGCCGTCCCCTTTGCAGAGGAGAACACACTTTACGGACTCAATTCGAGAGGAGCCCATGTGCACATTGAAAGGCTCGAGAGGAAACCGGAAGTTCCCCTTCCAACACCAATGGGGACCTGACTTCCCTGAAGCAACCTGAGCGAGTTCCTGAGGTCCCCGTCGCAACGCGAGAAGCACCCCCAGCTTCCGGCCGCAACTTGAGAAACACCCCAAAATTCTCCCCTCCATGCGAGATGAGGAAATTTGGCGATGCAGCATCTCAAGAGAAATACCACATTTCCTCTGGAAAGGCAAAAAGTTACTTGACACCCTTTATTCGACTCAGAAAAACACCTCACACAGCCGTCCCCTTTGAGAGGAGGAAACACGTCACGGACTCAATTCGAGAGGAGACCCTGTGCACATTGAAGGGCTCGAGAGGAAAACGGAAGTTCCCCTTCCAACACCAAAGGGGACCTGACTTCCCTGAAGCAACCCCAGCGAGTTCCTGAGGTCCCCGTCGCAACTCGAGAAGCACCCCCAGCTTCCCGCCGCAACTCGAGAAACACCCCAAAATTATCCCCTCCGTGCGAGATGAGGAAATTTGGCGATGCAGCATCTCAAGAGAAATACCACATTCCCTCTGGAAAGGCAAAAAGGTACTTGACACCCTTTATTCGACTCACAATGTTCCCTGACACAGCCGTCCCCTTTGGAGAGGAGAACACACTTTACGGACTCAATTCGAGAGGAGCCCCTGTGCACATTGAAGGGCTCGAGAGGAAACCGGAAGTTCCCCTTCCAACACCAAAGGGGACCTGACTTCCCTGAAGCAACCCCAGCGAGTTCCTGAGGTCCCCGTCGCAACGCGAGAAGCACCCCCAGCTTCCCGCCGCAACTCGAGAAACACCCCAAAATTATCCCCTCCATGCGAGATGAGGAAATTTGGCGATGCAGCATCTCAAGGGAAATACAACATTCCCTCTGGAAAGGCAAACAGGTACTTGACACCCTTTATTCGACTCAGAAAGTTCCCTCACACAGCCGTCCCCTTTGGAGAGGAGAACACACTTTACGGACTCAATTCGAGAGGAGCCCCTGTGCACATTGAAGGGCTCGAGAGGAAACCGGAAGTTCCCCTTCCAACACGAAAGGGGACCTGACTTCCCTGAAGCAACCCCAGCGATTTCCTGAGGTCCCCGTCGCAACTCGAGAAGCACCCCCAGCTTCCCGCCGCAACTCGAGAATCACCCCAAAATTCTCCCCTCCATGCGAGATGAGGAAATTTGGCGATGCAGCATCTCAAGAGAAATAGCACATTCCTTCTGGAAAGGCAAAAAGGTACTTGACACACTTTATTCGACTCAGAAAGTTCCCTCACACAGTCGTCCCCTTTGGAGAGGAGAACACACTTTCCGGACTCAATTCGAGAGGAGCCCCTGTGCACATTGAAGGGCTCGAGAGGAAACTGGAAGTTCCCCTTCCAACACCAAAGGGGACCTGACTTCCCTGAAGCAACCCCAGCGAGTTCCTGAGGTCCCCGTCGCAACTCGACAAGCACCCCCAGCTTCCCGCCGCAACTCGAGAAACACCCAAAAATTATCCCCTCCATGCGAGATGAGGAAATTTGGCGAAGCAGCATCTCAAGAGAAATAGCACATTCCCTCTGGAAAAGCAAAAAGTTACTTGACACCCTTTATTCGACTCAGAAAGTTCCCTCACACAGCCGTCCCCTTTGGGGAGGAGAACACACTTTACGGACTCAATTTGAGAGGAGCCCCTGTGCACATTGAAGGGCTCGAGAGGAAACCGGAAGTTCCCCTTCCAACACCAAAGGGGACCTGACTTCCCTGAAGCAACCCCAGCGAGTTCCTGAGGTCGCCGTCGCAACTCGAGAAGCACCCCCAGCTTCCCGCCGCAACTCGAGAAACACCCCAAAATTATCCCCTCCATGCGAGATGAGGAAATTTGGCGATGCAGCATCTCAAGAGAAATAGCACATTCCCTCTGGAAAGGGAAAAAGGTACTTGACACACTTTACTCGACTCAGAAAGTTCCCTCACACAGTCGTCCCCTTTGGAGACGAGAACACACTTTACGGACTCAATTCGAGAGGAGCTCCTGTGCACATTGAAGGGCTCGAGAGGAAACCGGAAGTTCCCCTTCCAACACCAAAGGGGACCTGATTTCCCTGAAGCAACCCCAGCGAGTTCCTGAGGTCCCCGTCGCAACTCGAGAAGCACCCCCAGCTTCCCGCCGCAACTCGAGAAACACCCCAAAATCATCCCCTCCATGCGAGATGAAGAAATTTGGCGATGCAGCATCTCAAGAGAAATAGCACATTCCCTCTGGAAACGCAAAAAGGTACTTGATACCCTTTATTCGACTCAGAAAGTTCCCTCACACAGCTGTCCCATTTGGAGAGGAGAACACACTTTACGGACTCAATAGGAGAGGAGCCGCTGTGCACATTGTAGGGCTCGAGAGGAAACCGGAAGTTCCCCTTCCAACAACAAAGGGGACCTGACTTCCGTGAAGCAACGTCAGCGAGTTCCTGAGGTCCCCGTCGGAACTCGAGAAGCACCCCCAGCTTCCCGCCGCAACTCGAGAAACACCCCAAAATCATCCCCTCCATGCGAGATGAAGAAATTTGGCGATGCAGCATCTCAAGAGAAATACCTCATTCCCACTGGAAAGGCAAAAAGGTACTTGACACCCAATATTCGACTCAGAAAGTTCCCTCACACAGCCGTCCCCTTTGGAGAGGAGAACACACTTTACGGACTCAATTCGAGAGGAGCCCCTGTGCACATTGAAGGGCTCGAGAGGAAACCGGAAGTTCCCCTTCCAACACCAAAGGGGAACTGACTTCCCTGAAACAACCCCAGCGAGTTCCTGAGGTCCCCGTCGCAACTCGAGAAGCACCCCCAACTTCCCGCCGCAATTCGAGAAGCACCCCAAAATTATCCCCTCCATGCGAGATGAGGAAATTTGGCGATGCAGCATCTCAAGAGAAATACCACATTCCCTCTGGAAAGGCAAAAAGGTACTTGACAGCCTTTATTCGACTCAGAAAGTTCCCTCACACAGCCGTCCCCTTTGGAGAGGAGAACACACTTTACGGACTCAATTCGAGAGGAGCCCCTGTGCACATTTAAGGGCTTGAGAGGAAACCGGAAGTTCTCCTTCCAACACCAAAGGGGACCTGACTTCCCTGAAGCAACCCCAGCGAGTTCCTGAGGTCAGCGTCGCAACTCGAGAAGCATCCCCAGCTTCCCGCCGCAACTCAAGAAACACCCCAAAAGTATCCCCTCCATGCGAGATGAGGAAATTTGGCGATGCAGCATCTCAAGAGAAATAGCACATTCCCTCTGGAAAGGCAAAAAGGTACTTGACACCCTTTATTCGACTCAGAAAGTTCCCTCACACAGCCGTCCCCTTTGGAGAGGAGAACACACTTTACGGACTCAATTCGAGAGGAGCCCCTGTGCACATTGAAGGGCTCGAGAGGAAACCGGAAGTTCCCCTTCCAACACAAAAGGGGACCTGACTTCCCTGAAGCAACCCCAGCGAGTTCCTGAGGTCCCCGTCGCAACACGAGAAGCACCCCCAGCTTCCCGCCGCAACTCGAGAAACACCCAAAAATTATCCCCTCCATGCGAGATGAGGAAATTTGGCGATGCAGCATCTCAGGAGAAATACCTCATTCCCACTGGAAAGGCAAAAAGGTACTTGACACCCTATATTCGACTCAGAAAGTTCCCTCACACAGCCGTCCCCTTTGGAGAGGAGAACCCACTTTACGGACTCAATTCGAGAGGAGCCCCTGTGCACATTGAAGGGCTCGAGAAGAAACCGGAAGTTCCTCTTCCAACACCAAAGGGGACCTGACTTCCCTGAAGCAACCCCAGCGAGTACCTGAGGTCCCAGTCTCAAATCGAGAAGCACCCCCAGCTTCCCGCCACAACTTGAGAAACACATCAAAATTATCTCCTCCATGCGAGATGAGGAAATTTGGCGATGCAGCATCTCAAGAGAAATAGCACATTCCCTCTGGAAAGGCAAAAAGGTACTTGATACCCTTTATTCGACTCAGAAAGTTCCCTCACACAGCCGTCCCCTTTGGAGAGGAGAACACACTTTACGGACTCAATTCGAGAGGAGCCCCTGTGCACATTGAAGGGCTCGAGAGGAAACCGGAAGTTCCCCTTCCAACACCAAAGGGGACCTGACTTCCCTGAAGCAACCGCAGCGAGTTCCTGAGGTCCCCGTCGCAACTCGAGAAGCACCCCCAGCTTCCCGCCGCAACTCGAGAAACACCACAAATTTATCCCCTCCATGCGAGATGAGGAATTTTGGTGATGCAGCTTCTCACGAGAAATACCACATTCCCTCTGGAAAGGCAAAAAGGTACTTGATACCCTTTATTCGACTCAGAAAGTTCCCTCACACAGCCGTCCCATTTGGAGAGGAGAACACACTTTACGGACTCAATAGGAGAGGAGCCGCTGTGAACATTGTAGGGCTCGAGAGGAAACCGGAAGTTCCCCTTCCAACACCAAAGGGGACCTGACTTCCCTGAAGCAATCCCAGCGAGTTCCTGAGGTCCCCGTCGCAACTCGAGAAGCACCCCCAGCTTCCCGCCGCAACTCAAGAAACACCCCAAAATCATCCCCTCCATGCGAGATGAGGAAATTTGGCGATGCAGCATCTCAAGAGAAATACCTCATTCCCACTGGAATGGCAAAAAGGTACTTGACACCCAATATTCGACTCAGAAAGTTCCCTCACACAGCCGTCCCCTTTGGAGAGGAGAACACAATTTACGGACTCAATTCGAGAGGAGCCCCTGTGCACATTGAAGGGCTCGAGAGGAAACCGGAAGTTCACCTTCCAACAACAAAGGGGACCTGACTTCCCTGAAGCAACCCCAGCGAGTTCCTGAGGTCCCCGTCGCAACTCGAGAAGCACCCCCAGCTTCCCGCCGAAACTCGAGAAACACCCCAAAATTATCCCCTCCATGCGACATGAGGAAATTTTGCGATGCAGCATCTCAAGATAAATACCACATTCCCTCTGGAAAGGCAAAAAGGTACTTGACACCCTTTATTTGACTCAGAAAGTTCCCTCACACAGCCATCCCCTTTGGAGAGGAGAACACATTTACGGACTCAATTCGAGTGGAGCCCTTGCGCACATTGAAGGGCTTGAGAGGAAACCGGAAGTTCCCCTTCCAACACCAAAGTGGTCCTGAATTCCCTGAAGCAAACCCAGCGAGTTCCTGAGGTCCCCGTTGCAACTCGAGAAGCACCCCCAGCTTCCCGCCGCAACTCGAGAAACACCCCAAAATTATCCCCTCGATGCGAGATGAGGAAATTTGGCTATGCAGCCTCTCAAGAGAAATACCACATTCCCTCTGGAAAGGCACAAAGGTACTTAACACAATTTATTCGACTCAGGTAATTCCCTCAGGCAGCCGTTCCCTTGGAGAGGAGAACAAAATTTATGGACTCAATTCAAGATGAGCCCTTGTGAATACTTAAAGGCTGGAGAGACACCGGAAGTTCCCATTCCAACACCAAATGGGACCTGACTTCCCTGAAGCAACCCCAGCGAGTTCCTGAGGTCCCCGTCGGAACACGAGGAGCACCCCCAGCATCCCGCCGCAACTCGAGAAACACCCCAAATTTTCCCCTCCATGCGAGTTAAGGAAATTTGGCGATGCAGCATCTCAAGAGAAATACCACATTCCCTCTGTAAAGGCAAAAAGGTACTTGACACCCTTTATTCGACTCAGAAAGTTCCCTCACACAGCCGTCCCCTTTGGAGAGAAGAACACACTTTACGGACTCAATTCGAGAGGAGCCCCTGTGCACATTGAAGGGCTCGAGAGGAAACCGGAAGTTCCCCTTCCAACACCAAAGGGGACCTGACTTCCCTGAAGCAACCCCAGCGAGTTCCTGAGGTCCACGTCGCAACTCGAAAGACACCCCAAAATTATCCCCTCCATGCGTGATGAGGAAATTTTGCGATGCAGCATTTCAAGATAAATACCACATTCCCTCTTTAAAGGCAAAAAGATACTTGACACCCTTTATTTGACTCAGAAAGTTCCCTCAAACAGCCGTCCCCTTTGGAGAGGAGAACACACTTTATGGACTCAATTCGAGATAAACCCCTGTGCACATTTAAGTGTTCGAGAGGAAACCGGAATTCCCCTTCCAACACCAAAGGGGACCTGACTTCCCTGAAGCAACCCCAGCGAGTTCCTGTGGTCTCTGTCGCAACTCGAGAAGCACCCCCAGCTTCCCGCCGCAACTCGAGAAACACCCCAAAATAAACCTCTCCATGCGAGATGAGGAAATTTTGCGATGCAGCATCTCAAGAGAATACCACATTCCCTTTTGAAAGGCAAAAAGGTACTTGACACCCTTTATTCGACTCAGAAAGTTCCCTCACACAGCCATCCCCTTTGGAGAGGAGAACACACTTGATGGACTCAATTCGAGATGAGCCCCTGTGCACTTTTAAGGGCTCGAGAGGAAACCGGAAGTTCCCATTCCAACACCAAAGGGGACCTGACTTCCCTGAAGCAACCCCATCGAGTTCCTGAGGTCCCCATCTCAACTCGAGAAGCACCCCCAGCGTCCCGCCGCAACTCGAGAAACACCCCAAAATTATCCCCTCCATGCGAGATGAGGAAATTTTCCGATGCAGCATCTCAAGAGAAATACCACATTCCCTCTTGAAAGGCAAAAAGATACTTGACACCCTTTATTCGAGTCAGGAAGTTTCCTCAATCTGCCGTCCCCTTGGAGGGGCGAACACACTTTATGAACTCAATTCGAGATGAGCCCCTGTTCACATTGAAGGGCTCGAGAGGAAACCGGAAGGTCCCCTTCCAACATCAAAGGGGACCTGACTTCCCTGAAGCAACCCCAGCGAGTTCCTGAAGTCCCCGTCGCAACTCGAGAAGCACCCCCAGCTTCAATCCGCAACTTGACAAACACCCCAAAATTTTCCCCTCAAAGTGAGATAAGGAATTTTGCGATGCAGCATCTCAATAGAAATACCACATTCCCTCTTGAAAGGCAAAAAGGTACTTGCCACCCTTTATTCGACTGAGAAAGTTCCCTCACACAGCCCTCCCCTTTGGAGAGGAGAACACACTTTATGGACTCAATTCGAAATGAGCCCCTGTTCACACTGAAGGGCTGGAGAGGAAACCGGAAGTACCCCTTCCAACAGCAAAGGGGACCTGACTTCCCTCAAGCAACCCCAGCGAGTTCCTGAGGTCCCCGTCGCAACTCGAGAAGCACCCCCAGCTGCAGAATCTCAAAAGAAAATCCACCTTACCATTGAAAGGCAAAAGCTTACTTGACACACTTTATGCCACTCAGAAAGTTCCCTAAGCTCCGTCTCCACTGGAGAGGAAATCACACTTTAGGGACTCAACTGGAGAAGAGGCCCTATTCCCATTACAGGGCTCAAAAGTATTCCGGAAGTTCCCCTTCTAGCACAAATGGGACCTGATTCCCTGAAGTAACTCGGGTAAGTTTCTGAGGTATTCGCAACTCGAGAAACACCATAAAATTATCCCCGCAATGTGAGATGAGGAAATTTTGCACTGCAGAATCTCAAGAGAAATCCCACATTCCCGCTTGAAGGGCAAAAGGGTACTTGACTCCCTTTAGGCGACTCAGAATGTTCCCTAACATCCTTCCTCAGTGGAGAGGAAAACACACTTTAAGGACTCAAATCGAGAAGTGGCATTATTCACATTTAACAGCTCGAGAGTCATCCGGAAGTTCCCCTTCCAACACAAAAGGGGACTTGACTTCCCTGAAGCAACCCGAGCGAGTTCCTGAGGTCCCCGCCGCAACTCGAGACATACCCCGTCTTCCCGACGCAACTGGAGAAACACCACAAAATTATACCCTCAATGCGAGAAGAGGAAAAATTTTCGCTGCAAAATCTCAAGAGAAATCCCACATTCCTGCTTGAAAGGCAAAAGGGTACTTGACTCCCTTTATGCAACTCAGAATGTTCCCTAACATCCATCCTCAATGGAGAGGAGAACACTCTTCATACACTCAAATCGAGAAGAGGAAATATTCCCATTTAAAGGCTCAAGAGTATTCAAGAAGTCCCCCTTCCAACACAAAAGTGAACTTGACTTCCCTGGAGCAAACCGAGAGAGTTCCTTAGGTTCCCGTTTCAACTCCAGAAGTATCCCCTACTTCCCACCACAACTCGAGAAACAACACAATATTATCCCCTCAATGCGACATGAGGTAATTTTGCGCTGCAGAATCTCAAGGGAAATCCCACATTCCCGCTTGAAAGGCAAAAGGGAACTTGGCATACTTTATGCCCCTCAGAAAGTTTCCTAAAATCCGTCCCCATTGCAGAGGCGTACTCAGTTTATGGACTCAACTACAGAAGAGCCCCTATTCCCATTAAAGGGCTCGAGAGTAATCCGAAAGTTCCCCGTCCAGCACAATGGGGGAACTGACTTCCCTGAAGTAACTCCAGTGAGTTCCTGAGATCCCCGTAGAAACTCGAGAAGTACCCCCAGCTTCCCGCCGAAATTCGGGAAACACCACAAAATTATCCCCTCAATGCGAGAGGAGGAAACTTTGCGCTGCAGAATCTGAAGAGAAATCCCACATTCCCAATTGAAAGGCAAAAGCGTACTTGACTCCCTTTATGTCACTCAGAAGTTTCCCTAACATCCTTCCCCATTGGAGAGGAGAACACACTTTATGGACTCAACTCCAGAAGAGGCCCTATTCCATTTAAAGGGCTCCAGAGTAATCCGGAAGCTCCCCTTCAAGAACAAAAGGGGACCTGACTTGCCTGAAGTAACTGGAGTGAGTTCCTGAGGTCCCCGTCGCAACTCCAGAAGTACCCCCATCTTCCCGCCTCAATTCGAGAAACACCACAAAATTATCCCCTCAATGCGAGATGAGGAAAATTTGCGCTGCAGAATCTCAAGAGAAATCCCACATTCCCACTTGAAAGGCAAAAGGGTACTTGACTCCCTTTAAGCGATTCAGAATATTCCCTAACATCCATACTCAGTGGAGAGGAGAACATATTTTATGGACTCAAATGGAGAAGAAGCAATATTCCCTTTTAATGGCTCGAGAGAATTCCGGAAGTTCCCCTTCAAACACAAAAGGGGACTTGACTTCCCTGAAGCAACCCGAGCGAGTTCCTGAGGTCCCCGCCGCAACTCGAGAAGTACCCCAAGCTTCCAGCCGCAATTCGAGAAACACCACAAAATTATCCCCTCAATGAGAGATGAGGTTTTTTGCGCTGCAGAATCTCAAGAGAAATCCCACATTCCCGCTAGAAAGGCAAAAGCGTACTTGACACACTTTATGCCACTCAGAAAGTTCAATAATATCCGTCCCCATTGGAGAAGATAACACATTTTAGGGACTCAACTGGAGAAGAGGCCCTATTCCCATTACAGGGCTCAAAAGTATTCCGGAAATTCCCCTTCCAGCACAAATGGGACCTGATTCCCTGAAGTAACTCGAGTAAGTTTCTGAGGTCCCCATCGCAACTGGAGAAACACCACAAAATTTTCCCCACAATGTGAGATGAGGAAATTTTGCACTGCAGAATCTCAAGTGAAATCCCAGATATCTGCTTGAAAGGCTAAAGGGTACTTGACTCCCTTTAGCCGACTCAGAATGGTCCCTAACATTCGTCCTCAGTGGAGAGGATAACACACTTTATGGACTCAACTCCAAAGAGGCCCTATTCCCATTAAAGGGCTCAAGAGTAATCCGGAAGTTCTCCTTCCAGGAAAAAAGGGGCCTGATTCCCTGAAGTAACTTGAGAAAGTTCCTGAGGTCCCCTTCGCAACTCGAGAAACACAACAAAATTATCCCCTCAATGCGAGATGAGGAAATTTTGCGCCGCAGAATCTCAAGAGATATCCCACATTCCCGCTTGAAAGGCATAATGGTACCTGACTCCCTTTAGGCGACTCAGAATGTTCCCTAACATCCGTCCTCAGTGGAGAGGAAAACACACTTCATGGAGTCAAATCGAAAAGAGGCTATATTCCCATTTAAAGGCTCGAGAGTAATCAAGAAGTTCCGCTTCCAACACAAAAAAGGACTTGACTTCCCTGAAGCAACCTGAGCGAGTTCCTGAGGGTCCGGTCTCAACTCCAGAAGTACCCCCTGCTTCCCGCCCCAACTCGAGAAACGACACAATATTATCCCCTCAGTGGGAGATGAGGTAATTTTCTGCTGCAGAATCTCAAGAGAAATCCCGCATTCCCGCTTGAAAGAAAAAGGGAACTTGACACACTTTATGCCACTCAGAATGTTCCCTAACATCCGTCCCCATTGGAGAGGCATACACACTTTATGGACTCAACTCCAGAAGAGGCCCTATTCCCATTAAAGGGCTCGAGACTAATCCGGAAGTTCCCCTTCCAGCACAAAAGGGGACCTGACTTCCCTGAAGAAACTCGAGTGAGTTCCTGAGGTCCCCATCTAAACTCAAGAAGTACCCCCAGCGTCCCGCCGCAATTCGAGAAACACCACAAAATATTCCCCTCACTGCGAGATGAGGAAATTTTGTGCTGCAGAATCTCAAGAGAAATCCCACATTCCCGCTTGAAAGTCAAAAGGGTACTTGACTCCCTTTAGGCGACTCAGAATGTTCCCTAACATCCATCCTCAGTGGAGAGGAGAACATATTTTATGGACTCAAATGGAGAGGAGGCAATATTCCCTTTTAACGTCTCGACAGTAATCCGGAAGTTCCCCTTCCAAAACAAAAGGCGACTTGACTTCCCTGAAGCAACCCGAGCGAGTTCCTGAGGTCCACGCCATAGCTAGAGAAGTGCCCCCTGCTTCCCACCACAACTGGAGAAACACCACAAAATTATCCCCTCAATGTGAGATGAGGTTATTTTGCGCTGCGGAATCTCAAGAGATATCCCACATTCCCACTTGAAAGGCAAAAGCTTACTTGACACACTTTATGTCACTCAGAAAGTTCAATAATATCCGTCCCCATTGGAGAGAATAACACACTTTATGGACTCAACTACAAAAGAGGCCCTATTCCCATTAAAGGGCTCGAGAGTAATCCGGAAGTTCCCCTTCCAGCACAAATGGGACCCGATTCCCTGAAGTAACTCGAGTAAGTTTCTGAGGTCCCCATCGCAACTCTAGAAACGAAACACCACATAATTATCCCCACAATGTGAGATGAGGAAATTTTGTGCTGCAGAATCTCAAGAGAAATCCCACATTCCCGCTTGAAAGGGAAAAGGGCATTTGACACCGTTTAGGCGACTCAGAATGGTCCCTAACATCCGTCCTCAGTGGAGAGGAGAACACACTTTTTGGACTGAAATCGAGAAGAGCTAATATTCCCATTTAACGGCTTGAGAGTAATCCGGAAGTTCCCCTTCCAACACCAAAGGGGACTTGACTTCACTGAAGCAAGTGAGTGAGTTCCTGAGGTTTCCCCGTCGCAACTCGAGAAGTAATCACTGCTTTCGCCGGCAACTTGACCAACACCACAAAATTATCCCCTCAATTCGAGATGAGGTCATTTTGATCTGCAGATCTGAAGAGAATTCCCACATTCCCGCTTGAAAGGCAAAAGGGTACTTGACACTCTTTATGCGACTCAGAAAGTTTCCTCACACAGCCATCCCCATTGGAGAGGAGAACACACTTTATGGACTCAATTCGAGTTGAGGACCTATTCCCATTTAACGGCTCGAGAGTAAACCGGGAGTTCCCCTTCCAGCACAAAAGGGGACCTGGCTTCCCTGCAGTAACTCGAATGATTTCCTGAGGTCCCCTTCGCAACTCGAGAAGTACCCCTAGCTTCCCTCCGCAATACCAGAAACACCACAATATTATCCCCTCAATGAGACATGAGGAAATTTTGCGCTGCATAATCTCAAGAGAAATCCCACATTCCCGCTTGAAAGGCAAAAGGGGACTTGACTCCCTTTAGGCGACTCAGAATGATCCCTAACATCCATCCTCAGTGGAGAGGATAACACAATATATGAACTTAAATCGAGAAGAGGCAGTATTCCCATTTAACAGCTCCTGAGTAATCCGGAAATTCCCCTTCCAACAAAAAGGGGACTTGACTTGCCTGAAGCAACCCGAGGGAGTTCCTGAGTTCCCCTTCGAAACTCTAGACGTACAACCTGCTTCCTGCCTCAACTCGAGTAAGACCACAAAATTATGCTGTCAATGTGAGATGAGGTAAATTTGCCCTGCAGAATCTCAAGAGAATTGTCACATTCCCTCTTGAAAGGCAAAAATGTACTTGACAACCTTTATTCGACTCAGTAAGTTCCCTCACACAGCCGTCCCCTTTGGAGAGGAGAACACAATTTATGGACTGAAATCGAGAAGAGCTAATATTCCCATTTAACGGCTCGAGAATAATCCGGAAGTTCCCCTTCCAACACCAAAGGGGACTTGACATCACTGAAGCAAGTGAGTGAGTTTCTGAGGTCCCCGTCGCAACTCGAGAAGTAATCACTGCTTCCGCCGGCAAATTGACCAACACCACAAAATTATCCCCTCAATACGAGATGAGGTCATTTTGCGCTGCAGATCTGAAGAGAATTCCCACATTCCCGCTTGAAAGGCAAAAGGGTACTTGACTTCCTTTGTGCCACTCAGAAAGTTCCCTAACATCCATCCCCATCGGAGAGGAGAACACACTTTATGGACTCAACCGGAGAAGAGTCCCTATTCCATTTAAAGGGTTCGAGAGTAATCCGGAAGTTCCCCTTCCAGCACAAAAGGTGAACTGACTGCCCTGAAGTAACTCGAGTGAATACATAAGGTCCCCGTCGCAACTCCAGAAGTACCCCGAGCTTCCCGCCGCAATTCGAGAAACACCACAAAATTATCCACTCAATGCGAGATGAGGAATTTTGCGCTGCAGAATCTCAAGAGAAATAACACATTCCCGCTTGAAAGGCCAAAAGGTACTTGACACCCTTTATTCGACTCAGAAAGTTCCCTCACACAGCCATCCCCTTTGAAAGGTGAAGACAGTTTATGGACTCAATTCGAGATGAGACCCTGTTCACATTTAAGGGCTCGAGGAAATTTTGCGATGAAGAATCTCAAGAGAAATACGATATTCCCTCTTGAAAGGCAAAAATTTACTTGACACCCTTTCTTCTACTCAGAAAGTTCCCTCAAACAGCCGTCCCCATTGGAGAGGAAAACACACTTTATGGACTCAATTCGAGATGAGCCCCAGATCACATTTAAGGTCTCGATAGTAAACCGGAAATTCCCCTTTCAACACCAAAGGGTAACTGACTTCCCTGAAGAAACCCGAGCGAGGTCTGAGGTCCCCGTCGCAACTCTAGCAGCACCCCCAGCTTCCCGCCGTAACTCGAGAAACACCCCAAAATTATCCGCTCAATGCGAGATGAGGAAATTTTGCAATGCAGAATCTAAGAGAAATACCACATTCGTTCTTGTAAGGCAAAAAGGTACTTGACACCCTTTATTCGTCTAGAAAGTTCCCTCACACAGCCGTCCCCTTTGGAGAGAAAGAACACACTTTATGGACTCAATTCGAGATGAGCACCTGTTCATATTTAAGGGCTCGAGAGGAAACCGGAAGTTCCCCTTCCAACACCAAAGGGGACCTGACTTCCCTGAAGCAACCCCAGCGAGTTCCTGAGCTCCCCGTTGCAACACTAAAAGCACACCCAGCTTCCCGCCGCAACTCGAGAAACACCACAAAATATTCCCCTCACTGCGAGATGAGGAAATTTTGCGCTGCAGAATCTCAAGAGAAATCCCACATTCCCGCTTGAAAGTCAAAAGGGTACTTGACTCCCTTTAGGCGACTCAGAATGTTCCCTAACATCCATCCTCAGTGGAGAGGAGAACATATTTTATGGACTCAAATGGAGAGGAGGCAAAATTCCCTTTTAACATCTCGACAGTAATCCGGAAGTTCCCCTTCCAAAACAAAAGGCGACTTGACTTCCCTGAAGCAACCCGAGCGAGTTCCTGAGGTCCCCGCCATAGCTAGAGAAGTGCCCCCTGTTTCCCACCACAACTGGAGAAACACCACAAAATTATCCCTTCAATGTGAGATGAGGTTATTTTGCGCTGCGGAATCTCAAGAGATATCCCACATTCCCGCTTGAAAGGCAAAGGGGTACTTGACACACTTTATGCCACACAGAAATTTCAAAAATATCCGTCCCCATTGGAGAGAATAACACACTTTATGGACTCAACTAGAAAAGAGACCCTATTCCCATTAAAGGGCTCGAGAGCAATCCAGAAGTTCCCCTTCCAGCACAAATGGGACCCGATTCCCTGAAGTAACTTGAGTAAGTTTCTGAGGTCCCCATCGCAACTCGAGAAACACCACATAATTATCCCTACAATGTGAGATGAGGAAATTTTGCGCTGCAGAATCTCAAGAGAAATCCCACATTCCCGCTTGAAAGGTAAAAGTGTATTTGACACCGTTTAGGTGACTCAGAATGGTCCCTAACATCAGTCCTCAGTGGAGAAGAGAACACACTTTATGGACTGAAATCGAGAAGAGCTAATATTCCCATTTAACGGCTCGAGAATAATCCGGAAGTTCCCCTTCCAACACCAAAGGGGACTTGACTTCACTGAAGCAAGTGAGTGAGTTCCTGAGGTCCCCGTCGCAACTCGAGAAGTAATCACTGCTTCAGCCGGCAACTTGACCAACACCACAAAATTATCCCCTCAATTCGAGATGAGGTCATTTTGCGCTGCAGATCTGAAGAGAACTCCCACATTCCCGCTTGAAAGGCAAAAGGGTACTTGACACTGTTTATGCGACTCAGAAAGTTTCCTCACACAGTTCAATTCAGTTCAGTTCAGTCGCTCAGTCGTGTCCGACTCTCCGCGACCCCATGAATCACAGCACGCCAGGCCTCCCTGTCCATCACCAACTCCCGGAGTACACTCAAACTCATGTCCACAGAGTCGGTGATGCCATCCAGCCATCTCATTCTCTATCGTCCCCTTCTCTTCCCGCCCCCAACCTTTCCCAGCATCAGAGTCTTTTCCAGTGAGTCAACTCGTCGCATGAGGTGGCCAAAGTATTGCAGTTTCAGCTTTAGCATCAGTCCCTCCAATGAACACCCAGGATTGATCTCCTTTAGAATGGACTGGTTGGATCTCCTTGCAGTATAAGGGACTCTCAAGAGTCTTCTCCAACACCACAGTTCAAAAGCATCGATTCTTTGGCGATCAGCTTTCTTCACAGTCCAACTCTCACATCCATACATGACCACGGGAAAAACCATTGCCTTGACTAGACGGATCTTGGTTGGCAAAGTAATGTCTCTGCTTTTTAATATACTATCAAGGTTGGTCATAACTTTCCTTCCAAGGAGCAAGCGTCTTTTAATTTCATGGCTGCAATCAGCATCTGCAGTGATTTTGGAGCCCAAAAAATAAAGTCTGACACTGTTTCCACTGTTTTTCCGTCCCCATTGGAGAAGAGAACACACTTTATGGACTCAATTCGAGTTGAGGCCCTATTCCCATTTAACGGCTTGAGAGTAAACCGGGAGTTCTGTTCCAACAAAAAAGGGGACCTGCCTTCCCTGAAGAAACCCGAGAGATTTCCTGAGGTCCCAGTCGCAACTCGAGAAACACCACAAAATTATTCCCTCAATGAGAGATGAGGAAATTTTACGTTGCAGAATCTCAAGAGAAATACCACATTACCTCTTGAAAGGCAAAAGGGTACTTGACACCCTTTATACGACTCAGAAATTTCACTAACATCAGTCCCCATTGGAGAGGAGAACACACTTTCTGGACTCAGTTCGAGATGAGACCCTATTCCCATTTAACGGCTCTAGAGGAAACCGGAAGTTCCCATTCCAACACCAAAGGGGACCTGACTTCCCTGATGAAACCCAAGCGGGTTCCTGAGGTCCCCGTCAAAACTTGAGAAGTACCCACATCTTCACTTCGCAACTGAGAAACACTAAAAATTATTCCCTAATGCGAGATGAGGAAAATATACGCTGCAGAATCTCAAGAGAAATACCACATTCACTCTTGAAAGGCAAAAGGGTAGTTGACTCCCTTTATGTGACTCAGAAATTTCACTAATGTCAGTTCCCATTGGAGACGAGAACACACCTTATGGACTCAATTTGAGATGAGGTCCTATCCCCAATTAACGGCTCGAGAGTAAACCGGAAGTTCCCCTTCCAACTCAAAACGGGTCCTGCCCTCCCTGAATCATCCTGAACGAGTTTCTGAGGTCCCCGTCACAACTCGAGAAGTACTCCCTGCTTCCCGCCGAAACTCGAGAAACACAACAAAATTATCCCCTCAATGCGAGATGAGGTAATTTTGTGCTACAGAATCTTAAGACAATTCCCGCATTCCCACTTGAAAGGCAAAAGGGTTCTTGACACACTTTATGCCACTCAGAAAGTTCCCTAACATCTGTCCCCATTGGAGAGGAGAACACACCTTATGGACTCAAATAGAGAATAGGCCCTATTCCCGTTAAAGGGCTCGAGAGTAATGCGGAAGTTCTCCTTCAAGCACAAAAGGGGACCTGACTTCCCTGAGGCAACTCGAGTGAGTTCCTGAGGTCCCCTCCCAACTGGAGAAGTAACCCCAGCTTCCCGCCGCAATTCGAGATACAGCATAAAATTATCCACTCAATGCGAGATGAAATTTTGTGCTACAGAATCTAAAGAGAAATGCCACATTCCCGCTTGAAAGGCAAAAGGGTACTTGACTCCCCTTAGGCGACTCAGGATGGTCCCTAAAAACCGTCCTTATTGGAGAGGAGAACACATTTTATGGACTCGAGAAAAGGCCCTATTCCCACTAAAGTGCTCGAGAGTAATCCGGAAGTTCCCTTACAGCAAAAAAGGGGACCTGACTTCCCTGAAGTAACTCGAGTGAGTTCCTGAGGTTCCGTCGCAACTGGAGAAGTACCCCCAGGTTCCCGCCGCAATTCCAGAAGCACCACAAAATTATCCCCTCAATACAAGTTGAGGAAATTTTGTCCTGCAGAATCCCAGGAGAAATCCTACATTCCCGCTTGAAAGGCAAAAGGGTACTTGACTCTCTTTAGACGACTAAGAATGGCCCCTAAAACCGTCCTCATTTGAGAGGAGAACACACTTTATGGACTCAAATCGAGAAGAGGCAATATTCCTATTTAACGGCTCGAGAGATATCCGGAAGTTCCCCTATCAACACAAAAGGGGACTTGACTTCCCTGAAGAAACCGGAGCGAGTTCCTGAGGTCCCCGTCGCAACTCGAAGTGTACCCCCTGCTTCCCACCGCAACTCAAGAAACACCACAAAATTATCCCGTCAATGAGAGATGAGGTAATTTTGCGCTGCAGAATCTCAAGACAAATCGCCCATTCCCGCTTGAAAGGCAAAAGTGTACTTGACAAACTTTATGCCACTCAGAAATTTCCCTAATATCCGTCCGCAATGGAGAGGAGAACACAATTTATGGACTCAATTCGAGAAGAGACCCTATTCCCATTAAAGGGTTCGAGAGTAATCCAGAAGTTCCCCTTCCAGCACAAAAGGGGACCTGGCTTCCCTGCAGTAACTCGAATGAATTCCTGAGGTCCCCTTCGCAACTCGAGAAGTACCCCTAGCTTCCATCCGCAATACGAGAAACACCACAATATTATCCCCTCAATGAGACATGAGGAAATTTTGCGCTGCATAATCTCAAGAGAAATCCCACATTCCCGCTTGAAAGGCAAAAGGGGACTTGACTCCCTTTAGGTGACTCAGAATGATCCCTAACATCCATCCTCAGTGGAGAGGATAACACAATTTATGGACTTAAATCGAGAAGAGGCAATAGTCCCATTTAACAGCTCCTGAGTAATCCGGAAATACCCCTTCCAACAAAAAGGGGACTTGACTTCCCTGAAGCAACCCGAGGGAGTTCCTGAGTTCCCCCTCGCAACTCGTGACGTACATCCTGCTTCCTGCCTCAACTCGAGAAACACCACAAAATTATGCTCTCAATGTGAGATGAGGTAATTTTGCCCTGCAGAATCTCAAGAGAAATCCCACATTCCGGCTTGAGGCAAAAGGGTACTTGACACACTTTAGGCGACTCAGAATGGTACCTAACATCCGTCCTCACTGGAGAGGGGAACACACTTTATGGACTGAAATCGAGAAGAGCTAATATTCCCATTTAACAGCTCGAGAGTAATCCGAAAGTTCCCCTTCCAACACGAAACGGGACTTGACATCACTGAAGAAAGTGAATGAGTTTCTGAGGTCCCCGTCGCAACTCGAGAAGTAATCACTGCTTCCGCCGGCAACTTGACCAACACCACAAAATCTGAAGAGAATTCCCACATTCCCGCTGGAAAGGCAAAAGGGTACTTGACTTCCTTTGCCACTCAGAAAGTTCACTAACATTCATCCCCATTGGAAGGAGAAAAAATTTATGGACTCAATTCACGATGAGACTCTGTTCACATTTAAGGGCTCGAGAGGAAATCGGAAGTTCCCCTTACAACACGAAAGGGGACCTGACTTCCCTGAAGTAACCCGAGCGAGTTCATGAGGTCCCTGTCGCTACTCGAGAAGCACCCCCAGGTTCCACCGCAACTCGAGAAACACCCCAAAATTATCCCCTCAATGCGAGATTAGGAATTTTTGCGATGCAGAATCTCAAGAGAAATACCACATTCCCTCTGGAAAGGCAAGAAGGTACTTGACAACCTTTATTCGACTCAGAAAGTTCCCTCACACAGCCGTCCCTTTGGACAGGAGAACAAACTTTATGGACTCAATTCGAGATGAGCCCCTGTGCACATTGAAGGGCTCGAGAGGAAACCGGAAGTTCCCCTTCCAACACCAAAGAGAACCTGACTTCCCTGAAGCAACCCCAGCAAGTTCCTGAGGTCCCCGTCGCAACTCGAGTAGCACACCCAGCTTCCCGCCGCAAATCGAGAAACACCGCAATATTATCCCCTCAATGCGAGAGGCGAAAATTTTGCGATGCAGCATCTCAAGAGAAATACCACATTCCCTCTTGAAAGGCAAAAAGGTACTTGAGACCCGTTATTCGACTCAGAAAGTTCCCTCACACAGCCGTGCCCTTTTACAGGAGAATACACTTTATGGACTCAATTCGAGATGAGCCCCTGTGCACATTTAAGGGCTCCAGAGGAACCAGGAAGTTCACCATCCAACAACAAATGGGACCTGTCTTCCCTGAAGCAACCCCAGAGAGTTCCTGAGGTCCCCGTCGCAACTCGAGAAGCACCCCCAGCTTCCGGCCGCAACTGGATAAACACCCCAAAATTATCCCCTCAATGCGAGATGAGGAAATTTTGCGATGCAGCATCTCAAGAGAAATACCACATTCCCTCTTGAAAGGGAAAAAGGTACTTGACACCCTTTATTCGACTCAGAAAGTTCCCTCACACAGCCGTGCCCTTTTAGAGGAGAACACACTTTATGGACTCAATTCAAGATGAGCCCCTGTGCACATTTAAGGTCTCGAGAGGAACACGGAAGTTCCCCTTCCAACACCAAAGGGGAACTGACTTCCCTGAAGCAACCGCAGCGAGTTCATGAGGTCCCCCTCGCAACTCTTGAAGCACCCCCAGCTTCGTGCCGTAACTTGAGAAACACCCCAAAATTAACCCCTCAATGCGAGATGAGGAAATTTTGCGATGCAGCATCTCAAGAGAAATACCACATTCCCTCTTGAAAGGCAAAAAGGTACTTGACACCCTTTATTCGACTTAGAAAGTTCCCTCACACAGCAGTACACTTTGGAGAGGAGAACACACTTTATGGACTCAATTCGAGATGAGCCCCTGTGCACATTTAAGGGCTAGAGAGGAAACCGGATGTTACCCTTACAACAACAAAGGGACCTGACTTCCCTGAAGCAACCCAAGCGAATTCCTGAGGTCCCCATCGCAACTCGAGAAGCACACCAAAATTATCCCCTCAATGCGAGATGAGGAAATTTTGCGATGCAGCCTCTCAAGAGAAACACCACATTCCCTCTTGAAAGGCAAAAAGGTACTTGACACCCTTTCTTCGGCTCAGAAAGTTCCCTCACACAGCCGTCCCCTTTTAGAGGAGAACACACTTTATGGACTCAATTCGAGATGAGCCCTTGTGCACATTTAAGGGCTCCAGAGGAACACGGAATTTCCCCTTTCAACCAAAAGCGGGATCTGACTTCCCTGAAGCAACCCCAGCAAGTGCCTGAGGTCCGCGTCACAATCCTTGAAGCACCCGCAGCTTCCCACTGCAACTCGAGAAACTCCAAAATTGTCCCCGCAATTCGAGATGAGGAAATTTTGCGATGCAGCATCTCAAGAGAAATACTACATTTCCTCTTGAAAGGCAAAAAGGTACTTGAAACCCTTTATTCGACTCAGAAAGTTCCCTCACACAGCCGTCCCCTTTGGAGAGAACACACTTTATGGACACAATTCGAGATGAGCACCTGTGCACATTTAAGGGCTCGAGAGGAAACCGGAAGTTCCCCTTCCAACACCAAAAGGGACCTGACTTCCCTGAAGCAACCCCAGCGAGTTCCTGAGGTCCGCGTCGCAACTGGAAAAGCAACCCCAGCTTCCCGCCGCAACTCGAGAAACACCCCAAAATTATCCCCTCAATGCGAGATGAGGAAATTTTGCGATGCAGCATCTCAAGAGAAATACCACATTCCATCTTGAAAGGCAAAAATGTACTTGACACCCTTTATTCGACTCAGAAAGTTCCATCACACAGCCATCCACTTTGGATTGGGGAACACACTTTATGGACTCAATTCGAGATGAGCCCCTGTGCACATTTAAGAGCTCGAGGGGAACACGGATGTTCCCCTTACAATACCAAAGGGGATCTGACTTCTTGAATCAACCCCAGTGAGTTCCTGAGGTCCTCGTGCCAACTCGAGAAGAACCCCCAGCTTCCCGCTACAACTCGAGAAACACCCCAAAAGTATCCTCTCAATGCGAGATGAGGAAATTTTGTGATGCAGCATCTCAAGAGAAATACCACATTCCCTCTTGAAAGGCAAAAATGTACTTGACACACATTATTCGACTAAGAAAGTTCCCTCACACAGCCGTCCCCTTTGGAGAGAACACACTTTATGGACTCAATTCGAGATGAGCCCCTGTGCACATTTAAGAGCTCGAGAGGAACCCGGAAGTTCCCCTTCCAACAACAAAGGGGAGCTGACTTCCCTGAAGCAACCCCAGCGAGTTCCTGAGGTCCCCGTCGCAACTCGAGAAACACAACCAGCTTCCCTCCGCAGCTCGAGAAACACCCCAAAAATTATCCCCTCAATGCGAGATGAGGAAATTTTGCGATGCAGAATCTCAAGAGAAATACCACATTCCCTCTTAAAAGGCAAAAAGGTACTTGAAACCCTTTAATCCACTCAGAAAGTTCCCTCACACAGCCGTCCCCTTTGGATAGAACACACTCTATGGACTCAATTCGAGATGATCCCCTGTGCACATTTAAGGGCTCGAGAGGAACTCGGAAGTTCCCCTTCCAACAGCAAAGGGGACCTGATTCCCTGAAGCAATCCCAGCGAGTTCCTGAGGTTCCCTTCGCAACTCGAGAAGCACCCCCAGCTTCCCGCCGCAACTCGAGAAACACCCCAAAATTATCCCCTCCATGCGAGTTGAGGAAATTTTGCGATGCAGCATCTCAAGAGAAATACCACATTCACTCTTGAAAGGCAAAAAGGTATTTGACACCCTTTATTCGACTCAGAAATTTCCCTCACACATCCGTCCCCTTTTAGAGGAGAACACACTTCATGGACTCAATTCGAGATGAGCCCCTGTGCACATTTAAGGGCTCGAGAGGAACCAGGAAGTTGCCCTTCAACAGCAAAGGGGACCTGACATCCCTGAAGCAACCCCAGCGAGTTCCTGAGGTTCCCCTCGCAACTCGAGAAGCACTCTCAGCTTTACGCCCCAACTCGAGAAACACCCCAAAATTATCCCCTCAATGCGAGATGGGGAAATTTTGCAATGCAGCATCTCAAGAGAAATACCACATTCCCTCTTGAAAGGCAAAAATGTAATTCACACACTTTATTCGACTCAGAAAGTTCCCTCACACAACCGTGCCATTTGAGAGGAGTATACACTTCATTGACTCAATTCGAGATGAGCCCCTGTGCACATTTAAGGGCTCGAGAGAAACCCGGAAGTTCCCCTTCAAACAACAAAGGGGACCTGACTTCCCTGAAGCAACACCAGCGAGTTCCTGAGGTCCCCATCGAAACTCGAGAGGCACTCACAGTTTCGCACCGCAAGTCGAGAAACACCCCAAATTATCCCCTCCAGGCGAGATGAGGAAATTTGGCGATGCAGCATCTCAAGAGCAATACCACATTCCCTCTGGAAAGGCAAAAAGGTACTTGACACAATTTATTCGACTCAGAAGGTTCCCTCACACAGCCGTGCCATTTGGAGAGCAGAGCACACTTTACGGACTCATTCGAGAGGATTCCCTGTGCACATTGAGGGCCTCGAGAGGAAACCGGAAGTTCCCCTTCCAACTCCAAAGGTGACCTGATTTCCCTGAAGCAACCCCAGCGAGTTCCTGAGGTCCCCGTCGCAACGCGACGAGCACCCCCAGCTTCCCGCCGCAACTCGAGAAACACCCCAAAATTATCCGCTCCATGCGAGATGAGGAAATTTGGCGATGCATCATCTCTAGAGAAATACCACATTCCATCTGGAAAGGCAAAAAGGTACTTGACACAATTTATTCGACTGAGAAAGTTCCCTCACATAGCCGACCCCTTTGGAGAGGAGAGCACACTTTACGGACTCAATTCGAGAGGAGCCCCTGTGCACATTGAAGGCCTCGAGAGGAAACCGGAAGTTCCCCTTCCAACACCAAAGGTGACCTGACTTACCTGAAGCAACCAAAGCGAGTCCCTGAGGTCTGCGTCGCAACTCGAGAAGCACCCCCAGCTTCTCGCCGCAATTCGAAAAACACCCCAAAATTATCCCCTCTATGCGAGAGGAAATTTGGCGATGCAGCATCTCAAGAGAAATACCACATTCCCTCTGGAAAGGCAAAAAGGAAATTGACACCCTTTATTCCACTCAGAAAGTTCCCTCACCCAGCCGTCCCCTTTGGATAGGAGAGCACACTTTCCGGACTCAATTCGAGAGGAGCCCCTGTGCACATTGAAGGGCTCGAGAGGAAACCGGAAGTACCCCTTCCAGAAGCAAAGGCGACCTGAATTCCCTGAAGGAACCTCAGCGAGTTCCTGAGTTCCCCGCTGAAACTCGAGAGGCACCCCCAGCTTGCGCGGCAACTCGAGAAACACCCGAATATTATCCCCTCCATGCGAGATTAGGAAATTTAGCGATGCAGCATCTCAAGAGAAATACCACATTCACTACGGAAAGGCAAAAAGTTACGTGACACCCTCTATTCCACTCAGAAAGTTCCCTCACACAGCCGTCCCCATTGGAGAGAACACACTTTATGGACTCAATTCGAGAGGAGCCCCTGTGCACATTGAAGGGCTTGAGAGGAAACCGGAAGTTCCCCTTCCAACACCAAAGCGGGCCTGACTTCCCTGAAGCAACCCCAGCGAGTTCCTGAGGTCCCCTACGCAACACGAGAAGCACTACCAGCTTCCCGCCGCAACTAGATAAACACCCCAAAATTATCCCCTCCTGGCGATATGAGGAAATTTGGCGATGCAGCATCTCACGAGAAATACCACATAACTTCTGGAAAGGCAAAAAGGTACTTGACACCCTTTATTCGACTCAGAAACTTCCCTCACACAGCCCTCACCTTTGGAGAGGAGAGCAGACTTTACGGACTCAATTCGAGTGGAGCCCCTGTGCACACTGAAGGTCTCCAGAGGAAACCGGAAGTTCCCCTTCCAACAACAAAGGGGACCTGACTTCCCTGAAGCAACCCCAGCGAGTTCCTGAGGTCCCCGTCGCAACTCGAGAAGCACCCCCAGCGTCCCGCCACAACTCGAGAAACACCCCAAAATTCTCCCCTCCATGCGAGATGAGGAAATTTGGCGATGCAGCATCTCACGAGAAATACCACATTCCTTCTGAAAAGGCAAAAACGTACTTGAAACCCTTTATTCGTCTCAGAAAGTTCCCTCACAGAGCCGACCCCTTTGGAGAGGAGAACACACTTTACGGACTCAATTCTAGAGGAGGCCCTGTGCACATTGACGGGATCGAGAGGAAACCGGAAGTTCCCCTTCCAACACAAAAGGGGACCTGACTTCCTTGAAGCAACCCCAAGGAGTTCCTGAGGTCCCCGTCGCAATTCGAGAAGCACCCCCAGCTTCCCACTGAAACTCGAGAAACACCCCAAAATTATCCCCTCCATGCGAGATGAGGAAATTTTGCGATGCAGCATCTCACGAGAAATACCACATTCCCTCTTGAAAGCCATAAAGTTACTTGACACCCTTTATTCGACTCAGAATGTTCCCTCACACAGCCGTCCCCTTTGGAGAGGAGAACACACTTTACGGACTCAATTCGAGAGGAGCCCCTGTGCACATTGAAGGGCTCGAGAGGAAACCGGAAGTTCGCCTTCCAACACCAAAGGAGACCTGACTTCCCTGAAGCAACACCAGCGAGTTCCTGAGGTCCCCGTCGCAACTCGACAAGCACCCCAAAAGTATCGCCTCCATGCGAGATGAGGAAATTTGGCAATGCAGCATCTGAAGAGAAATTCCACATTCCCTCTGGAAAGGCAAAAAGGTACTTGACACCCTTTATTCGACTCATAAATTTCCCTCACACAGCCGTCCCCTTTGGAGAGGAGAACACACTTTACGGACTCAATTCGAGAGGAGCACCTGTGCACATTGAAGGGCTCGAGAGGAAACCGGAAGTTCCCCTTCGAACACCAAAGGGGAACTGACTTCCCTGAAGCAACCCCAGCGAGTTCCTGAAGTCCCCGTCGCAACTCGAGAAGCACTCCCAGCTTCCCGCCGCAACTCGAGAAACACCCCAATATTATCCCCTCCATGCGAGATGAGGAAAATTTGCGATGCAGCACCTCAAGAGAAATACCACATTCCCTCTGGAAAGGCAAAAAGATACTTGACACCCTTTATTCGACTCAGAAAGTTCCCTCACATATCCGTCCCATTTGAAGAGGAGAACACAATTTACGGACTCAATTCGAGAGGAGCCCCTGTGCACATTCAAGGGCTCTAGAGGAAACCGGAAGTTCCCGTTTCAACACCAAAGGGGACGTGACTTCCCTGAAGCAACCACAGGGAGTTCCTGAGGTCCCCATCGCAACTGGAGAAGCACCCCCAGCTTCCCGCCGCAACTCGAGAAACACCCCAAAATTATCCCCTCCATGCGAGATGAGGAAATTTGGCGATGCAGCATATCACGAGAAATATCACATTCCCCCTGAAAAGGCAAAAAGGTACTTGATACCCTTTGTTTGACTGAGAAAGTTCCTTCACACTGCCGACCCCTTTGGAGAGGAGAGCACACTTTACGGACTCAATTCGAGAGGATCCCCTGTGCACATTGAGGGCCTCGAGAGGAAACCGGAAGTTCTCCTTCCAACACCAAAGGGGACCTGACTTCCCTGAAGCAACCAGAGCACGTTACTGAAGTCCGCGTCGCAACTCGAGAAGCACCACCAGCTTACCGCCGCAACTCGAGAAACACCCCAAAATTCTCCCCTCCATGCGAGAGGAGGAAATTTGGCGATGAAGCATCTCAAGAGAAATACCACATTCCCTCTGGAAAGGCAAAAAGGTACTTGACACAATTTATTCGACTCAGAAAGTTCCCTCACACAGCCGTCCCATTTGGAGAGCAGAGCACACTTTACGGAGTCATTCGAGAGGATTCCCTGTGCACATTGAGGGCCTCGAGAGGAAACCGGAAGTTCCCCTTCCAACACCAAAGGGGACCTGATTTCCCTGAAGCAACCCCAGCAAGTTCCTAAGGTCCCCGTCGATACTCGACGAGCACCCCCAGCTTCCCGCCGCAACTCGAGAAACACCCCAAAATTATCCGCTCCATGCGAGATGAGGAAATTTGGCGATGCATCATCTCTAGAGAAATACCACATTCCATCTGGAAAGGCAAAAAGGTACTTGACACAATTTATTCGACTGAGAAAGTTCCCTCACACTGCCGACCCCTTTGGAGAGGAGAGCACACTTTACGGACTCAATTCGAGAGGAGCCCCTGTGCACATTGAAGGCCTCGAGAGGAAACCGGAAGTTCCCCTTCCAACACCAAAGGGGACCTGACTTACCTGAAGCAACCACAGCGAGTTCCTGAGGTCCGCGTCGCAACTCGAGAAGCACCCCATGTTCTCGCCGCAATTCGAAAAACACCCCAAAATTATCCCCTCTATGCGAGAGGAAATTTGGCGATGCAGCATCTCAAGAGAAATACCACATTCCCTCTGGAAAGGCAAAAAGGAAATTGACACCTTCTATTCCACTCAGAAAGTTCCCTCACCCAGCCGTCCCCTTTGGATAGGAGAGCACACTTTCCGGACTCAATTCGAGAGGAGCCCCTGTGCACATTGAAGGGCTCGAGAGAAAACCGAAAGTTCCCCTTCCAACACCAAAGGGGAACTGACTGCGCTGAAGCAACCCCAGCGAGTTCCTGAGGTCCCCGTCGCAACGCGAGAAGCACCCCCAGCTTCCCGCCGCAACTCGAGAAACACCCCAAAATTCTCCCCTCCATGGGAGATGAGGAAATTTGGCGATGTAGCATCTCACTAGAAATACCACATTCCCTCTGGAAAGGCAAAAAGGTACTTGACACCCTTTATTCGACTCAGAAAGTTCCCTCACACAGCCGTCCCCTTTAAAGAGGAGAACACACGTTACGAACTCAATTCGAGAGGATCCCTTGTGCACATTGATGGGCTCAAGAGGAAACGGAAATTCCCCTTCCAACACCAAAGGGGACCTGACTTCCCTGAAGCAACCCCAGCGAGTTCCTTAGGTTCCCGTCGCAACACGAGAAGCAACCCCAGGTTCCCGCCGCAACTCGAGAAATAGCCCAAAATTCTCCCCTCCATGCGAGATGAGGAAATTTGGCGAAGTAGCATCTCACGAGAAATACCACATTCCCTCTGGAAATGCAAAAAGGTACTTGACACCCTTTATTCTACTCACAAAGTTCCCTCACACAGCTGTCCCCTTTGGAGAGGAGAACACACTTTACGGACTCAATTCGAGAGGAGCCCCTGTGCACATTGAAGGGCTCGAGAGGAAACCGGAAGTTCCCCTTCCAACACCAAAGGGGACCTGACTTCCCTGAAGCAACCCCACCGAGTTCCTGAGGTCCCCGTCGCAACTCGAGAAGCACACCCAGCTTCCCGCCGCAACTCGAGATACAGCCCAAAATTCTCCCCTCCATGCGAGATGAGGAAACTTGGCCATGCAGCATCTCACGAGAAATACCACATTCCCTCTGGAAAGGCAAAAAGGTACTTGACACCCTTTATTCGACTCAGAAAGTTCCCTCACACAGCCGTCCCCTAGGGAGAGGATAACACACTTTACGGACTCAATTCGAGAGCAGCCCATGTGCACATGGAAGGGCTCGAAAGGAAACCGGAATTTCCCCTTCCAACACAAAAGGGGAACTTACTTCCCTGAAGCAACCCCAGCGAGTTCCTGCGGTCCCCGTCGCAACTCGAGAAGCACCCCCAGCTTCCCGCCGCAACTCGAGAAACCCCCCAAAATTATCCCCTCCGTGCGAGAGGAGTAAATTTGGCGATGCATCATCTCAAGAGAAATACCACATTCCCTCTGGAAAGGCAAAAAGGTACTTGACAGCCCTTATTCGACTCAGAAAGATCCCTCACACAGCCGTCCCCTTTGGAGAGAAGAACACACTTTACGGACTCAATTCGAGAGGAGCCCCTGTGCACATTAAAGGGCTCGAGAGGAAATCGGAAGTTCCCCTTCCAACACCAAAGGGGACCTGACTTCCCTGAAGCAAAGCCAGCGAGTTCCTGAGGTCCCCGTCGCAACTCAAGAAGCACCCCCAGCTTCCGCCGCAACTCGAGAAAAACACCAAAATTATCCCCGCCATGCGAGATGAGGAAATTTGGCGATGAAACATCTCAAGAGAAATACCACATTCCCTCTGGAAAGGCAAAAAGGTACTTGACACCCTTTAGTCGACTCAGAAAGTTCCCTCACACAGCCGTCCCCTTTGGAGAAGAGAACACATTTTACGGACTCAATTCGAGAGGAGCCCCTGTGCACATTAAAGGGCTCGAGAGGAAACCGGAAGTTCCTCTTCCAAAACCAAGAGGACCTGACTTCCCTGAAGCAACCCCAGCGAGTTCCTGAGGTCCCCGGCGCAACTCGAGAAGCACCCCTAGCTTCCGCCGCAACTCGGGAAAAACACCAAAATTATCCCCGCCATGCGAGATGAGGAAATTTGGCGATGCAGCATCTCAAGAGAAATACCACATTCCCTCTGGAAAGGCAAAAAGGTACTTGACACCCTTTATTCGACTCAGAAAGTTCCCACAAACGCCGTCTCCTTTGCAGAAGAGAACACACTTGATTGTGTTAATTCGAGAGGAGCCCCTGTGCACACTGAAGGGCTCGAGAGGAAACCGGAACTTCCCCTTCCAACTCCAAAGGGGACGTGACTTGCCTGAAGCAAACCCAGCGAGTTCCTGAGGTCCCCGTCGCAACTCGAGAAGCACCTCCAGCTTCCCGCCGAAGCTCGAGAAACACCCCAAAATTCTCCCCTCCATGCGAGATGAGGAAATTTGGCGATGCAGCATCTCACTAGAAATACCACATTCACTCTGGATAGGCAAAAAGGTACTTGACACCCTTTATTCGACTCAGAAAGTTCCCTCACACAGCCGTCCCCTTTGGAGAGGAGAACACACTTTACGGACTCAATTCTAGAGGAGCCCCTGTGCACATTGAAGGGCTCGAGAGGAAACCGGAAGTTCCCCTTCCAACACAAAAGGGGACCTGACTTCCCTGAAGCAACCCCAGCGAGTCCCTGAGGTCCCCGTCACAACTCGAGAAGCACCACCAGCTTCCCGCCGAAACTCGATAAACACTCCAAAATTCTCCCCTCCATGCGAGATGAGGAAATTTGTCGATGAGGCACCTCACTAGAAATACCACATTCCCTCTGGAAAGGCAAAAAGGTACTTGACACCCTTTATTCGACTCAGAAAGTTCCCTCACACAGCTGTCACCTTTGGAGAGGATAACACACTTTACGAACTCAATTCGAGAGGAGACCCTGTGCACATTGAAGGGCTCCAGAGGAAACCGGAAGTTCCCCTTCCAACACGAAAGGGGACCTGACTTCCCCGAAGCAACCCCAGAGAGTTCCTGAGGTCCACGTTGCAACTCGAGAAGCACCCCCAGCTTCCCGCCGCAACTCGAGAAACAGCCCAAAAATCTCCCCTCCATGCGAGATGAGGAATTTTGGAGATGCAGCATCTCACGAGAAATGCCACATTCCCTCTGGAAAGGCAAAAAGGTAATTGACAACGTTTATTCGACTCATAAAGTTCCCTCACACAGGCGTCCCCTTTGGAGAGGAGAACACACTTTACGGACTCAATTCGAGGGGAGCCCATGTGCACATTGAAGGGCTCGAGAGGATACCGAAAGTTCCCCTTCCAACACCAAAGGGGACCTGACTTCCCTGAAGCAACCCCAGCGAGTTCCTGAGGTCCCCGTCGCAACTCGAGAAGCACTCCCAGCTTCCCGCCGAAACTCGAGAAACAGCCCAAAATTCTCCCCTCCATGCGAGATGAGGTAATTTGGCGATGCAGCATCTAACGAGAAATACCACATTCCCTCTGGAAAGGCAAAAAGTTACTTGACACCCTGTATTTGACTCAGAAAGTTCCCTCACACAGCCGTCCCCTTTGGAGAGGAGAACTCACTTTACGGAGTAAATTCGAGAGGAGCCCCTGTGCACATTGAAGTGCTCTAGAGGTAACCGGAAGTTCCCCTTCCAACACCATAGGGGACCTGACTTCCCTGAAGGAACTCCACCGACTTCCTGAGGTCCCCGTCGCAACTCGAGAAGCACCCCCAGCTTCCCGCCACAACTCGAGAAACACGCCAAAATTCTCCCCTCCATGCGAGATGAGGAAATTTGGCGATGCAGCATCTCAAGAGTAATACCACATTCCCTCTGGAAAGACAAAAAGGTACTTGACACCCTTTATTCGACTCAGAAGGTTCCCTCACACAGCCGTCCCCTTTGGAGAGGAGAATACACTTTATGGACTCAATCCGAGAGGAGCCCCTGTGCACATTGAAGGGCTAGAGACGAAATCGGAAGTTCCACTTCCAACACCAAAGGGGACCTGACTTCCCTGAAGTAACCCCAGCGAGTTCTGAGGTCCCCATCGGAACACGAGAAGCATCCCCAGCATCCCGCCGCAACTCGAGAAACACCACAAAATTATCCCCTATATGCGAGATGTGGAAATTTGGCGATGCAGCATCTCAAGAGAAATACCACATTCCCTCTGGAAAGGCAAAAAGGTACTTGACACCCTTTATTCGATTCAGAAAGTTCCCTCACACAGCCGTCCTCTTGGAGAGGAGAACACACTTTACGGACTCAATTCGAGAGGAGTCCCTGTGCACATTGAAGGGCTTGAGAGGAAACTGGAAGTTCCCTTCCAACACCAGAGTGGACCTGTGTTCCCTGAAGCAACCCCAGCGAGTTCCTGAGGTCCCCATCGCAACTCGAGAAGCACCCCCAGCGTCCCGCCGCAACTCGAGAAACACCCCAAAATTATCCCCTCCATGCGAGATGAGGAAATTTTCCGATGCAGCATCTCAAGAGAAATACCACATTCCCTCTGGAAAGGCAAAAAGGTACTTGACACCCTTTATTCGACTCAGAAAGTTCCCTCACACAGCCGTCCCCTTTGGAGAGAAGAACACACTTTACGGACTCAATTGGAGAGGAGCCCCTGTGCACATTGAAGGGCTCGAGAGGAAACCGGAAGTTCCCCTTCCAACTCCAAAGGGGACCTGACTTCCCTGAAGCAACCCCAGCGAGTTCCTGAGGTCCCCGTCGCAACTCGAGAAGCACCCCCAGCTTCCCGCCGCAACTCGAGAAAAACACCAAAATTATCCCCTCTATGCGACATGAGGAAATTTTGCGATGCAGCATCTCAAGAGAAATACCACATTCCTTCTGGAAAGGCAAAAATGTACTTGACATCCTTTATTCGACTCAGAAAGTTCCCTCACACAGCCGTCCCCTTTGGAGAGGAGAACACACTTTACGGACTCAATTCGAGAGGAGCCCCTGTGCACATTGAAGGGCTCGAGAGGAAACCGGAAGTTCCCCTTCCAACACCAAAGGCGACCTGACTTCCCTGAAGCAACCCCAGCGAGTTCCTGAGGTACCCGTCGCAACTCGAAAGACACCCCAAAATTATCCCCTCCATGCGAGATGAGGAAATTTTGCGATGCAGAATTTCAAGATAAATACCACATTCCCTCTTTAAAGGCAAAAAGATACTTGACACCCTTTATTTGACTCAGAAAGTTCCCTCAAACAGCCGTCCCCTTTGGAGAGGAGAACACACTTTATGGACTCAATTCGAGATAAACCCCTGTGCACATTTAAGTGTTCGAGAGGAAACCGGAATTCCCCTTCCAACACCAAAGGGGACCTGACTTCCCTGAAGCATCCCCAGCGAGTTCCTGTGGTCTCCGTCGCAACTCGAGAAGCACCCCCAGCTTCCCGACGCAACTCGAGAAACACCCCAAAATTAACCTCTCCATGCGAGATGAGGAAATTTTGCGATGCAGCATCTCAAGAGAATACCACATTCCCTTTTGAAAGGCAAAAAGGTACTTGACACCCTTTATTCGACTCAGAAAGTTCCCTCACACAGCCATCCCCTTTGGAGAGGAGAACACACTTGATGGACTCAATTCGAGATGAGCCCCTGTGCACTTTTAAGGGCTCGAGAGGAAACCGGAAGTTCCCCTTCCAACACCAAAGGGGACCTGACTTCCGTGAAGCAACCCCATCGAGTTCCTGAGGTCCCCATCGCAACTCGAGAAGCACCCCCAGCGTCCCGCCGCAACTCGAGAAACACCACAAAATTATCCCCTCCATGCGAGATGAGGAAATTTTCCGATGCAGCATCTCAAGAGAAATACCACATTCCCTCTTGAAAGGCAAAAAGATACTTGACACCCTTTATTCGAGTCAGGAAGTTTCCTCAAACTGCCGTCCCCTTGGAGGGGCGAACACACTTTATGAACTCAATTCGCGATGAGCCCCTGTTCACATTGAAGGGCTCGAGAGGAAACCGGAAGGTCCCCTTCCAACACCAAAGGGGACCTGACTTCCCTGAAGCAACCCCAGCTTGTTCCTGAGGTCCCCGTCGCAACTCGAGAAGCACCCCCAGCTTCACTCCGCAACTTCACAAACACCCCAAAATTTTCCCCTCAAAGTGAGATAAGGAATTTTGCGATGCAGCATCTCAATAGAAATACCACATTCCCTCTTGAAAGGCAAAAAGGTACTTGCCACCCTTTATTCGACTGAGAAAGTTCCCTCACACAGCCCTCCCCTTTGGAGAGGAGAACACACTTTATGGACTCAATTCGAAATGAGCCCTTGTTCACACTGAAGGGCTCGAGAGGAAACCGGAAGTACCCCTTCCAACAGCAAAGGGGACCTGACTTCCCTCAAGCAACCCCAGCGAGTTCCTGAGGTCCCCGTCGCAACTCGAGAAGCACCCCGAGCTTCCCCCCGCAACTGGAGAAACACCACAAAATTATCCCCTCAATGGGAGATGAGGAAATTTTGTGCTGCAGAATCTCAAGAAAAATCCCACATTCCCACTTGAAAGGCAAAAGGGTACTTGACTCCCTTTAAGCGATTCAGAATATTCCCTAACATCCATACTCAGTGGAGAGGAGAACATATTTTATGGACTCAAATGGAGAAGAAGCAATATTCCCTCTTAATGGCTCGAGAGAATTCCGGAAGTTCCCCTTCAAACACAAAAGGGGACTTGACTTCCCTGAAGCAACCCGAGCGAGTTCCTGAGGTCCCCGCCGCAACTCGAGAAGTACCCCAAGCTTCCAGCCGCAATTCGAGAAACACCACAAAATTATCCCCTCAATGAGAGATGAGGTTTTTTGCGCTGCAGAATCTCAAGAGAAATCCCACATTCCCGCTAGAAAGGCAAAAGCGTACTTGACACACTTTATGCCACTCAGAAAGTTCAATAATATCCGTCCCCATTGGAGAAGATAACACATTTTAGGGACTCAACTGGAGAAGAGGCCTATTCCCATTACAGGGCTCAAAAGTATTCCGGAAATTCCCCTTCCAGCACAAATGGGACCTGATTCCCTGAAGTAACTCGAGTAAGTTTCTGAGGTCCCCATCGCAACTGGAGAAACACCACAAAATTTTCCCCACAATGTGAGATGAGGAAATTTTGCACTGCAGAATCTCAAGTGAAATCCCAGATATCTGCTTGAAAGGCTAAAGGGTACTTGACTCCCTTTAGCCGACTCAGAATGGTCCCTAACATTCGTCCTCAGTGGAGAGGATAACACACTTTATGGACTCAACTCCAAAGAGGCCCTATTCCCATTAAAGGGCTCAAGAGTAATCCGGAAGTTCTCCTTCCAGGAAAAAAGGGGCCTGATTCCCTGAAGTAACTTGAGAAAGTTCCTGAGGTCCCCTGCGCAACTCGAGAAACACAACAAAATTATCCCCTCAATGCGAGATGAGGAAATTTTGCGCCGCAGAATCTCAAGAGATATCCCACATTCCCGCTTGAAAGGCATAATGGTACCTGACTCCCTTTAGGCGACTCAGAATGTTCCCTAACATCCGTCCTCAGTGGAGAGGAAAACACACTTCATGGAGTCAAATCGAAAAGAGGCTATATTCCCATTTAAAGGCTCGAGAGTAATCAAGAAGTTCCGCTTCCAACACAAAAAAGGACTTGACTTCCCTGAAGCAACCTGAGCGAGTTCCTGAGGGTCCGGTCTCAACTCCAGAAGTACCCCCTGCTTCCCGCCCCAACTCGAGAAACGACACAATATTATCCCCTCAGTGGGAGATGAGGTAATTTTCTGCTGCAGAATCTCAAGAGAAATCCCGCATTCCCGCTTGAAAGAAAAAGGGAACTTGACACACTTTATGCCACTCAGAATGTTCCCTAACATCCGTCCCCATTGGAGAGGCATACACACTTTATGGACTCAACTCCAGAAGAGGCCCTATTCCCATTAAAGGGCTCGAGACTAATCCGGAAGTTCCCCTTCCAGCACAAAAGGGGACCTGACTTCCCTGAAGAAACTCGAGTGAGTTCCTGAGGTCCCCATCTAAACTCAAGAAGTACCCCCAGCGTCCCGCCGCAATTCGAGAAACACCACAAAATATTCCCCTCACTGCGAGATGAGGAAATTTTGTGCTGCAGAATCTCAAGAGAAATCCCACATTCCCGCTTGAAAGTCAAAAGGGTACTTGACTCCCTTTAGGCGACTCAGAATGTTCCCTAACATCCATCCTCAGTGGAGAGGAGAACATATTTTATGGACTCAAATGGAGAGGAGGCAATATTCCCTTTTAACGTCTCGACAGTAATCCGGAAGTTCCCCTTCCAAAACAAAAGGCGACTTGACTTCCCTGAAGCAACCCGAGCGAGTTCCTGAGGTCCACGCCATAGCTAGAGAAGTGCCCCCTGCTTCCCACCACAACTGGAGAAACACCACAAAATTATCCCCTCAATGTGAGATGAGGTTATTTTGCGCTGCGGAATCTCAAGAGATATCCCACATTCCCACTTGAAAGGCAAAAGCTTACTTGACACACTTTATGCCACTCAGAAAGTTCAATAATATCCGTCCCCATTGGAGAGAATAACACACTTTATGGACTCAACTACAAAAGAGGCCCTATTCCCATTAAAGGGCTCGAGAGTAATCCGGAAGTTCCCCTTCCAGCACAAATGGGACCCGATTCCCTGAAGTAACTCGAGTAAGTTTCTGAGGTCCCCATCGCAACTCTAGAAACGAAACACCACATAATTATCCCCACAATGTGAGATGAGGAAATTTTGTGCTGCAGAATCTCAAGAGAAATCCCACATTCCCGCTTGAAAGGGAAAAGGGCATTTGACACCGTTTAGGCGACTCAGAATGGTCCCTAACATCCGTCCTCAGTGGAGAGGAGAACACACTTTTTGGACTGAAATCGAGAAGAGCTAATATTCCCATTTAACGGCTTGAGAGTAATCCGGAAGTTCCCCTTCCAACACCAAAGGGGACTTGACTTCACTGAAGCAAGTGAGTGAGTTCCTGAGGTTTCCCCGTCGCAACTCGAGAAGTAATCACTGCTTTCGCCGGCAACTTGACCAACACCACAAAATTATCCCCTCAATTCGAGATGAGGTCATTTTGATCTGCAGATCTGAAGAGAATTCCCACATTCCCGCTTGAAAGGCAAAAGGGTACTTGACACTCTTTATGCGACTCAGAAAGTTTCCTCACACAGCCATCCCCATTGGAGAGGAGAACACACTTTATGGACTCAATTCGAGTTGAGGACCTATTCCCATTTAACGGCTCGAGAGTAAACCGGGAGTTCCCCTTCCAGCACAAAAGGGGACCTGGCTTCCCTGCAGTAACTCGAATGATTTCCTGAGGTCCCCTTCGCAACTCGAGAAGTACCCCTAGCTTCCCTCCGCAATACCAGAAACACCACAATATTATCCCCTCAATGAGACATGAGGAAATTTTGCGCTGCATAATCTCAAGAGAAATCCCACATTCCCGCTTGAAAGGCAAAAGGGGACTTGACTCCCTTTAGGCGACTCAGAATGATCCCTAACATCCATCCTCAGTGGAGAGGATAACACAATATATGAACTTAAATCGAGAAGAGGCAATATTCCCATTTAACAGCTCCTGAGTAATCCGGAAATTCCCCTTCCAACAAAAAGGGGACTTGACTTGCCTGAAGCAACCCGAGGGAGTTCCTGAGTTCCCCTTCGAAACTCTAGACGTACAACCTGCTTCCTGCCTCAACTCGAGTAAGACCACAAAATTATGCTGTCAATGTGAGATGAGGTAAATTTGCCCTGCAGAATCTCAAGAGAATTGTCACATTCCCTCTTGAAAGGCAAAAATGTACTTGACAACCTTTATTCGACTCAGTAAGTTCCCTCACACAGCCGTCCCCTTTGGAGAGGAGAACACAATTTATGGACTGAAATCGAGAAGAGCTAATATTCCCATTTAACGGCTCGAGAATAATCCGGAAGTTCCCCTTCCAACACCAAAGGGGACTTGACATCACTGAAGCAAGTGAGTGAGTTTCTGAGGTCCCCGTCGCAACTCGAGAAGTAATCACTGCTTCCGCCGGCAAATTGACCAACACCACAAAATTATCCCCTCAATACGAGATGAGGTCATTTTGCGCTGCAGATCTGAAGAGAATTCCCACATTCCCGCTTGAAAGGCAAAAGGGTACTTGACTTCCTTTGTGCCACTCAGAAAGTTCCCTAACATCCATCCCCATCGGAGAGGAGAACACACTTTATGGACTCAACCGGAGAAGAGTCCCTATTCCATTTAAAGGGTTCGAGAGTAATCCGGAAGTTCCCCTTCCAGCACAAAAGGTGAACTGACTGCCCTGAAGTAACTCGAGTGAATACATAAGGTCCCCGTCGCAACTCCAGAAGTACCCCGAGCTTCCCGCCGCAATTCGAGAAACACCACAAAATTATCCACTCAATGCGAGATGAGGAATTTTGCGCTGCAGAATCTCAAGAGAAATAACACATTCCCGCTTGAAAGGCCAAAAGGTACTTGACACCCTTTATTCGACTCAGAAAGTTCCCTCACACAGCCATCCCCTTTGAAAGGTGAAGACAGTTTATGGACTCAATTCGAGATGAGACCCTGTTCACATTTAAGGGCTCGAGGAAATTTTGCGATGAAGAATCTCAAGAGAAATACGATATTCCCTCTTGAAAGGCAAAAATTTACTTGACACCCTTTCTTCTACTCAGAAAGTTCCCTCAAACAGCCGTCCCCATTGGAGAGGAAAACACACTTTATGGACTCAATTCGAGATGAGCCCCAGATCACATTTAAGGTCTCGATAGTAAACCGGAAATTCCCCTTTCAACACCAAAGGGTAACTGACTTCCCTGAAGAAACCCGAGCGAGGTCTGAGGTCCCCGTCGCAACTCTAGCAGCACCCCCAGCTTCCCGCCGTAACTCGAGAAACACCCCAAAATTATCCGCTCAATGCGAGATGAGGAAATTTTGCAATGCAGAATCTAAGAGAAATACCACATTCGTTCTTGTAAGGCAAAAAGGTACTTGACACCCTTTATTCGTCTAGAAAGTTCCCTCACACAGCCGTCCCCTTTGGAGAGAAAGAACACACTTTATGGACTCAATTCGAGATGAGCACCTGTTCATATTTAAGGGCTCGAGAGGAAACCGGAAGTTCCCCTTCCAACACCAAAGGGGACCTGACTTCCCTGAAGCAATCCATGCGAGTTCCTGAGGTCCCCGTTGCAACACTAAAAGCACACCCAGCTTCCCGCCGCAACTCGAGAAACACCACAAAATATTCCCCTCACTGCGAGATGAGGAAATTTTGCGCTGCAGAATCTCAAGAGAAATCCCACATTCCCGCTTGAAAGTCAAAAGGGTACTTGACTCCCTTTAGGCGACTCAGAATGTTCCCTAACATCCATCCTCAGTGGAGAGAAGAACATATTTTATGGACTCAAATGGAGAGGAGGCAAAATTCCCTTTTAACATCTCGACAGTAATCCGGAAGTTCCCCTTCCAAAACAAAAGGCGACTTGACTTCCCTGAAGCAACCCGAGCGAGTTCCTGAGGTCCCCGCCATAGCTAGAGAAGTGCCCCCTGTTTCCCACCACAACTGGAGAAACACCACAAAATTATCCCTTCAATGTGAGACGAGGTTATTTTGCGCTGCGGAATCTCAAGAGATATCCCACATTCCCGCTTGAAATGCAAAGGGGTACTTGACACACTTTATGCCACACAGAAATTTCAAAAATATCCGTCCCCATTGGAGAGAATAACACACTTTATGGACTCAACTAGAAAAGAGGCCCTATTCCCATTAAAGGGCTCGAGAGCAATCCAGAAGTTCCCCTTCCAGCACAAATGGGACCCGATTCCCTGAAGTAACTTGAGTAAGTTTCTGAGGTCCCCATCGCAACTCGAGAAACACCACATAATTATCCCCACAATGTGAGATGAGGAAATTTTGCGCTGCAGAATCTCAAGAGAAATCCCACATTCCCGCTTGAAAGGTAAAAGTGTATTTGACACCGTTTAGGTGACTCAGAATGGTCCCTAACATCAGTCCTCAGTGGAGAAGAGAACACACTTTATGGACTGAAATCGAGAAGAGCTAATATTCCCATTTAACGGCTCGAGAATAATCCGGAAGTTCCCCTTCCAACACCAAAGGGGACTTGACTTCACTGAAGCAAGTGAGTGAGTTCCTGAGGTCCCCGTCGCAACTCGAGAAGTAATCACTGCTTCAGCCGGCAACTTGACCAACACCACAAAATTATCCCCTCAATTCGAGATGAGGTCATTTTGCGCTGCAGATCTGAAGAGAACTCCCACATTCCCGCTTGAAAGGCAAAAGGGTACTTGACACTGTTTATGCGACTCAGAAAGTTTCCTCACACAGTTCAATTCAGTTCAGTTCAGTCGCTCAGTCGTGTCCGACTCTCCGCGACCCCATGAATCACAGCACGCCAGGCCTCCCTGTCCATCACCAACTCCCGGAGTATACTCAAACTCATGTCCACAGAGTCGGTGATGGCATCCAGCCATCTCATTCTCTATCGTCCCCTTCTCTTCCCGCCCCCAACCTTTCCCAGCATCAGAGTCTTTTCCAGTGAGTCAACTCGTCGCATGAGGTGGCCAAAGTATTGCAGTTTCAGCTTTAGCATCAGTCCCTCCAATGAACACCCAGGATTGATCTCCTTTAGAATGGACTGGTTGGATCTCCTTGCAGTATAAGGGACTCTCAAGAGTCTTCTCCAACACCACAGTTCAAAAGCATCGATTCTTTGGCGATCAGCTTTCTTCACAGTCCAACTCTCACATCCATACATGACCACGGGAAAAACCATTGCCTTGACTAGACGGATCTTGGTTGGCAAAGTAATGTCTCTGCTTTTTAATATACTATCAAGGTTGGTCATAACTTTCCTTCCAAGGAGCAAGCGTCTTTTAATTTCATGGCTGCAATCAGCATCTGCAGTGATTTTGGAGCCCCAAAAAATAAAGTCTGACACTGTTTCCACTGTTTTTCCGTCCCCATTGGAGAAGAGAACACACTTTATGGACTCAATTCGAGTTGAGGCCCTATTCCCATTTAACGGCTTGAGAGTAAACCGGGAGTTCTGTTCCAACAAAAAAGGGGACCTGCCTTCCCTGAAGAAACCCGAGAGATTTCCTGAGGTCCCAGTCGCAACTCGAGAAACACCACAAAATTATTCCCTCAATGAGAGATGAGGAAATTTTACGTTGCAGAATCTCAAGAGAAATACCACATTACCTCTTGAAAGGCAAAAGGGTACTTGACACCCTTTATACGACTCAGAAATTTCACTAACATCAGTCCCCATTGGAGAGGAGAACACACTTTCTGGACTCAGTTCGAGATGAGACCCTATTCCCATTTAACGGCTCTAGAGGAAACCGGAAGTTCCCATTCCAACACCAAAGGGGACCTGACTTCCCTGATGAAACCCAAGCGGGTTCCTGAGGTCCCCGTCAAAACTTGAGAAGTACCCACATCTTCACTTCGCAACTGAGAAACACTAAAAATTATTCCCTAATGCGAGATGAGGAAAATATACGCTGCAGAATCTCAAGAGAAATACCACATTCACTCTTGAAAGGCAAAAGGGTAGTTGACTCCCTTTATGTGACTCAGAAATTTCACTAATGTCAGTTCCCATTGGAGACGAGAACACACCTTATGGACTCAATTTGAGATGAGGTCCTATCCCCAATTAACGGCTCGAGAGTAAACCGGAAGTTCCCCTTCCAACTCAAAACGGGTCCTGCCCTCCCTGAATCATCCTGAACGAGTTTCTGAGGTCCCCGTCACAACTCGAGAAGTACTCCCTGCTTCCCGCCGAAACTCGAGAAACACAACAAAATTATCCCCTCAATGCGAGATGAGGTAATTTTGTGCTACAGAATCTTAAGACAATTCCCGCATTCCCACTTGAAAGGCAAAAGGGTTCTTGACACACTTTATGCCACTCAGAAAGTTCCCTAACATCTGTCCCCATTGGAGAGGAGAACACACCTTATGGACTCAAATAGAGAATAGGCCCTATTCCCGTTAAAGGGCTCGAGAGTAATGCGGAAGTTCTCCTTCAAGCACAAAAGGGGACCTGACTTCCCTGAGGCAACTCGAGTGAGTTCCTGAGGTCCCCTCCCAACTGGAGAAGTAACCCCAGCTTCCCGCCGCAATTCGAGATACAGCATAAAATTATCCACTCAATGCGAGATGAAATTTTGTGCTACAGAATCTAAAGAGAAATGCCACATTCCCGCTTGAAAGGCAAAAGGGTACTTGACTCCCCTTAGGCGACTCAGGATGGTCCCTAAAAACCGTCCTTATTGGAGAGGAGAACACATTTTATGGACTCGAGAAGAGGCCCTATTCCCACTAAAGTGCTCGAGAGTAATCCGGAAGTTCTCTTACAGCAAAAAAGGGGACCTGACTTCCCTGAAGTAACTCGAGTGAGTTCCTGAGGTTCCGTCGCAACTGGAGAAGTATCCCCAGGTTCCCGCCGCAATTCCAGAAGCACCACAAAATTATCCCCTCAATACAAGTTGAGGAAATTTTGTCCTGCAGAATCCCAGGAGAAATCCTACATTCCCGCTTGAAAGGCAAAAGGGTACTTGACTCTCTTTAGACGACTAAGAATGGCCCCTAAAACCGTCCTCATTTGAGAGGAGAACACACTTTATGGACTCAAATCGAGAAGAGGCAATATTCCTATTTAACGGCTCGAGAGATATCCGGAAGTTCCCCTATCAACACAAAAGGGGACTTGACTTCCCTGAAGAAACCGGAGCGAGTTCCTGAGGTCCCCGTCGCAACTCGAAGTGTACCCCCTGCTTCCCACCGCAACTCAAGAAACACCACAAAATTATCCCGTCAATGAGAGATGAGGTAATTTTGCGCTGCAGAATCTCAAGACAAATCGCCCATTCCCGCTTGAAAGGCAAAAGTGTACTTGACAAACTTTATGCCACTCAGAAATTTCCCTAATATCCGTCCGCAATGGAGAGGAGAACACAATTTATGGACTCAATTCGAGAAGAGACCCTATTCCCATTAAAGGGTTCGAGAGTAATCCAGAAGTTCCCCTTCCAGCACAAAAGGGGACCTGGCTTCCCTGCAGTAACTCGAATGAATTCCTGAGGTCCCCTTCGCAACTCGAGAAGTACCCCTAGCTTCCATCCGCAATACGAGAAACACCACAATATTATCCCCTCAATGAGACATGAGGAAATTTTGCGCTGCATAATCTCAAGAGAAATCCCACATTCCCGCTTGAAAGGCAAAAGGGGACTTGACTCCCTTTAGGTGACTCAGAATGATCCCTAACATCCATCCTCAGTGGAGAGGATAACACAATTTATGGACTTAAATCGAGAAGAGGCAATAGTCCCATTTAACAGCTCCTGAGTAATCCGGAAATACCCCTTCCAACAAAAAGGGGTCTTGACTTCCCTGAAGCAACCCGAGGGAGTTCCTGAGTTCCCCCTCGCAACTCGTGACGTACATCCTGCTTCCTGCCTCAACTCGAGAAACACCACAAAATTATGCTCTCAATGTGAGATGAGGTAATTTTGCCCTGCAGAATCTCAAGAGAAATCCCACATTCCGGCTTGAGGCAAAAGGGTACTTGACACACTTTAGGCGACTCAGAATGGTACCTAACATCCGTCCTCACTGGAGAGGGGAACACACTTTATGGACTGAAATCGAGAAGAGCTAATATTCCCATTTAACGGCTCGAGAGTAATCCGAAAGTTCCCCTTCCAACACGAAACGGGACTTGACATCACTGAAGAAAGTGAATGAGTTTCTGAGGTCCCCGTCGCAACTCGAGAAGTAATCACTGCTTCCGACGGCAACTTGACCAACACCACAAAATCTGAAGAGAATTCCCACATTCCCGCTGGAAAGGCAAAAGGGTACTTGACTTCCTTTGCCACTCAGAAAGTTCACTAACATTCATCCCCATTGGAAGGAGAAAAAATTTATGGACTCAATTCACGATGAGACTCTGTTCACATTTAAGGGCTCGAGAGGAAATCGGAAGTTCCCCTTACAACACGAAAGGGGACCTGACTTCCCTGAAGTAACCCGAGCGAGTTCATGAGGTCCCTGTCGCTACTCGAGAAGCACCCCCAGGTTCAACCGCAACTCGAGAAACACCCCAAAATTATCCCCTCAATGCGAGATGAGGAAATTTTGCGATGCAGCATCTCAAGAGAAATACCACATTCCCTCTTGAAAGGGAAAAAGGTACTTGCCACCCTTTATTCGACTCAGAAAGTTCCCTCACACAGCCGTGCCCTTTTAGAGGAGAACACACTTTATGGACTCAATTCAAGATGAGCCCCTGTGCACATTTAAGGTCTCGGAGGAACACGGAAGTTCCCCTTCCAACACCAAAGGGGAACTGACTTCCCTGAAGCAACCCCAACGAGTTCATGAGGTCCTTGTCGCAACTCTTGAAGCACCCCCAGCTTCGTGCCGTAACTTGAGAAACACCCCAAAATTAACCCCTCAATGCGAGATGAGGAAATTTTGCGATGCAGCATCTCAAGAGAAATACCACATTCCCTCTTGAAAGGCAAAAAGGTACTTGACACCCTTTATTCGACTTAGAAAGTTCCCTCACACAGCAGTACACTTTGGTGAGGAGAACACACTTTATGGCCTCAATTCGAGATGAGCCCCTGTGCACATTTAAGGGCTGGAGAGGAAACCGGATGTTCCCCTTACAACAACAAAGGGACCTGACTTCCCTGAAGCAACCCAAGCGAATTCCTGAGGTCCCCATCGCAACTCGAGAAGCACACCAAAATTATCCCCTCAATGCGAGATGAGGAAATTTTGCGATGCAGCATCTCAAGAGAAATACCACATTCCCTCTTGAAAGGCAAAAAGGTACTTGAAACCGTTTATTCGACTCAGAAAGGTCCCTCACACAGCCGTCCCCTTTGGAGAGAACACACTTTATGGACTCAATTCGACATGAGACCCTGTGCACATTTAAGGGCTCGAGAGGAACCTGGAAGTTACCCTTCTAACAGCAAAGGGGACCTGACGTCCCTGAAGCAACCCCAGCGAGTTCCTGAGGTCCGCGTCGCAACTGGAAAAGCACCCCCAGCTTCCCGCCGCAACTCGAGAAACACCCCAAAATTATTCCCTCAATGCGAGATGAGGAAATTTTGCGATGCAGCATCTCAAGAGAAATACCACATTCCCTCTTGAAAGGCAAAAAGGTACTTGACACCCTTTCTTCGGCTCAGAAAGTTCCCTCACACAGCCGTCCCCTTTTAGAGGAGAACACACTTTATGGACTCAATTCGAGATGAGCTCTTGTACACATTTAAGGGCTCCAGCGGAACACGGAAGTTCCCCTTCCAACCAAAAGCGGGACCTGACTTCCCTGAAGCAACCCCAGCAAGTTCCTGAGGTCCCCGTCGCAACTCTTGAAGCACCCGCAGCTTCCCACCGCAACTCGAGAAACCCCAAAATTGTCCCCGCAATTCGAGATGAGGAAATTTTGCGATGCAGCATCTCAAGAGAAATACTACATTCCCTCTTGAAAGGCAAAAAGGTACTTGAAACCCTTTATTCGACTCAGAAATTTCCCTCACACAGCCGTCCCCTTTGGAGAGAACACACTTTATGGACACAATTCGAGATGAGCACCTGTGCACATTTAAGGGCTCGAGAGGAAACCGGAAGTTCCCCTTCCAACACCAAAAGGGACCTGACTTCCCTGAAGCAACCCCAGCGATTTCCTGAGGTCCGCGTCGCAACTGGAAAAGCAACCCCAGCTTCCCGCCAAAACTCGAGAAACACCCCAAAATTATCCCATCAATGCGAGATGAGGAAATTTTGCGATGCAGCATCTCAAGAGAAACACCACATTCCTTCTTGAAAGGCAAAAAGGTACTTGACACCCTTTCTTCGGCTCAGAAAGTTCCCTCACACAGCCGTCCCCTTTTAAAGGAGAACACACTTTATGGACTCAATTCGAGATGAGCCCCTGTGCACATTTAAGGGCTCGAGTGGAAACCGGATGTTGCCCTTACAACAACAAAGGGACCTGACTTCCCTGAAGCAACCCAAGCGAATTCCTGAGGTCCCCGTCGCAACTCGAGAAGCACACCAAAATTATCCCCTCAATGCGAGATGAGGAAATTTTGCGATGCAGCATCTCAAGAGAAATACCACATTCCCTCTTGAAAGGCAAAAAGGTACTTGAGACCCGTTATTCGGCTCAGAAAGTTCCCTCACACAGCCGTGCCCTTTTACAGGAGAACACACTTTATGGACTCAATTCGAGATGAGCCCCTGTGCACATTTAAGGGCTCCAGAGGAACCAGGAAGTTCACCTTCCAACAACAAATGGGACCTGTCTTCCCTGAAGCAACCCCAGAGAGTTCCTGAGGTCCCCGTCGCAACTCGAGAAGCATCCCCAGCTTCCGGCCGCAACTGGATAAACACCCCAAAATTATCCCCTCAATGCGAGATGAGGAAATTTTGCGATGCAGCATCTCAAGAGAAATACCACATTCCCTCTTGAAAGGCAAAAAGGTACTTGACACCCTTTATTCGACTCAGAAAGTTCCCTCACACAGCCGTGCCCTTTTAGAGGAGAACACACTTTATGGACTCAATTCAAGATGAGTCCCTGTGCACATTTAAGGTCTCGAGAGGAACACGGAAGTTCCCCTTCCAACACCAAAGGGGAACTGACTTCCCTGAAGCAACCCCAGCGAGTTCATGAGGTCCCCGTCGCAACTCTTGAAGCACCCCCAGCTTCGTGCCGTAACTTGAGAAACACCCCAAAATTAACCCCTCAATGCGAGATGAGGAAATTTTGCGATGCAGCATCTCAAGAGAAATACCACATTCCCTCTTGAAAGGCAAAAAGGTACTTGACACCCTTTATTCGACTTAGAAAGTTCCCTCACACAGCAGTACACTTTGGAGAGGAGAACACACTTTATGGCCTCAATTCGAGATGAGCCCTGTGCACATTTAAGGGCTGGAGAGGAAACCGGATGTTCCCCTTACAACAACAAAGGGACCTGACTTCCCTGAAGCAACCCAAGCGAATTCCTGAGGTCCCCATCGCAACTCGAGAAGCACACCAAAATTATCCCCTCAATGCGAGATGAGGAAATTTTGCGATGCAGCATCTCAAGAGAAATACCGCATTCCCTCTTGAAAGGCAAAAAGGTACTTGAAACCGTTTATTCGACTCAGAAAGTTCCCTCACACAGCCGTCCCCTTTGGAGAGAACACACTTTATGGACTCAATTCGACATGAGACCCTGTGCACATTTAAGGGCTCGAGAGGAACCTGGAAGTTACCCTTCTAACAGCAAAGGGGACCTGACGTCCCTGAAGCAACCCCAGCGAGTTCCTGAGGTCCGCGTCGCAATGGAAAAGCACCCCCAACTTCCCGCCGCAACTCGAGAAACACCCCAAAATTATCCCCTCAATGCGAGATGAGGAAATTTTGCGATGCAGCATCTCAAGAGAAATACCACATTCCCTCTTGAAAGGCAAAAAGGTACTTGACACCCTTTCTTCGGCTCAGAAAGTTCCCTCACACAGCCGTCCCCTTTTAGAGGAGAACACACTTTATGGACTCAATTCGAGATGAGCTCTTGTACACATTTAAGGGCTCCAGCGGAACACGGAAGTTCCCCTTCCAACCAAAAGCGGGACCTGACTTCCCTGAAGCAACCCCAGCAAGTTCCTGAGGTCCCCGTCGCAACTCTTGAAGCACCCGCAGCTTCCCACCGCAACTCGAGAAACCCCAAAATTGTCCCCGCAATTCGAGATGAGGAAATTTTGCGATGCAGCATCTCAAGAGAAATACTACATTCCCTCTTGAAAGGCAAAAAGGTACTTGAAACCCTTTATTCGACTCAGAAATTTCCCTCACACAGCCGTCCCCTTTGGAGAGAACACACTTTATGGACACAATTCGAGATGAGCACCTGTGCACATTTAAGGGCTCGAGAGGAAACCGGAAGTTCCCCTTCCAACACCAAAAGGGACCTGACTTCCCTGAAGCAACCCCAGCGATTTCCTGAGGTCCGCGTCGCAACTGGAAAAGCAACCCCAGCTTCCCGCCAAAACTCGAGAAACACCCCAAAATTATCCCATCAATGCGAGATGAGGAAATTTTGCGATGCAGCATCTCAAGAGAAACACCACATTCCTTCTTGAAAGGCAAAAAGGTACTTGACACCCTTTCTTCGGCTCAGAAAGTTCCCTCACACAGCCGTCCCCTTTTAAAGGAGAACACACTTTATGGACTCAATTCGAGATGAGCCCCTGTGCACATTTAAGGGCTCGAGTGGAAACCGGATGTTGCCCTTACAACAACAAAGGGACCTGACTTCCCTGAAGCAACCCAAGCGAATTCCTGAGGTCCCCGTCGCAACTCGAGAAGCACACCAAAATTATCCCCTCAATGCGAGATGAGGAAATTTTGCGATGCAGCATCTCAAGAGAAATACCACATTCCCTCTTGAAAGGCAAAAAGGTACTTGAGACCCGTTATTCGGCTCAGAAAGTTCCCTCACACAGCCGTGCCCTTTTACAGGAGAACACACTTTATGGACTCAATTCGAGATGAGCCCCTGTGCACATTTAAGGGCTCCAGAGGAACCAGGAAGTTCACCTTCCAACAACAAATGGGACCTGTCTTCCCTGAAGCAACCCCAGAGAGTTCCTGAGGTCCCCGTCGCAACTCGAGAAGCACCCCCAGCTTCCGGCCGCAACTGGATAAACACCCCAAAATTATCCCCTCAATGCGAGATGAGGAAATTTTGCGATGCAGCATCTCAAGAGAAATACCACATTCCCTCTTGAAAGGGAAAAAGGTACTTGACACCCTTTATTCGACTCAGATAGTTCCCTCACACAGCCGTGCCCTTTTAGAGGAGAACACACTTTATGGACTCAATTCAAGATGAGCCCCTGTGCACATTTAAGGTCTCGAGAGGAACACGGAAGTTCCCCTTCCAACACCAAAGGGGAACTGAATTCCCTGAAGCAACCCCAGCGAGTTCATGAGGTCCCCGTCGCAACTCTTGAAGCACCCCCAGCTTCGTGCCGTAACTTGAGAAACACCCCAAAATTAACCCCTCCATGCGAGATGAGGAAATTTTGCGATGCAGCATCTCAAGAGAAATACCACCTTCCCTCTGGAAAGGCAAAAAGGTACTTGACGCCCTTTATTCGACTCAGAAAGTTCCCTCACACAGCCGTCCCCTTTGGAGAGGAGAACACACTTTACGGACTCAATTCGAGAGGAGCCCCTGTGCACATTTAAGGGCTGGAGAGGAAACCGGATGTTCCCCTTACAACAACAAAGGGACCTGACTTCCCTGAAGCAACCCAAGCGAATTCCTGAGGTCCCCATCGCAACTCGAGAAGCACACCAAAATTATCCCCTCAATGCGAGATGAGGAAATTTTGCGATGCAGCATCTCAAGAGAAATACCACATTCCCTCTTGAAAGGTAAAAAGGTACTTGAAACCGTTTATTCGACTCAGAAAGTTCCCTCACACAGCCGTCCCCTTTGGAGAGAACACACTTTATGGACTCAATTCGACATGAGACCCTGTGCACATTTAAGGGCTCGAGAGGAACCTGGAAGTTACCCTTCTAACAGCAAAGGGGACCTGACGTCCCTGAAGCAACCCCAGCGAGTTCCTGAGGTCCGCGTCGCAACTGGAAAAGCACCCCCAGCTTCCCGCCGCAACTCGAGAAAAACCCCAAAATTATCCCCTCAATGCGAGATGAGGAAATTTTGCGATGCAGCATCTCAAGAGAAATACCACATTCCCTCTTGAAAGGCAAAAAGGTACTTGACACCCTTTCTTCGGCTCAGAAAGTTCCCTCACACAGCCGTCCCCTTTTAGAGGAGAACACACTTTATGGCCTCAATTCGAGATGAGCCCTTGTGCACATTTAAGGGCTCCAGCGGAACACGGAAGTTCCCCTTCGAACCAAAAGCGGGACCTGACTTCCCTGAAGCAACCCCAGCAAGTTCCTGAGGTCCCCGTCGCAACTCTTGAAGCACCCGCAGCTTCCCACCGCAACTCGAGAAACCCCAAAATTGTCCCCGCAATTCGAGATGAGGAAATTTTGCGATGCAGCATCTCAAGAGAAATACTACATTCCCTCTTGAAAGGCAAAAAGGTACTTGAAACCCTTTATTCGACTCAGAAAGTTCCCTCACACAGCCGTCCCCTTTGGAGAGAACACACTTTATGGACACAATTCGAGATGAGCACCTGTGCACATTTAAGGGCTCGAGAGGAAACCGGAAGTTCCCCTTCCAACACCAAAAGGGACCTGACTTCCCTGAAGCAACCCCAGCGAGTTCCTGAGGTCCGCGTCGCAACTGGAAAAGCAACCCCAGCTTCCCGCCAAAACTCGAGAAACACCCCAAAATTATCCCATCAATGCGAGATGAGGAAATTTTGCGATGCAGCATCTCAAGAGAAACACCACATTCCCTCTTGAAAGGCAAAAAGGTACTTGACACCCTTTCTTCGGCTCAGAAAGTTCCCTCACACAGCCGTCACCTTTTAGAGGAGAACACACTTTATGGACTCAATTCGAGATGAGCCCCTGTGCACATTTAAGGGCTCGAGTGGAAACCGGATGTTGCCCTTACAACAACAAAGGGACCTGACTTCCCTGAAGCAACCCAAGCGAATTCCTGAGGTCCCCGTCGCAACTCGAGAAGCACACCAAAATTATCCCCTCAATGCGAGATGAGGAAATTTTGCGATGCAGCATCTCAAGAGAAATACCACATTCCCTCTTGAAAGGCAAAAAGGTACTTGAAACCGTTTATTCGACTCAGAAAGGTCCCTCACACAGCCGTCCCCTTTGGAGAGAACACACTTTATGGACTCAATTCGAGATGAGACCCTGTGCACATTTAAGGGCTCGAGAGGAACCTGGAAGTTACCCTTCCAACAGCAAAGGGGACCTGACGTCCCTGAAGCAACCCCAGCGAGTTCCTGAGGTCCGCGTAGCAACTGGAAAAGCACTCCCAGCTTCCCGCCGCAACTCGAGAAACACCCCAAAATTATCCCCTCAATGCGAGATGAGGAAATTTTGCGATGCAGCATCTCAAGAGAAATACCACATTCCCTCTTGAAAGGCAAAAAGGTACTTGACACCCTTTATTCGACTCAGAAAGTTCCCTCACACAGCCGTGCCCTTTTAGAGGAGAACACACTTTATGGACTCAATTCAAGATGAGCCCCTGTGCACATTTAAGGTCTCGAGAGGAACACGGAAGTTCCCCTTCCAACACCAAAGGGGAACTGACTTCCCTGAAGCAACCCCAGCGAGTTCATGAGGTCCCCGTCGCAACTCTTGAAGCACCCCCAGCTTCGTGCCGTAACTTGAGAAACACCCCAAAATTAACCCCTCAATGCGAGATGAGGAAATTTTGCGATGCAGCATCTCAAGAGAAATACCACATTCCCTCTTGAAAGGCAAAAAGGTACTTGACACCCTTTCTTCGGCTCAGAAAGTTCCCTCACACAGCCGTCCCCTTTTAGAGGAGAACACACTTTATGGACTCAATTCGAGATGAGCCCCTGTGCACATTTAAGGGCTCGAGTGGAAACCGGATGTTGCCCTTACAACAACAAAGGGACCTGACTTCCCTGAAGCAACCCAAGCGAATTCCTGAGGTCCCCGTCGCAACTCGAGAAGCACACCAAAATTATCCCCTCAATGCGAGATGAGGAAATTTTGCGATGCAGCATCTCAAGAGAAATACCACATTCCCTCTTGAAAGGCAAAAAGTACTTGAGACCCGTTATTCGGCTCAGAAAGTTCCCTCACACAGCCGTGCCCTTTTACAGGAGAACACACTTTATGGACTCAATTCGAGATGAGCCCCTGTGCACATTTAAGGGCTCCAGAGGAACCAGGAAGTTCACCTTCCAACAACAAATGGGACCTGTCTTCCCTGAAGCAACCCCAGAGAGTTCCTGAGGTCCCCGTCGCAACTCGAGAAGCACCCCCAGCTTCCGGCCGCAACTGGATAAACACCCCAAAATTATCCCCTCAATGCGAGATGAGGAAATTTTGCGATGCAGCATCTCAAGAGAAATACCACATTCCCTCTTGAAAGGGAAAAAGGTACTTGACACCCTTTATTCGACTCAGATAGTTCCCTCACACAGCCGTGCCCTTTTAGAGGAGAACACACTTTATGGACTCAATTCAAGATGAGCCCCTGTGCACATTTAAGGTCTCGAGAGGAACACGGAAGTTCCCCTTCCAACACCAAAGGGGAACTGAATTCCCTGAAGCAACCCCAGCGAGTTCATGAGGTCCCCGTCGCAACTCTTGAAGCACCCCCAGCTTCGTGCCGTAACTTGAGAAACACCCCAAAATTAACCCCTCCATGCGAGATGAGGAAATTTTGCGATGCAGCATCTCAAGAGAAATACCACCTTCCCTCTGGAAAGGCAAAAAGGTACTTGACGCCCTTTATTCGACTCAGAAAGTTCCCTCACACAGCCGTCCCCTTTGGAGAGGAGAACACACTTTACGGACTCAATTCGAGAGGAGCCCCTGTGCACATTTAAGGGCTGGAGAGGAAACCGGATGTTCCCCTTACAACAACAAAGGGACCTGACTTCCCTGAAGCAACCCAAGCGAATTCCTGAGGTCCCCATCGCAACTCGAGAAGCACACCAAAATTATCCCCTCAATGCGAGATGAGGAAATTTTGCGATGCAGCATCTCAAGAGAAATACCACATTCCCTCTTGAAAGGCAAAAAGGTACTTGAAACCGTTTATTCGACTCAGAAAGTTCCCTCACACAGCCGTCCCCTTTGGAGAGAACACACTTTATGGACTCAATTCGACATGAGACCCTGTGCACATTTAAGGGCTCGAGAGGAACCTGGAAGTTACCCTTCTAACAGCAAAGGGGACCTGACGTCCCTGAAGCAACCCCAGCGAGTTCCTGAGGTCCGCGTCGCAACTGGAAAAGCACCCCCAGCTTCCCGCCGCAACTCGAGAAACACCCCAAAATTATCCCCTCAATGCGAGATGAGGAAATTTTGCGATGCAGCATCTCAAGAGAAATACCACATTCCCTCTTGAAAGGCAAAAAGGTACTTGACACCCTTTCTTCGGCTCAGAAAGTTCCCTCACACAGCCGTCCCCTTTTAGAGGAGAACACACTTTATGGACTCAATTCGAGATGAGCCCTTGTGCACATTTAAGGGCTCCAGCGGAACACGGAAGTTCCCCTTCGAACCAAAAGCGGGACCTGACTTCCCTGAAGCAACCCCAGCAAGTTCCTGAGGTCCCCGTCGCAACTCTTGAAGCACCCGCAGCTTCCCACCGCAACTCGAGAAACCCCAAAATTGTCCCCGCAATTCGAGATGAGGAAATTTTGCGATGCAGCATCTCAAGAGAAATACTACATTCCCTCTTGAAAGGCAAAAAGTTACTTGAAACCCTTTATTCGACTCAGAAAGTTCCCTCACACAGCCGTCCCCTTTGGAGAGAACACACTTTATGGACACAATTCGAGATGAGCACCTGTGCACATTTAAGGGCTCGAGAGGAAACCGGAAGTTCCCCTTCCAACACCAAAAGGGACCTGACTTCCCTGAAGCAACCCCAGCGAGTTCCTGAGGTCCGCGTCGCAACTGGAAAAGCAACCCCAGCTTCCCGCCAAAACTCGAGAAACACCCCAAAATTATCCCATCAATGCGAGATGAGGAAATTTTGCGATGCAGCATCTCAAGAGAAACTCCACATTCCCTCTTGAAAGGCAAAAAGGTACTTGACACCCTTTCTTCGGCTCAGAAAGTTCCCTCACACAGCTGTCACCTTTTAGAGGAGAACACACTTTATGGACTCAATTCGAGATGAGCCCCTGTGCACATTTAAGGGCTCGAGTGGAAACCGGATGTTGCCCTTACAACAACAAAGGGACCTGACTTCCCTGAAGCAACCCAAGCGAATTCCTGAGGTCCCCGTCGCAACTCGAGAAGCACACCAAAATTATCCCCTCAATGCGAGATGAGGAAATTTTGCGATGCAGCATCTCAAGAGAAATACCACATTCCCTCTTGAAAGGCAAAAAGGTACTTGAAACCGTTTATTCGACTCAGAAAGGTCCCTCACACAGCCGTCCCCTTTGGAGAGAACACACTTTATGGACTCAATTCGAGATGAGACCCTGTGCACATTTAAGGGCTCGAGAGGAACCTGGAAGTTACCCTTCCAAAAGCAAAGGGGACCTGACGTCCCTGAAGCAACCCCAGCGAGTTCCTGAGGTCCGCGTAGCAACTGGAAAAGCACTCCCAGCTTCCCGCCGCAACTCGAGAAACACCCCAAAATTATCCCCTCAATGCGAGATGACGAAATTTTGCGATGCAGCATCTCAAGAGAAATACCACATTCCCTCTTGAAAGGCAAAAAGGTACTTGACACCCTTTCTTCGGCTCAGAAAGTTCCCTCACACAGCCGTCCCCTTTTAGAGGAGAACACACTTTATGGACTCAATTCGAGATGAGCCCTTGTGCACATTTAAGGGCTCCAGCGGAACACGGAAGGTCCCCTTCCAACCAAAAGCGGGACCTGACTTCCCTGAAGCAACCCCAGCAAGTTCCTGAGGTCCCCGTCACAACCCTTGAAGCACCCGCAGCTTCCCACTGCAACTCGAGAAACTCCAAAATTGTCCCCGCAATTCGAGATGAGGAAATTTTGCGATGCAACATCTCAAGAGAAATACTACATTCCCTCTTGAAAGGCAAAAAGGTACTTGAAACCCTTTATTCGACTCAGAATGTTCCCTCACACAGCCGTCCTCTTTGGAGAGAACACACTTTATGGACACAATTCGAGATGAGCACCTGTGCACATTTAAGGGCTCGAGAGGAAACCGGAAGTTCCCCTTCCAACACCAAAAGGGACCTGACTTCCCTGAAGCAACCCCAGCGAGTTCCTGAGGTCCGCGTCGCAACTGGAAAAGCAACCCCAGCTTCCCGCCGCAACTCGAGAAACACCCCAAAATTATCCCCTCCAAGCGAGTGGAGGAAATTTTGTGTTGCAGCATGTCAAGAGCAATACCACATTTCCTCTTGAAAGGCAAAAAGTACTTGACACCGTTTATTCGACTCAGAAAGTTCCCTCACGCAGCCGTCCCCTTTGGAGAGGAGAACACACTTTATGGACTCAATTCGAGATGAGCCCCTGTGCACATTTAAGGGCTCGAGAGGAACCCGGAAGTTCCCCTTCTAACAACAAAGGGGACCTGACTTCCCTGAAGCAACCACAGCGAGTTCCTGAGGTCCCCGTCGCAACTGGAGAATCACCCTCAGCTTCCCGCCGCAACTCGAGAAACACCCCAAAATTAGCCCCTCCATACGAGATGAGTAAATTTTGCGATGCAACATCTCAAGAGAAATACGAATTTCCCTCTTGAAAGGCAAAAAGGTACTTGACACCCTTTATTCGACTCAGATAGTTCCCTCACAGAGCCGTCCCCTTTGGAGAGGAGAACACACTTTATGGACTCAATTCGAGATGAGAACCTGTGCACATTTAAGGGCTCGAGAGGAACCCGAAAGTTCCCCTTCCAACACCAAAGGGGACCTGACTACCCTGAAACAACCCCAGCGAGTTCCTGAGGTCCCCGTCGCAACTCGAGAAGCACCCCTAACGTCACGCCGCAACTCGAGAAACACCCCAAAATTATCCCCTCCATGCGAGATGAGGAAATTTTGCGATGCAGCATCTCAAGAGAAATAACACATTTCCTCATAAAAGGCAAAAGGGTACTAAACACCCTTTATGCAAGTAACCCAGCTTCCCAACCCAATTCGTGAAACACCAATAATTTATCCCCTCCTTGCGAGATGAGGAAATTTTGCGCTGCAGTATCTCAAGAGAAATCCCACATTCCCGCTTGAAAGGCAACAGTGTACTTGACTCCCTTTAGGCGACTCAGAATGTTCCCTAACATCCGTCCTTAGTGCAGAGGAGAACACACTCTCTTGACTCAAATCGAGAAGAGGCAATGTTCCCATTTAACGGCTTGAGAGTAATCTGGAAGTTCCCTTCCAACACAAAAGGGACTTGACTTCGCTGAAGCAACCCGAGCGAGTTCCTGAGGTTCCCCTCGCAACTCGAGAAGCACCCTCAGCTTTACGTCCCAACTCGAGAAACACCCCAAAATTATCCCCTCAATGCGAGATGGGGAAATTTTGCGATGCAGCATCTCAAGAGAAATACCACATTCCCTCTTGAAAGGCAAAAATGTAATTCACACCCTTTATTCGACTCAGAAAGTTCCCTCACAAAACCGTGCCATTTGAGAGGAGTATACACTTCATTGACTCAATTCGAGATGAGCCCCTGTGCACATTTAAGGGCTCGAGAGAAACAAGGAAGTTCCCCTTCCAACAGCAAAGGGGACCTGACATCCCTGAAGCAACACCAGCGAGTTCATGAGGTCCCCATCGAAACTCGAGAAGCACCCACAGTTTCGCACCACAACTCGACAAACACACCAAAATTATCCCCTCCATGCGAGATGAGGAAATTTGGCGATGCAACATCTCAAGAGAAATACCACATTCCCTCTAGAAAGGCAAAAAGGTACTTGACACCCTTTATTCGACTCAGAAAGTTCCCTCACACAGCCGTCCCCTTTGGAGAGGAGAACACACTTTACGGACTCAATTCGAGAGGAGCCCCTGTGCACATTGAAGGGATCGAGAGGAAACCGGAAGTTCCCCTTCCAACACCAAAGGGGACCTGACTTCCCTGAAGCAACCCCAGCGACTTCCTGAGGTCCCCGTCGCAAGTCGAGAAGCACCCCCAGCTTCCCGGCGCAACTCGAGAAACACCCCAAAATTATCCCCTCCATGAGAGATGAGGAAAATTGGCGATGCAGCATCTCCAGAGAAATACCACATTCCCTCTGGAAAGGCAAAAAGGTACTTGACACCCTTTATTCGACTCAGAAAGTTCCCTCACACAGCCGTCCCCTTTGGAGAGGAGAACACACTTTGCGGACTCAATTCGAGAGGAGCCCCTGTGCACATTGAAGGGATCGAGAGGAAACTTGAAGTTCCCCTTTCAACACAAAAGGGGACCTGACTTCCCTGAAGCAACCCCAGCGAGTTCCTGAGGTCCCCGTCGCAAGTCGAGAAGCACCCGCAGCTTCCCGGCGCAACTCGAGAAACACCCCAAAATTATCCCCTCCAGGCGAGAGGAGGAAATTTGGCGATGCAGCATCTCAAGAGAAATACCACATTCCCTCTGGAAAGGCAAAAAGGTACTTGACACCCTTTATTCGACCCAGAAAGTTCCCTCACACAGCCGTCCCCTTTGGAGAGGAGAACACACTTTACGGACTCAATTCGAGAGGAACCCCTGTGCACAATGAAGGGCTCGAGAGAACACCGGAAGGTCCCCTTCCAAAACCAACGGGGAACTGGCTTCCCTGAAGAAACCCCAGCGAGTTCCTGACGTCCCCGTCGCAACTCGGGAAGCACCCCCAGCTTCCCGCCGCAACTCGAGAAATACCCCAATATTATCCCCTCCATGCGAGACGAGGAAATTTGGCGATGCAGCAACTCAAGAGAAATACCACATTCCCTCTGGCAAGGCAAAAAGGTACTTGACACCCTTTATTCGACACAGAAAGTTCCCTCACACAGCCGTCCCCTTTGGAGAGGAGAACACACTTTACGGACTCAATTTGAGAGAAGCCCCTGTGCACATTGAAGGGCTCGAGAGGAACCCGGAAGTTCCCCTTCTAACACCAAAGGGGACCTGACTTCCCTGAAGCAACGCCAACGAGTTCTTGAGGTCCCCGTTGCAACTCGAGAAGCACCCCCAGCTTGCGCTGCAACTCGAGAAACACCCCAAAATTATCCCCTCCATGCGAGATTAGGAAATTTAGCGATGCAGCATCTCAAGAGAAATACCACATTCACTCCAGAAAGGCAAAAAGTACGTGACACCCTCTATTCCACTCAGAAAGTTCCCTCACACAGACGTCCCCTTTGGAGAGGAGAACACACTTTATGGACTCAATTCGAGAGGAGCCCCTGAGAACACTGAAGGGCTTGAGAGGAAACCGGAAGTTCCCCTTTCAACACCAAAGGGGACCTGACTTCCCTGAAGCAACCCCAGCGAGTTACTGAGGTCCCAGCCGCAACTCGAGAAGCACCCCCAGCTTCCTGCCGAAACGCGAGAAACACCCCAAAATTATCCCCTCCATGCGAGATGCGGAAATTTGGCGATGCAGCATCTCAAGAGAAATACCACATTCACTCCAGAAAGGCAAAAAGTACGTGACACCTTCTATTCCACTCAGAAAGTTCCCTCACACAGCCGTCCCCTTTGGAGAGGAGAACACATTTAACGGACTCAATTTGAGAGGAGCCCCTTTGCACACTGAAGGGCTCGAGAGGAATCCGGAAGTTCCCCTTCCAACACAAAAGGGGACCTGACTTCCCTGAAGCAACCACAGCGAGTTCCTGAGGTCCCCGTCGCAACTCGAGAAGCACCCCCAGCTTCCAGCCGCAACTCGAGAAACAGACCAAAATTCTCCCCTCCATGCGAGATGAGGAAATTTGGCGATGCAGCATCTCACGAGAAATAACACATTCCCTCAGGAAAGGCAAAAAGGTACTTGACACCCTTTATTCGACTCAGAAAGTTCCCTCACACAGCCGTCCCCTTTGGAGAGGAGAACACACTTTACAGACTCAATTCGAGAGGAGGCCCTGTGCACAATGAAGGGCTCGAAAAGAAACCGGAAGTTCCCCTTCCAACACCAAGGGGGACCTAATTTCCCTGAAGCAACCCAAGGGAGTTCCTGAGGTCCCCGTCGCAACTCGAGAAGCACCCCCAGCTTCCCGCAGCAACTCGAGAAACACCCCAAAATTATCCCCTCCATGCGAGATGAGGAAATTTTGCGATGCAGGATTTCAAGAGTAATAACACATTCCCTGTGTTAAGGCAAAAAGGTACTTGACACACTTTATTCGACTCAGAAAGTTCCCTCACACAGCCGTCCCCTTTGGAGAGGAGAACACACTTTCCGGACTCAATTCGAGTGGAACCCTTGTGCACATAGAAGGGCTCGAGAGGAAACCGGAAGTTCCCCTTCCGACACCAAGGGGGACCTGACTTCCCTGACGCAACCCCAGCGAGTTCTTGAGGTCCCAGTCGCAACTAGTGAAGCACCCCCAGGTTACCGCCGCAACTCGAGAAACACCCCAAAATTATCCCCTCCATGCGAGATGAGGAAATTTGGCGATGCAGCACCTCAAGAGAAATACCACATTCCCTCTGAAAAGGCAAAAAGGTTCTTGACACCCTTTATTTGACTCAGAAAGTTCCCTCACACAGCCGTTCCCTTTGGAGAGGAGAAAACACTTTACGGACTCAATTCGAGTGGAGCCCCTGTGCAGATTGAAGGGCTCGAGAGGAAACCGGAAGTTCCCCTTCCAACACCAAAGGGGACCTGACTTCCCTCAAGCAACCCCAGGGAGTTCCTGAGGTGCCCGTCGCAACTGAAGAAGCACTCCCAGCTTCCAACCGCAACTCCAGAAACACCCTAAAATTCTCCCCTCCATGCGAGATGAGGAAATTTGGCGATGCAGCATCTCACGAGAAATACCACCTTCCCTCTGGAAAGGCAAAAAGGTACTTGACACCCTTTATTCGACTCAGAAAGTTCCCTCACACTCGTCCCCTTTGGAGTGTAGAACACTTTACGGACTCAATTCGAGAGGAGCCCCTGTGCACATTGAAGGGCTCGAGAGGAAACCGGAAGTTCCCCTTCCAACAACAAAGGGGACCTGACTTCCCTCAAGCAACCCCAGCGAGTTGCTGAGGTCCCCGTCGCAACTCGAGAAGCACCCCCAGCTTCCCGCCGCAACTCGAAAAACACCCCAAAATTATCCCCTCCTTGCGAGATGAGGAAATTTGGCGATGCAGCATCTCAAGAGAAAGAGCACATTCCCTCTCGAAAGGCAAAAAGTTACTTGACACCCTTTATTCGACTCAGAAATTTCCCTCACACAGCCGTCCCCTTTGGAGAGGAGAACACACTTTACAGAGTCAATTCGAGAGGAGCCCCTGTGCACACTGAAGGGCTCGAGAGGAAACCGGAAGTTCCCCTCCAACAGCAAAGGGGACCTGACTTCGCTGAAGCAACCCCAGCGAGTTGCTGAGGTCCGCGTCGCAACTCGAGAAGCACCCCCAGCTTCCCGCCGCAACTCGAGAAACAACCCAAAATTATACCCTCCATGCGAGATGAGGAAATTTGGCGATGCAGCATCTCAAGAGAAATACCACATTCCCTCTGGAAAGGCAAAAAGGTACTTGACACCCTTTATTCGACTCAGAAAGTTCCCTCACACAGCCGTCCTCTTTGGAGAGGAGAACACATTTTACGGACTCAATTCGAGAGGAGCCCCTGTGCACATTGATGGGCTCGAGAGGAAACCGGAAGTTCTCCTTCCAACACCAAAGGGGACCTGACTTCCCTGAAGCAACCCCAGCGAGTTCCTGAGGTATCCGTCGCAACTCGAGAAGCACCCCCAGCGTCCCGCCGCAACTTGAGAAACACCCCAAAATTATCAGCTCCATGCGAGATGAGGAAATTTGGCGATGCAGCATCTCAAGAGAAAGAGCACATTCCCTCTGGAAAGGCATAAAGGTACTTGACACCCTTTATTCGACTCAGAAAGTTCCCTCACACAGCCGTCCCCTTTCGAGAGGAGAACACACTTTACGGACTCAATTCGAGAGGAGCCCCTGTGCACATTGAAGGGCTCGAGAGGAAACCGGAAGTTCCCCTCCAGCAGCAAAGGGGACCTGACTTCCCTGAATCAACCCCAGCGAGTTCCTGGGGTCCGCGTCGCAACTCGAGAAGCACCCCCAGCTTCCCGCCGCAACTCGAGAAAAACCCCAAAATTATACCCTCCATGCGAGATGAGGAAATTTGGCGATGCAGCATCTCAAAAGAAATACCACATTCCATCTGGAAAGGCAAAAAGGTACATGACACCCTTTATTCGTCTCCGAAAGTTCCCTCACACAGCCGTCCCCTTTGGAGAGGAGAACACACTTTGCGGACTCAATTCGAGAGGAGCCCGTGTGCACATTGAAGGGCTCGAGAGGAAATCGGAAGTTCCCCTTCCAACACCAAAGGGGACCTGACTTCCCTGAAGCAACCGCAGCGAGTTCCTGAGGTCCCCGTCTCAACTCGAGAAGCACCACCAGCTTCCACCGCAACTCGAGAAACACCACAAAATTTTCCCCTCCATGCGAGATGAGGAAATTTGGCGATGCAGCATCTCAAGAGAAAAACCACATTCCCTCTGGAAAGGCAAAAAGGTACTTGACACCCTTTAATTGACGCAGATAGTTCCCTCACACAGCCGTCCCCTTTGGAGAGGAGAACACACTTTACGGACTCAATTCGAGAGGAGCCCCTGTGCACATTGAAGGGCTCGAGAGGAAACCGGAAGTTCACCTTCCAACACCAAAGGGAACCTGACTTCCCTGAAGCAACCCCAGCGAGTTCCTGAGGTCCCCGTCGCAACTCGAGAAGCACCCCAAGCTGACCGCCGCAACTCGAGAAACACCCCAAAATTATCCCCTCCATGCGAGATGAGGAAATTTGGCGATGCAGCATCTCAAGAGAAATACCACATTCCCTCTGGAAAGGCAAAAAGGTACTTGACACCCTTTATTCGACTCAGAATGTTCCCTCACACAGCCGTCCCCTTTGGAGAGGAGAACACACTTTACGGACTCAATTCGAGAGGAGCCCCTGTGCACATTGAAGGGCTCGAGAGGAAACCGGAAGTTCCCCTTCCAACACCAAAGGGGACCTGACTTCCCTGAAGCAACCCCAGCGAGTTCCCGAGGTATCCGTCGCAACTCGAGAAGCACTCCCAGCTTCCCGCCGCAACTTGAGAAACACCCCAAAATTATCACCTCCATGCGAGATGAGGAAATTTGGCGATGCAGCATCTCAAGAGAAATAGCACATTCCCTCTGGAAAGGCAAAAAGGTACTTGACACCCTTTATTCGACTCAGAAAGTTCCCTCACACAGCCGTCCCATTTGGAGTGGAGAACACACTTTACGGACTCAATTCGAGAGGAGCCCCTGTGCACATTGAAGGGCTCGAGAGGAAACCGGAAGTTCCCCTCCAACAGCAAAGGGGACCTGACTTCCCTGAAGCAACCCAGCGAGTTCCTGAGGTCCGCGTCGCAACTCGAGAAGCACCCCCAGCTTCCCGCCGCAACTCGAGAAACACCCCAAAATTATACCCTCCATGCGAGATGAGGAAATTTGGAGATGCAGCATTTCAAGAGAAATACCACATTCCCGCTGGAAAGGCAAAAAGGTACTTGACACCCTTTATTCGACTCCGAAAGTTCCCTCACACAGCAGTCCCCTTTGGAGAGGAGAACACACTTTGCGGACTCTATTCGAAAGGAGCTCGTGTGCACATTGAAAGTCTCGAGAGGAAATCGGAAGTTCCCCTTCCAACACCAAAGGGGAACTGACTTCCCTGAAACAACCCCAGCGAGTTCCTGAGGTCCCCGTCACAACTCGAGAAGCACCCTCAGCTTCCCGCCGCAACTCGAGAAACACCACAATATTATCCACTCTATGCGAGATGAGGAAATTGGGCGATGCAGCATCTCAAAAGAAATACCACATTCCCTCTGGAAAGGCAAAAAGGTACTTGACACCCTTTAATTGACTCAGATAGTTCCCTCACACAGCCGTCCCCTTTGGAGAGGAGAACACACTTTACGGACTCAATTCGAGAGGAGCCCCTGTGCACATTGAAGGGCTCGAGAGGAAACCGGAAGTTCCCCTTCCAACACCAAAGGGGACCTGACTTCCCTGAAGCAACCCCAGCGAGTTCCTGAGGTCCCAGTCGCAACTCGAGAAGCACCCCCAGCTTCCCGCCGCAACTCGAGAAACACACCAAAATTATCCCCTCCATGCGAGATGAGCAAATTTGGCGATGCAGCATCTCAAGAGAAATACCACATTCCCTCTGGAAAGGCAAAAAGGTACTTGACACCCTTTATTCGACTCCGAAAGTTCCCTCAGACAGCCGTCCCCTTTGGAGAGGAGAACACACTTTACGGACTCAAATCGAGAGGAGCCCCTGTGCACATTGAAGGGGTCGAGAGGAAACCGGAAGTTCCCCTTCCAAAACCAAAGGGGACCTGACTTCCCTGAAGCAACCCCAGCGAATTCCTGAGGTCCCCGTCGCAACTCGAGAAGCACAGCCAGCTTCCCGCCGCAACTCGAGAAACACCCCATAATTATCCCCTCCATGCGTGATGAGGAAATTTGGCGATGCAGCATCTCAAGAGAAATACCACATTCCCTCTAGAAAGGCAAAAAGGTACTTGACACCCTTTATTCGACTCAGAAAGTTCCCTCACACAGCCGTCCACTTTGGAGAGGAGAACACACTTTATGGACTCAATTCGAGAGGAGCCCCTGTGCACATTGAAGGGCTCGAGAGGAAACCGGAAGTTCCCCTTCCAACAACAAAGGGGACTTGACTTCCATTAAGCAACCCCAGCGAGTTCCTGAAGTCGCCGTCTCAACTCGAGAAGCACCCCAGCTTCCCCCCGCAACTCGAGAAACACCCCAAAATTATACCCTCCATGCGAGATGATTAAATTTGGCGATGCAGCATCTCAAGGGAAATACCACATTCCCTCTGGAAAGGCAAAAAGGTACTTGACACCCTTTATTCGACTCAGAAAGTTCTCTCACACAGCCGTCCCCTTTGGAGAGGAGAACACACTTTACGGACTCAATTCGAGAGGAGCCCCTGTGCACATTGAAGGGCTCGAGAAGAAACCGGAAGTTCCCCTTCGAACACCAAAGGGTACCTGACTTGCCTGAAGCAACCCCAGCGAGTTCCTGAGGTCCCCGTCGCAACTCGAGAAGCACCCCCAGCTTCCCGCCGCAACTCGAGAATCACCCCAAAATTATCCCCTCCATGCGAGATGAGCAAATTTGGCGATGCAGCATCTCAAGAGAAATACCACATTCCCTCTGGAAAGGCAAAAAGGTACTTGACACCCTTTATTCGACTCAGAAGGTTCCCTCACACAGCCGTCCCCTTTGGAGAGAACACACTTTACGGACTCAATTCGAGAGGAGTCCCTGTGCACATTGAAGGGTTCGAGAGGAAACCGGAAGTTCCCCTTCCAACAGCAAAGGGGACCTGACTTAACTGAAGCAACCCCAGCGAGTTCCTGAGGTCCTCGTCGCAACTGGAGAAACACCCCCAGCTTCCCGCCGCAACTCGAGAAACACCCCAAAATTATCCCCTCCATGCGAGATGAGGAAATTTGGCGATGCAGCATCTCAAGAGAAATACCACATTCCCTCTGGAAAGGCAAAAAGGTACTTGACACCCTTTATTCGACTCAGAAAGTTCCCTCACACAGCCGTCCACTTTGAAGAGGAGAACACACTTTATGGACTCAATTCGAGAAGAGCCCCTGTGCACATTGAAGGGCTCGAGAGGAAACCGTAAGTTCCCCTTCCAACACCAAAGGGGACCTGACTTCCCTGAAGCAACCCCAGCGAGTTCCTGAAGTCCCCATCGCAACTCGAGAAGCACCACCAGCTTCCCGCCGCAACTGGAGAAACACCCCAAAATTATCCCCTCCATGCGAGATGAGGAAATTTGGCGCTTCAGCATCTCAAGAGAAATACCACATTCCCTCTGGAAAGGCAAAAAGGTACTTGACACCCTTTACTCGACTCAGAAAGTTCAATCACACAGCCGTCCCCTTTGAGAGGAGAACACACTTTTCGGACTCAATTCGAGAGGAGCCCCTGTGCACATTGAAGGGCTCGAGAGGAAACCGGAAGTTCCCCTTCCAACACCAAAGGGGACCTGACTTCCCTGAAGCAACCCCAGCGAGTTCCTGAGGTCCCCGTCGCAACTCGAGAAGCACCCCCAGCTTCCCGCCGCAACTCGAGAAACACCCCAAAATTATCCCCTCCATGCGAGATGAGCAAATTTGGCGATGCAGCATCTCAAGAGAAATACCACACTCCCTCTGGAAAGGCAAAAAGGTACTTGAAATCCTTTACTCGACTCAGAAAGTTCAATCACACTGCCGTCCCCATTGAGAGGAGAACACACTTTACGGACTCAATTCTAGAGGAGCCCCTGTGCACATTGAAGGGCTCGAGAGGAAACGGGAAGTTCCCCTTCCAACAGCAAAGGGTACCTGAATTTCCTGAAGCAACCCCAGCGAGTTGCTGAGGTCCCCGTCGCAACTCGAGAAGCACCCGCAGCTTCCCGCCGAAACTCGAGAAACACCCCAATATAATCCCCTCCAAGCGAGATGAGGAAATTTGGCGATGCAGCATCTCAAGAGAAATAGCATATACCCTCTGGAAAGGCAAAAAGGTACTTGACACCCTTTACTCGACTCAGAAAGTTCAATCACACAGCCGTCCCCTTTGAGAGGAGAACACACTTTACGGACTCAATTCTAGAGAAGCCCCTGTGCACATTGAAGGGCTCGAGAGGAAACCGGAAGTTCCCCTTCCAACACCAAAGGGGACCTGAATTTCCTGAAGCAACCCCAGCAAGTTCCTGAGGTCCCCGTCGCAACTCGAGAAGCACCCCCAGCATCCCGCCGAAACTCGAGAAACACCCCAATATAATCCCCTCCAAGCGAGATGAGGAAATTTGGCGATGCAGCATCTCAAGAGAAATAGCATATTCCCTCTGGAAAGGCAAAAAGGTACTTGACACCCTTTATTCGACTCAGAAAGTTCCCTCACACAGCCGTCCCCTTTGAGAGGAGAACACACTTTACGGGCTCAGTTCGAGAGGACCCCCTGTGCACATTGAAGGGCTCGAGAGGAAACCGGAAGTTCCCCTTCCAACACCAAAGGGGACCTGACTTCCCTGAAGCAACCCCAGCGCGTTCCTGAGGTCCCCGTCGCAACTCGAGAAGCACCCCCAGCTTCCCGCCGCAACTCGAGAAACACCCCAAAATTATCCCCTCCATGCGAGATGAGGAAATTTGGCGATGCAGCCTCTCAAGAGAAATACCACATTCCCTCTGGAAAGGCAAAAAGGTACTTGACACCCTTTATTCGACTCAGAAAGTTCCCTCACACAGCCGTCCCCTTTGGAGAGGAGAACACACTTTACGGACTCAATTCGAGAGGAGCGCCTGTGCCCATTCAAGGGCTCGAGAGGAAACCGGATGTTCCCCTTCCAACACCAAAGGGGACCTGACTTCCCTGAAGCAACCCCAGCGAGTTCCTCAGGTCCCCATCGCAACTCGACAAGCACCCCCAGCTTCCCGCCACAACTCGAGAAACACCCCAAACTTATCCCCTCCATGCGAGATGAGGAAATTTGGCGATGCAGAATCTCACAAGAAATACCACATTCCCTCTGGAAAGGCAAAAAGGTACTTGACACCGTTTATTCGACTCAGAAAGTTCCCTCACAAAGCCGTCCCCTTTGGAGAGGAGAACACACTTTACGGACTCAATTCGAGAGGAGCCCCTGTGCACATTGAAGGGCTCGAGAGGAAACCGGAAGTTCCCCTTCCAACACCAAAGGGGACCTGAATTCCCTGAAGCAAACCCAGCGAGTTCCTGAGGTCCCCGTTGCAACTCGAGAAGCACCCCCAGCTTCCCGCCGCAACTCAAGAAACAACCCAAAATTATCCCATCCTTTTGCGATGAGGAAATTTGGCTCTTCAGCAATTCAAGAGAAATACCACATTCCCTCTGGAAAGGCAAAAAGGTACTTGACACCCTTTTCGACACAGAAAGTTCCCTCACACAGACGTCCCCTTTAGAGGAGAACACACTTTATGGACTCAATTCGAGATGAGCCCCTTTGCACATTTTAGGACTGGAGAGGAACCCGGAAGTTACCCTTCCAACATCAAAGGGGACCTGACTTCCCTGAAGCAACCACAGCGAGTTCCTGAGATCCCCATCGCAACTCGAGAAGCACCCCCAGCTTCCCTCCGCAACTCGGTAAAAACCCCAAAATTATCCCCTCAAGTGAAATGAGGGTATTTTGCGATGCAGCATCTGAAGAGAAATTCCACATTCCCTCTTGAAAGCCAAAAAGGTACTTGACACCATTTGTTCCACTCAGAAAGTTCCCTCACACAACTGTGCCATTTGAGAGTAGTATACAATTCATTGACTCAATTCGAGATGAGCCCCTGTGCACATTTAATTGCTCGAGAGGAACCCGGAAGTTCCCCTTCCAACAGCAAAGGGGACCTGACTTCCCTGAAGCAACCCCAGCGAGTACCTGATGTCCAAGTCGCAATTCGATAAGCATCCCCAGCTTCCCGCCGCAACTCGAGAAACACCCCAAAATTATCCCCTCCATGCGAGATGAGGAAATTTTGCGATGCAGCATCTAAAGAGAAATACCACATTCCCTCTGGAAAGGCAAAAAGGTACTTGACACCCTTTCTTCGACTCAGAAAGTTCCCTCACACAACCGTCCCCTTTGGAGAGGAGAACACACTTTACGGACTCAATTCGAGAGGAGCCACTGTGTACATTGAAGGGCTAGAGAGGAAACCGGAAGTTCCCCTTCCAACACCAAAGGGTATCTGACTTCCCTGAAGCAACCCCAGCGAGTTCCTGAGGTCCCTGTCGCAACTCAAGAAGCAACCCCAGCTTCCCGCCGCAACTCGAGAAATACACCAAAATTATCCCCTCCATGCGAGATGAGGAAATTTGGCGATGCAGCATCTCACGAGAAATACCACATTCCCTCTGGAAAGGCAAAAAGGTACTTGACACCCTTTATTCGACTCAGAAAGTTCCCTCACACAGCCGTTCCCTTTGGAGGGGAGAACACCCTTTATGGACTCAATTAGAGAGGAGCCCCTGTGCACATTGAAGGGCTCTAGAGGAAACCGGAAGTTCCACTTCCAACAACAAAGGGGACCTGACTTCGCTAAAGCAACCCCAGCGAGTTCCTGAGGTCCCCGTCGCAACTCGAGAAGCACCCCTAGCTTCCCGCCGCAACTAGAGAAACACCCCAAAATTAATCCCTCCATGCGAGATGAGGAAATTTTGCGATGCAGCATCTCACGAGAAATACCACATTGCCTCTGGAAAGGCAAAAAGTACTTGACACCCTTTATTCGACTCAGAAAGTTCCCTCACACAGCCGTCCCCTTTGGAGAGGAGAACACACTTTACGGACTCAATTCGCGAGGAGCCCCTGTGCATATTGAAGGGCTCGAGAGGAAACCGGAAGTTCCCCTTCCAACACCAAAGGGGACCTGACTTCCCTGAAGCAACCCCAGCGAGTTCCTGAGGTTCCTGTCGCAACTCCAGAAGCAACCCCAGCTTCCCGCCGCAACTCGAGAAATACCCCAAAATTATCACCTCCATCCGAGATGAGGAAATTTGGCGATGCAGGATCTCAAGAGAAATAACACATTCCTTCTGGAAAGGCAAAAAGGTAATTGACACCCTTTATTCGACTCAGAAAGTTCCCTTACACAGCCGTCTGCTTTGGAGAGGAGAACACACTTTTCGGACTCATTTCGAGTGGAACCCCTGTGCACATAGAAGGGTTCGAGAGGAAACCGGAAGTTCCCCTTCCGACACCAAGGGGGACCTGACTTCCCTGAAGCAACCCCAGCGATTTCCTGAGGTCCCAGTCGCTACTCGAGAAGCACCCCCAGCTTCCCCCCGCAACTAGAGAAATACTCCAAAATTATCCCCTCCATGCTAGATGAGGAAATTTGGCGATGCAGCATCTCAAGAGAAACACCACATTCCCTCTGAAAAGGCAAAAAGTTATTTGACACCCTTTATTCGACTCAGAAAGTTCCCTCACACAGCCGTCCCCTCTGGAGAGGAGAACACACTTTACGGACTCAATTCGAGAAGAGCCCATGTGCACATTGAAGGGCTCGCGAGGAAACCGGAAGTTCCCCTTCCAACACCAAAGGGGACCTTAATTCCTTCAAGCAACCCAGGCGAGTTCCTGAGGTCCCCGTCGCAACTCGAGAAGCACCCCTAGCTTCCCGCCGCAACTCGAGAAACACCCCAAAATTATCCCCTCCATGCGAGATGAGGAAATTGGCGATGCAGCATCTGAAGAGAAATACCACATACTCTCTTGATATTCAAAAAGTATTTGACACCCTTTATTCGACTCATAAAGTTCCCTCACACAGCCGACCCCTTTGGAGAGGAGAACGCACTTTACGGACTGAATTCGGGAGGAGCCCCTGTGCACATTGAAGGGCTCGAGAGGAAACCGGAAATTCCCCTTCCAACACCGAAGGGGACCTGACTTCCCTGAAGCAACCCCAGCGAGTTCCTGAGGTCCCCGTCGCAACTCGAGAAGCACCTCCAGCTTCCCGCCGCAACTCGAGAAACACCCCAAAATTATTCCCTCCATGCGAGATGAGGAAATTTTGCGATGCAGCATCTCTCGAGAAATACCACATTCCCTCTTCAAAGGCAAAAAGGTACTTGACACCCTTTATTCGACTCAGAAATTTCCCTCACACAGCCGTCCCCTTTGGAGTGGAGAATACACTTTACGGACTCAATTCGAGAGGATCCCCTGTGCACATTGAAGGGCTCGAGAGGAAACCCGATGTTCCCCTTCCAACACCAAAGGGGACCTGACTTCCCTGAATCAACCCCAGCGAGTTCCTGAGGTCCCAGTCGCAACTCGAGAAGCACCCCCAGCTGCCCGCCGCAACTTGAGAAACACCCCAAAATTATCCCCTCCATGCGAGATGAGGAAATTTGGCGATGCAGCATCGCACGAGAAATACCACAATCCCTCTGGAAAGGCAAAAAGGTACTTGACACCCTTTATTCGACTCAGAAAGATCACTCACACAGCCGTCCCCTTTGGAGAGGAGAACACACTTTACACACTCAGTTCGAGAGGAGCCCCTGTGCACATTGAAGGGCTCGAGAGGAAACCGAAAGTTCCCCTTTCAACACCAAAGGGGACCTGACTTCCCTGAAGCAACCCCAGCGAGTTCCTGAGGTCCCCGTTGCAACTCGAGAAGCACCCCCAGCTTCCCGCCACAACTCGAGAAACACCCCAAAATTATCCCCTCCGTGCGAGAGGAGGAAATTTGGCGATGCAGCATCTCCAGAGAAATACCACATTCCCTCTGGAAAGGCCAAAAGGTACTTGACACCCTTTATTCGACTCAGAAAGTTCCCTCACACAGCCGTCCCCTTTGGAGAGGAGAACACCCTTTACGGACTCAATTCGAGAGGAGCCCCTGTCCACATTGAAGGGCTCGAGAGGAACCCGGAAGTTCCCCTTCCAACACCAAAGGGGACCTGACTTCCCTGAAGCAACACCGGTGAGTTCCTGAGTTCCCCGTCGCAACTCGAGAAACACCCCAAAATTATCCCCTCCATGCGAGATGAGGAAATTGGCGATGCAGCATCTCAATAGAAGTACCTCATTCACTCTGGAAATGCAAAAAGGTACTTGACACCCTTTATTCGACTCAGAAAGTTACCTAACACAGCCGTCACCTTTGGAGAGGAGAACACACTTTACGGACTCAATTCGAGAGGAGCCACTGTGCACATTGAAGGGCTCGAGAGGAAACCGGAAGTTCCCTTCCAACACCAAAGGGTACCTGATTCACTGAAACAACACCAGCGAGTTCCTGGGGTCCCCGTCGCAACTCGAGAAGCACCCCGAGCTTCCCGCCTCAACTCGAAAAAGAACTCAAAATTATCCCCTCCATGCGAGATGAGGAAATTTGGCGATGCAGCATCTCAAGAGAAATGCCACATTCCGTCTGGAAAAGGAAAAAGGTACTTGACACCCTTTATTCGACTCAGAAAGTTCCCTCACACAGCCGTCCCCTTTGGAGAGGAGAACACACTTTATGGACTCATTTCGAGAGGAGCCCCTGTGCACATTGAAGGGCTCGAGAGAAAACCGGAAGTTCCCCTTCCAACACCAAAGGGGAGCTGACTTCCCGGAAGCAACCCCAGCGAGTTCCTGAGGTCCCCGTCGCAACTCGAGAAGCACCCGCAGCTTTCCGCCGCAACTCGAGAAACACCCCAAAATTATCCCCTCCATGCGAGATGAGGAAATTTGGCGTTGCAGCATCTCACGAGAAATACCACATTCCCTCTGAAAGGCAAAAAGGTACTTGACACCCTTTATTCGACTCAGAAAGTTCCCTCACACAGCTGTCCCCTTTGGAGAGGAGAACACACTTTACGGACTCAATTCGAGAGGAGCCCCAGTGCACATTAAAGGGCTAGAGAGGAAACCGGAAGTTCCCCTTCCAACAACAAAGGGGACCTGACTTCCCTAAAGCAACCCAGCGAGTTCCTGACGTCCCCGTCGCAACTCGAGAAGCACCACAGCTTCACGCCGCAACTCGAGAAACACCCCAAAATTATCCACTCCATGCGAGATGAGGAAATATGGCGATGCAGCATCTCAAGAGAAATGCCACATTCCCTCTGGAAAGGCAGAAAGGTACTTGACACCCTTTATTCGACTCAGAGAGTTCCCTCACAGAGCCGTCCCCTTTGGAGAGGAGAACACACTTTACGGACTCAATTCGAGAGGAGCCCCTGTGCACACTGAAGGGCTCGAGAGGAAACCGGAAGTTCCCCTTCCAACACCAAAGAGGACCTGACTTCCCTGAAGCAACCCCAGCGAGTTCCTGAGGTCCCCGTCGCAACTCGAGAAGCACCCCCAGTTTCCCGCCACAACTCGAGAAACACCCCAAAATTATCCCCTCCATGCGAGATGAGGAAATTGGCGTTGCAGCATCTCAAGAGAAATACCTCATTCCCTCTGGAAAGGCAAAAAGGTACTTGACACCCTTTATTCGATTCTGAAAGTTCCCTCACACAGCCGACCATTTGGAGAGGAGAACACACTTTACGGACTCAATTTGAGAGGAACCCCTGTGCACATTGAAGGGCTCGAGAGGAAACCGGAAGTTCCCCTTCCAACACCAAAGGGGACCTGACTTCCCTGAAGCAACCCCAGTGAGTTCCTGAGGTCCCCGTTGCAACTCGAGAAGCACACCCAGCTTCCCGCCGCAACTCGAGAAACAACGCAAAATTATCCCCTCCATCCGAGATGAGGAAATTTTCCAATGCAGCATCTCAGGAGAAATACCACATTCCCGCTTGAAAGGCAAAAGTGTACTTGACTCCCTTTAGGCGAATCAGAATATTCCCTAACATATGTACTCATTGGCGAGGAGAACACACTTTTCGGACTCAAATCGAGAAGAGGCAATATTCCCATTTAAGCCTCGAGAGTAATCGGGAAGTTCCCCTTCCAGCACAAACGGGGACCTGACTTCCCTGAAGTAACTCCAGTGAGTTCCTGAGGTCCCCTTCGCACCTCGAGGAATACCCCCAGCTTCCCGCCGCAATTCGAGAAACACCACAAAATAATCCCCTCAATGCGAGATGAAGAAATTATTAGCTGCAGAATTTCAAGAGAAATCCCACATTCCCTCCTGAAAGCCAAAAGGGTATTTGACACATTTTATTCAGTTCAGTTCAGTCGCTCAGTCGTGTCCGACTCTCCGCGACCCCATGAATCACTGTACACTAGGCCTCCCTGTCCTACACCAACTCCCAGAGTTCACTCAAACTCATGACCACAGAGTCAGTGATGCTATCCAGCCATCTCATTCTCTGTCGTCGCCTTCTCCTCCAGCCCCCAACCTCTCCTAGCATCAGAATCTTTTCCAGTGAGTCAACTCATCGCATGAGGTGGCCGAAGTATTGCAGTTTCAGCTTTAGCATCAGTCCTTCCAATGAACACCGACGATTGATCTCCCTTAGAATGGACTGGTTGGATCTTCTTGCAGTCCAAGGGACTCTCAAGAGTCTTCTCCAATACCACAGTTCAAAAGCATCAGTTCTTCGGCGATCAGCTTTCTTCACAGTCCAACTCTCACATCCATACATGACCACGGGAAAAACCATAGCTTTGACTAGATGGAGCTTTTCTGGCAAAGTGATGTCTCTGCTTTCTAATATACTATCAAGGTTGATCATAACTTTCCTTCCAAGGAGTAAGCGCCTTTTAATTTCATGGCTGCAATCAGCATCTGCAGTGATTTTGGAGCCCCCAAAAATAAAGTGTGACACTGTTTCCACTGTTTTTCCATCTATTTCCCGTGAAGTGTTGGGGCCAGATTCCATCACCTTTGTTTTCTGAATGTTGAGCTTCAAGCCAACCTTTTCACTCTCCTCTTTCACTTTCTTCAAGAGGCTTTTGAGTTCCTCCTCACGTTCTGCCCTAAAGGTGGTGTCATCTGCATATCTGAGGTTAGTGATATTTCTCCCAGCAATCTTGATTCCAGTTGTTCTTCTTCCAGCCCAGCATTTCTCATGATGCACTCTGCATATTAGTTAAATAAGCAAGATTACAATATACAGCCTTGACGTACTCCTTTTCCTATTTGGAACCATTCTGTTGTTTATTGCACAGTTCTGACTGTTGCTTCCTGACCTGCATACAGGTTTCTAAAGAGGCAGGTCAGGTGTTCTCGTATTCCCATCTCTTTCAGAATCTTCCACAGTTTATTGTGATCCACACAGTGGAAGGCTTTGGCATAGTCAATGAAGCAGAAATAGATGTTTTTCTGGAACTCTCTCGCTTTCTCCATGATCCAGCGGATGTTGGCAATTTGATCTCTGGTGCCTCTGCCTTTTCTAAAACCTGCATGAACATCTGGGAGTTCACGGATCACATATTGCTGAAGCCTGGCTTGGAGAATTTTGAGCATGACTGTACTAGCGTGTGAGATGAGTGCAATTGTGCGGTAGCTTGAGCATTCTTTGGCATTTCCTTTCTTTGGTATTGGAATGAAGACTGACCTTTTCCAGTCCTGTGGCCACTGCTGAGTTTTCCAAATTTGTTGGCATATTGAGTGCAGCACGTTCACAGCATCATCTTTCAAGATTTGAAATAGCTCAACTGGAATTCCATCACTTCCACTAGCTTTGTTCGTAGTGTTGTTTTCTAAGGCACACTTGAATTCACATTCCAAGATGTCTGGCTCTAGGCCAGTGATCACATTTTCGTGACTATCCTGGTCGTGAAGATCTTTTTTGTACAGTTCTTCGGTGTATTCTTGCCACCTCTTCTTAATATCTTCTGCTTCCGTTAGGTCCATACCATTTCTGTCCTTTATCGAGCCCATCTTTGCATGAAATATTCCCTTGGAATCTCTAATGTTCTTGAAGAGATCTCTTGTGTTTCCTATTCTGTTGTTTTCCTCTATTTCTTTGCATTGATCACTGAGGAAGGCTTTCTTATCTCTCCTTGCTATTCTTTGGAACTCTGCATTCTAATGCTTATATCTTTCCCTTTCTCCTTTGCTTTTCGCTTCTCTTCTGTTCAGAGCTATTTGTAAGGCCACCTCAGACAGCCATTTTGCTTTTTTGGCATTTCTTTTCCATGGGGATGCTCTTGGTCCCTGTCTCCTGTACAATGTCACGAACCTCCATCCAGAGTTCATCAGGCACTCTATCTATCAGATCTAGTGCCTTAAATCTTTTTCTCACTTCCACTGTATAATCCTAAGGGATTTGATTGAGGTCATATCTGAATGGTCTAGGGGTTTTCCCTACTTTCTTCAATTTAAGTCTGAATTTTGGCAATAAGGAGTTCATGATCTGAGCCACAGTCAGCTCCTGGTCTTGTTTTTGCTAACTGTATAGAGCTTCTCCATCTTTGGCTGCAAAGAATATAATCAGTCTGATTTCGGTGTTGACCATCTGGTGATGTCCACGTGTAGAGTCTTCTCTTGTATTGTTGGAAGAGGGAGTTTGCTATGACCAGTGTGTTCTCTTGACAAAACTCTATTAGACTTGGCCCTGCTTCATTCCGTGCTCCAAGGCCAAATTTGCCTGTTACTCCAGGTGTTTCTTGACTTCCTACTTTTGCATTCCAGTCCCCTAGAATGAAAAGGACATCTTTTTGGGTGTTAGTTCTAAAAGGTCTTGTAGGTCTTCATAGAACCGTTCAACTTCGGCTTCTTCAGCGTTATTGGTTGGGGCATTGGCCTGGATTACTGTAATGTTGAATGTTTTGCCTTGGAAACGAACAGAAATCATTCTGTCATTTTTAAGATTGCATCCAAGTACTGCATTTCGGAGTCTCTTGTTGACAATGATGGCTACTCCATTTCTTCTAAGGGATTTCTGCCCACAGCAGTATATATATATATATATATATATATATAATGGTCATCTGAGTTAAATTCACACATTCCAGTCCATTTTAATTCACTGACTCCTAGAATGTCTATGTTCACTCTTGCCATCTCCTGTTTGACCACTTCCAATTTGCCTTGATTCATGGACCTTACATTCCAGGTTCCTATGCAATATTGCTCTTTACAGCACCAGACCTTGCTTCTATCACCGGTCACATCCACAACTGGGTACTGGTTTTGCTTTTGCTCCATCCCTTCATTCCTTCTAGAGTTATTTCTCCACTGATCTCCAGTAGCATACTGGGCACCTACAGACCTGGGGAATTCCTCATTCAGTATCCTGTCATTTTGCCCTTTGATACTGTTCATGGGGTTCTCAATGCAAATATACTGAAGTGGTTTCCCATTCCCTTCTCCAGTGGACCACACTCGGCTGTGGTCCATGTGATCAGATGGAGTAGATTCCTGTGATTATGATTTCAGTGTGTCTGCCATCTGAAGCCCCCTCGCAATACCTACCATCTGATTTGAGTTTCTCTTACCTTGGGTGTGGGATATCTCTTCACAGCTGCTCCAAGAAAGCACAGCTGCTGCACCTTACCTTGGATGAGGGGTATGTCCTCAAAGCCGGCCCTCCTGACCTTGAATGTGAGTACCTCCTCTCGGCCCTCCCCCGCACAGCCACCGCCTATTGGAGGTGGGGTACCTCCTCTAGGCCGCCTGCCCTGGCCTCAGGCATGGGGTAGCTCCTCACCGCTGCACATCTCTGCATGGTCTGTTGCACCAGGGCCTGCTTCTCTCGAGTCTGCGCGGGCGGGGCCTGCGTATCCCGCGTCTGGTGGGCGAGGCGGGGGTCTCTCCCATCTGGGCGGGCGGGACGGGGTCTCTTGCGTCTGCGCGGGCGGGGCCGGGTTCTCTCCCGTCTGCGCGGGTGGGGAAGGCCTCTCTTGCTTCTGCGCCTGCAAGGCCCCTTTCTCTGGCATCTCAGCCGCCTGGGCCGGCATCTCTCGTGTCTGCACGGGTGGGGCTGGTATTTCTCCCGTTTGCACAGCCGGGTGAGACTCAAAAAATTCCCTCAAACAGTCGTCCCCATTGGAGAGGAGAACACACTTTACAGACTTAGCTCGAGAAGAGGCCCTATTCCCATTTAAAGGCTCAACAGTAATCCCGAAATTCCCCTTCCAACACAAAAGGGTTCCTGACTTCCCTGAAGCAGCCAGAGAGAATTCCTGAGGTCCTCTTCGCTACCTGAGACGTTCAACCAGGTTCCCGCCGCAACTCTAGAAACACCAAAAAATTATCCCCTCAGTGCGAGATCAGGAAAATATTCCGCTGCACAATTCAAGAGAAATCCCACGTTCCGCTGGAAAGGCAAAACTGTATTTGACACCCTTTATGCGACTCAGAAAATTCCCTCACACAGCCATCCATTGGAGAGGAGAACACAATTTATGGACTCAACTTGGGAAGAGGCCCTATTCCCATTTAACGGCTCGAGTGTAATCCCGAAATTCCCGTTCCAGTAGAAAAGGGTGACTAACTTACCTGAAGCAACACAAGCGAGTTCCTGAGGTCCCCGTCGCAACTCGAGAAGTACCCCCAGCTTCCCGCCTCAAAAGGGGAAATACCAAAAAATTATCCGCTCAATGTGAGATGAGGAAATTTTGCACTGCACAATTAAATAGAAATCCCACATTCCCGCTTGAAAGGCAAAAGGGCACTTGACACACTTTATGCGATTCAGATAGTTTTCTAACACCCATACTTATTGGAGCGGAGAACACACTTAATGGACTCAAATCTAGAAGAGGACCTCTTCCCATTTAAGGGCTCGAGAGTAATCCGGAAGTTCCACTTCCAAAAAAAGGGGACCTGACTTCCCTGAAGCAACACGAACGAGTTCCTGAGGTCCACGCTGCAACTCGAGAAGTACCCCCAGATCCAAGCCGAAACTCGAGACACAACAAAATTATCCCCACAATGCGAGATGAGGAAATTTTGCGCTCCGAAATCTCAAGGGAAGTCCCACATACCCGCTTGAAAGGCCAAAGGTCACTTGACACACTTTATGTGACCCAGGAAGTTCGCTCACAGAGCCGTTCCCATTGGAGAGGAAAAAACACCTTTTGGACTCAACTCCAGATGAATCCCTATTCCCAATTAACGGCTCGAAAGTAAACCGGAAGTTCCCGTTCCAACACAAAAGGGGACCTGCCTTACCTGAAGCAACCCAAGCAAGTTCTTGAGGTCCACATGGCAACTCGAGAAGTACCCCAAGCTTCCTGCCGCAACTAGAGAAACACCACAAAATTATCCCATCAATGCGAGAAGAGGAAATTTTGTGCTGCAGAATCTCAAGAGAAATACCACTATTCCCTCTTGAAAGGCAAAAAGGACTTGATACCCTTTATGCGACTCAGAAATTTCACTAATATCATTCCCCATAGGAGAGGAGAACACACTTTATGGACTCAATTCGAGATGAGGCCCTATTCACATTTAACGGCTCCAGACTAAACCGGAAGTTCCCCTTCCAACACAAAAGGGGACCTGACTTTCCAGAAGCAACTCGAGCAAATTCCTGAGGTCCCCGTCGCAACACGAGAAGTAATCCAAAATTCCCACCACAACTTGACATACACCACAAAATTATCTCCTCAATGCGAGATGAGGAAACTTTGTGCTGCAGAATCTGAAGAGAAATCCCACATTAACGCTTGAAAGGCAAAAGGGAACTTGGCATACTTTATGCTCCTCAGAAAGTTCCCTAAAATTCATCCCCATTGCAGAGGCATACACAATTTATGGACTCAACTCCAGAAGAGCCCCTATTCCCTTAAAGGCCTCGAGAGTAATCCGGAAGTTCCCCGTCCAGCACTAAAGGGGACCTGACTTCCCTAAAGTAACTCCAGTGAGTTCCTGAGGTCCCCGTTGAATCTCGAGAAGTACCCCCCGCTTCTCGCCGAAATTCGGGAAACACCACAAAATTATCCCCTCAATGCGAGATGAGGAAACTTTGCGCTGCAGAATCTGAAGAGAAATCCCACATTGCCAATTGAAAGAGAAAAGCCTACTTGACTCCCTTTATGTCACTCAGAAAGTTCCCTAACATCCTTCCCCATTGGAGAGGAGAACACACTTTATGGACTCAACTCCAGAAGAGGCCCTATTCCCATTAAAGGGCTCGAGACTAATCCGGAAGTTCCCCTTCCAGCACAAAAGGGGACCTGACTTCCCTGAAGAAACTCGAGTGAGTTCCTGAGGTCGCCATCTAAACTCAAGAAGTACCCCCAGCGTCCCGCCGCAATTCGAGAAACACCACAAAATATTCCCCTCACTGTGAGATGAGGAAATTTTGCGCTGCAGAATCTCAAGAGAAATCCCACATTCCAGCTTGAAAGGCTAAAGGGTACTGACTCCGTTTATGCGACTCAGAATGTTCCCTAACATCCTTCCTCAGTGGAGAGGAAAACACACTTTATGGACTCAAATCGAGAAGAGGCATTTTTCCCATTTAACAGCTCGAGAGTCATCCGGAAGTTCCCCTTCCAACACAAAAAAGGACTTGACTTCCCTGAAGCAACCCTAGCGAGTTCCTGAGGTCCCCGCTGCAACTCGAGAAGTACCCCCAGTTTCTTGCCGCAACTCGAGAAACACCACAAAATTATCCCCTCAATGGGAGATGAGGAAATTTTGCGCTGCAGAATCTCAAGAGAAATCCCACATTCCCGCTTGAAAGTCAAAAGGGTACTTGACTCCCTTTAGGCGACTCAGAATGTTCCCTAACATCCATCCTCAGTGGAGAGGAGAACATAAGTTATGGACTTAAATGGAGAGGAGGCAATATTCCCTTTTAACGTCTGGACAGTAATCCGGAAGTTCCCCTTCCAACACAAAAGGCGACTTGACTTCCCTGAAGCAACCCGAGCGAGTTCCTGAGGTGCCCGCCATAGCTAGAGAAGTGCCCCCTGCTTCCCACCACAACTGGAGAAACACCACAAAATTATCACCTCAATGCGAGATGAGGAAATTTTGCGCTGCAGAATCTCAAAAGAAAATCCACATTACCATTGAAAGGCAAAAGCTTTCTTGACACACTTTATGCCACTCAGAATGTTCCCTAAGCTCCGTCTCCACTGGAGAGGAAATCACACTTTAGGGACTCAACTGGAGGAGAGTCCCTATTCCCATTACAGGGCTCAAAAGTATTCCGGAAGTTCCCCTTCCAGCACAAATGGCATCTGATTCCCTGAAGTAACTCGGGTAAGTTTCTGAGGTATTCACAACTCGAGAAACACCACAAAATTATCCCCACAATGTGAGATGAGGAAATTTTGCGCTGCAGAATCTCAAGTGAAATCCCACATTTCCGCTTGAAAGGCAAAAGGTTACTTGACTCCCTTTAGGCGACTCAGAATGGTCCCTAACATTTGTCCTCAGTGGAGAGGAAAACACACTTTATGGACTCAACTCCAGAAGAGGCCATATTCCCATTAAAGGGCTCAATAGTAGTCCGGAAGTTCTCCTTCCAGGAAACAAGGGGCCTGATTCCCTGAAGTAACTCGAGAAAGTTCCTGAGGTCCCCATCGCAACTCGAGAAACACAACAAAATTATCCCCTCAATGTGAGATGAGGAAATTTTGTGCTGCAGAATCTCAAGAGAAATCCCACATTCCCGCTTGAAGGGCAAAATGGTACTTGACTCCCTTTAGGCGACTCAGAATGTTCCCTAACATCCTTCCTCAGTGGAGAGGAAAACACACTTTATGGACTCAAAACGAGAAGAGGCATTATTCACATTTAACAGCTCGAGAGTCATCCGGAAGTTCCCCTTCCAACACAAAAGGGGACTTGACTTCCCTGAAGCAACCCGAGCGAGTTCCTGAGGTCCCCGCCGCAACTAGAGAAATACTCCTTGCTTCCTGCCACAACTCGAGAAACACCACAAAATTATCCCCTCAATGTGAGATGAGCAAATTTCGCGCTGCAGAATGTCAGGATAAATCCCACATTCCCGATTGAAAGGCAAAAGCGTACTTGACACACTATATGCCACTCAGAAAGTTCCCTAACATCCGTCAACATTGGATAGGAGAACACACTTTATGGACTCAGTTCGAGATGAGCCCCTATTCCCATTTAACTGCTCCAGAGTAAACCGGAATTTCCCTTCCAATAAAAAAGGGGACCTGACTTCCCTGAAGCAAGCCGAGCGAGTTCCTGAGGTCCCGATCGCAACTCATGTAGTATCCACAGTTTCCCGCTGCAACTCGAGAAACAACACAAAATAATCCCCTCAATGTGAGATGAGGAAATTTTGCGCTGCAGAATCTCAAGAGAAATCCCACATTCCTGCTTGAAAGGCAAAAGGGTACTTTACTACCTTTATGTGATTCAGAATATTCCCAAACATCCATCCTCAGTAGAGAGGAGAACATATTTTATGGACTCAAATGGAGAAGAGGCAATATTCCCTTTTAATGGCTCGAGTGTATTCCGGCAGTTCCCCTTCCAACACAAAAGTGGACTTGACTTCCCTGAAGCAACCCGAGCGAGTTCCTGAGGTCCCTGCTGCAACTCGAGAAGTACTCCCACTTTCCCGCCGCAATTCGAGAAACACCACAAAATTATCCCCTCAATGCGAGATGAGGTTACTTTGCGTTGCAGAATCTCAAGAGAAATCCCACATTCCCGCTTGAAAGGCAGAAGGGTACTTGACTCCCCTTAGGCGACTAAGAATGTTCCCTAACATCCATCCTCAGTGGAGAGGAGAACATATTTTATGGACTCAAATGGAGAAGAGGCAATATTCCCTTTTAATGGCTCGAGTGTATTCCGGCAGTTCCCCTTCCAACACAAAAGTGGACTTGACTTCCCTGAAGCAACCCGAGCGAGTTCCTGAGGTCCCTGCTGCAACTCGAGAAGTACTCCCACTTTCCCGCCGCAATTCGAGAAACACCACAAAATTATCCCCTCAATGCGAGATGAGGTTACTTTGCGTTGCAGAATCTCAAGAGAAATCCCACATTCCCACTTGAAAGGGAAAAGCGTACTTCACACACTTTATGCCACTAAGAAAGTTCAATAATATCCGTCCCCATTGGAAGAGATAACACACTTTATGGACTCTTCTACAGAAGAAGCCCTATTAACATTAAAGGGCTCAAGAGTATTCCGGAAGTTCCCCTTCCAGCACAAATGGGACCTGATTCCCTGAAGTAACTCAAGTAAATTTCTGAGGTCCCCATCGCAACTCGAGAAACACCACAAAATTATCCCCACAATGTGAGATGAGGAAATTTTGCTGTGCAGAATCTCAAGTGAAATCCCACATTTCCGCTTGAAAGGCAAAAGGGTACTTGACTCCCTTTATGCGACTCAGAATGTTCCCTAACATCCTTCCTCAGTGGACAGGAAAACACACTTCATGGACTCAAATCGAAAAGAGGCAATATTCCCATTTAAAGGCTAGAGAGTAATCAAGAAATTCCCCTTCCAACACAAAAAGGACTTGACTTCCCTGAAGCAACCCAAGCAAGTTTCTGAGGTTCCCGGCTCAACTCGAGAAGTACCCCATGCTTCCAGCCACAACTCCAGAAGCAACACAATATTATCCCCTCAATGCGAGATGAGGAAATTTTACACTGCAGAATCTCAAGAGAAATCCCACATTCCCGCTTGAAAGGCACAAGGGTACTTGACTCCCTTTAGGCGACTCAGAAGGTTCCCTAACATCCTTCCTCAGTGGAGAGGAAAACACACTTTATGTACTCAAATCAAGAAGAGGCATTATTCACATTTAACAGCTCGAGAGCCATCCGGAAGTTCCCCTTCCAACACAAAAGGGGACTTGACTTCCCTGAAGCAACACGAGCAGGTTCTTAGGTCCCCGCTGGAACTAGAGAAGTACTCCCAGCTTCCTGCCACAACTCGAGAAACACCACCAAATTATCCCCTCAATGTGAGATGAGGAAATTTTCCACTGCAGAATCTCAAGAGAAAACCCACACTCCCGATTGAAAGGCAAAAGCGTACTTGACACCCTTTATGACACTCAGAAAGTTCTCTAACATCTGTCCCAATTGGATAAGGGAACACACTTTATGGACTCAATTCGAGATGAGCCCCTATTCCCGTTTAAAGGCTCCAGAGTAAACCGGAAGTTTCCCTTCCAACACAAAAGGGGAACTAACTTTCCAGTGGCAAGCCAAGCTAGTTCCTGAGGTCCCCGTCGCAACTCGAGTAGTACCCCCAGCTTCCCGCTGCAACTCGAGAAACACCACAAAATAATCCCCTCAAGGCGAGATGAGGAAATTTTGCGCTGCAGAATCTCAAGAGAAATACCACATTCCCTCTTGAAAGGCAAAAAGCTACTTGACATCCTTTATTCGACTCAGAAAGTCTCCTCACACAGCCGTGCCAATTGGAGAGGAGAACACACTTTATGGACTCAATTCGAGATGAGCCCCTGTTCTCATTTAAGGGCTGGAGAGCAAACCGGAAGTTCCCCTTCCAACACCAAAGGGGACCTGACTTCCCTCAAGCAACCTAAGCGAGTTCCTGAGGTACCCGTCGCAACTCGAGAAGCACCCACAGTTTCCAGCCGCAACGCGAGAAACACCACAAAATTATCCCCTCAATGCGAGATGAGGAAATATTGTGATGGCGAATCTCAAGAGAAATACCACATTCCCTTCTGAAAGGCAAAAAGGTACTTGATACCCTTTATTCGACTCAGAAAGTTCCCTCACGTAGCCATCCCTTTTGGAGAGGAGAACACATTTTATGGACTCATTTGGAGATGAGCCCCTGTTCACATTTAAGGGCTCGAGAGGAAACCGGAAGTTCCCCTTCTAACACCAAAGGGGATCTGACTTCCCTGAAGCAACCCCAGAGAGTTCCTGAGGTCCCCATCGCAACTCGAGAAGCACCCCCAGCATCCCGCTGCAACTCGAGAAACAACCCAAAATTATCCCTCAATGCGAGATGAGGAAATTTTGCGAGGCAGAATCTCAAGAGAAATCCCACATTCCCTCTTGAAAGGCAAAAAGGTACTTGACACCCTTTATTCGACTCAGAAGGTTCTCTCACACAGCCTTCCCCTTTGAGAGGAGAACACACTTTATGGACTCAATTCGAGATGAGCTCCGGTTCACATTTACGGGCTCCAGAGAAAACCGGAAGTTCCCCTTCCAACACCAAAGGGGATCTGACTTCCCTGAAGTAACCCCAGCGAGTTCCTGAGGTCCCCGTCGCAACTCGAGAAGCACGCCCAGCTTCCTGCCGCAACTCGAAAAACACCCCAAAATTATCCCCTGAATGCGAGATGAGGAAATTTTGAGATGCAGAATCTCAAGAGATATACCACATTCCCTCTGGAAAGGCAAAAAGGTACTTGACACCCTTTATTCGATTCAGAAAGTTCCCTCACACAGCCGTCCCTTTGGAGAGGAGAACACACTTTATGGACTCAATTCGAGATGAGCCCATGTTCACATTTAGGGCCTCGAGAGGAAACCGGAAGTACCCCTTCCAACACCAAAGGGGACCTGACTTCCCTGAAGCAACCCCAGCGAGTTCTTGAGGTCCCCGCCGAAACTCGAGAAATACCACAAAATTAACCCCTAAATGCGAGATGAGGAAATTTTGCGAGGCAGAATCTCAAGAGAAATACCACATTCCCTCTTGAAAGGCAAAAAGGTACTTGACACCCTTTATTCGACTCAGGAAGTTCCCTCACACATCCTTCCCCTTTGAGAGGAGAACACACTTTATGGACTCAATTCGAGATGAGCTCCGGTTCACATTTACGGGCTCGAGAGGAAACCAGATGCTCCCCTTCCAACACCAAAGCGGACCTGACTTCCCTGAAGCAACCCCAGCGAGTTCCTGAGATCCCCGTCGCAACTGGAGAAGCACCCCCAGCTTCCCGCCGCAACTCGAGAAACACCCCAAAATTATCCACTCAATGCGATTTGAGGAAATTTTGCGATGCAGAATCTCAAGAGAAATACCACATTCCCTCTTGAAAGGCAAAAAGGTACTTGACACCCTTTATTCGACTCAGAAGGTTCTCTCACACAGCCTTCCCCTTTGAGAGGAGAACACACTTTATGGACTCAATTCGAGATGAGCTCCGGTTCACATTTACGGGCTCCAGAGGAAACCGGAAGTTCCCCTTCCAACACCAAAGGGGATCTGACTTCCCTGAAGCAACCCCAGAGAGTTCCTGAGGTCCCCATCGCAACTCGAGAAGCACCCCCAGCTTCCCGCTGCAACTCGAGAAACAACCCAAAATTATCCCTCAATGCGAGATGAGGAAATTTTGCGAGGCAGAATCTCAAGAGAAATCCCACATTCCCTCTTGAAAGGCAAAAAGGTACTTGACACCCTTTATTCGACTCAGAAGGTTCTCTCACACAGCCTTCCCCTTTGAGAGGAGAACACACTTTATGGACTCAATTCGAGATGAGCTCCGGTTCACATTTACGGGCTCCAGAGGAAACCGGAAGTTCCCCTTCCAACACCAAAGGGGATCTGACTTCCCTGAAGCAACCCCAGCGAGTTCCTGAGGTCCCCGTCGCAACTCGAGAAGCACGCCCAGCTTCCTGCCGCAACTCGAGAAACACCCCAAAATTATCCCCTCAATGCGAGATGAGGAAATTTTGAGATGCAGAATCTCAAGAGATATACCACATTCCCTCTGGAAAGGCAAAAAGGTACTTGACACCCTTTATTCGATTCAGAAAGTTCCCTCACACAGCCGTCCCTTTGGAGAGGAGAACACACTTTATGGACTCAATTCGAGATGAGCCCATGTTCACATTTAGGGCCTCGAGAGGAAACCGGAAGTACCCCTTCCAACATCAAAGGGGACCTGACTTCCCTGAAGCAACCACAGCGAGTTCCTGAGGTCCCCGTCGCAACTCGAGAAGCACCACCAGCTTCCCGCCGCCACTCGAGAAACACCACAAAATTATCCCCTCCATGCGAGATGAGGAAATTTGGCGATGCAGCATCTCAAGAGAAATACCACATTCCCTCTGGAAAGGCAAAAAGGTACTTGACACCCTTTATTCGACTCAGAAAGTTCCCTCACACAGCCGTCCCCTTTGGAGAGGAGAACACACTTTACGGACTCAATTCGAGAGGAGCCCCTCTGCACATTGAAGGGCTCGAGAGGAACCCGGAAGTTCCCCTTCCAACACCAAAGGGGACCTGACTTCCCTGAAGCTACCCCAGCGAGTTCCTGAGGTCCCGGTCGCAACTAGAGAAGCACCCCCAGCTTCCCGCCGCAACTCGAGAAACACCCCAAAATTCTCCCCTCCATGCGAGATGAGGAAATTTGGCGATGCAGCATCTCAAGGGAAATACCACATTCCCTCTGGAAAGGCAAAAAGGTACTTGACACCCTTTATTCGACTCAGAAAGTTCCCTCACACAGCCGTCCCCTTTGGAGAGGAGAACACACTTTACCGACTCAATTCGAGAGGAGCCCCTGTGCACATTGAAGGGCTCGAGAGGAAACCGGAAGTTCCCCTTCCAACACCAAAGGGGACCTGACTTCCCTGAAGCAGCCCCAGCGAGTTCCTGAGGTCCCCGTCGCAACTCGAGAAGCACCCCCAGCTTCCTGCCGCAACTCGAGAAACACCCCAAAATTCTCCCCTCCATGCGAGATGAGGAAATTTGGCGATGCAGCATCTCAAGAGAAATACCACATTCCCTCTGGAAAGGCAAAAATGTACTTGACGCCCTTTATTCGACTCAGAAAGTTCCCTCACACAGCCGTCCCCTTTGGAGAGGAGAACACACTTTACGGACTCAATTCGAGAGGAGCCCCTGTGCACATTGAAGGGCTCGAGAGGAAAACGGAAGTTCCCCTTCCAACACCAAAGGGGACCTGACTTCCCTGAAGCAACTCCAGCGAGTTCCTGAGGTCCCTGTCGCAACTGGAGAAGCACCCCCAGCTTCCCGCCGCAACTCGAGAAACACCCCAAAATTCTCCCCTCCATGCGAGATGAGGAAATTTGGCGATGCAGCATCTCAAGAGAAATAGCACATTCCCTCTGGAAAGGCAAAAAGGTACTTGACACCCTTTCTTCGACTCAGAAAGTTCCCTCACACAGCCGTCCCCTTTGGAGAGGAGAACACACTTTACGGACTCAATTCGAGAGGAGCCCCTCTGCACATTGAAGGGCTCGAGAGGAAACCGGAAGTTCCCCTTCCAACACCAAAGGGGACCTGACTTCCCTGAAGGAACCACAGCGAGTTCCTGAGGTCCTCGTCGCAACTCGAGAAGCACTCCCAGATTCCCGCCGCAACTCGGGAAACACCCCAAAATTCTCCCCTCCATGCGAGATGAGGAAATTTGGCGATGCAGCATCTCAAGAGAAATACCACATTCCCTCTGGAAAGGCAAAAAGGTACTTGACACCCTTTTTTTCGACTCAGAAAGTTCCCTCACACAGCCGTCCCCTTTGGAGAGGAGAACACACTTTACGGACTCAATTCGAGAGGAGCCCCTGTGCACATTGAAGGGCTCGACAGGAAACCGGAAGTTCCCTTTCCAACAACAAAGGGGACCTGAGTTCCCAGAAGCAACCCCAGCGAGTTCCTGAGGTCCCCGTCGCAACTCGAGAAGCACCCCCAGCTTCCCGCCGCAACTCGAGAAACACCCCAATTTTCTCCCCTCCATGCGACATGAGGAAATTTGGCGATGCAGCATCTCAAGAGAAATACCACATTTCCTCTGGAAAGGCAAAAGGTTACTTGACGCCCTTTATTCGACTCAGAAAGTTTCCTCACACAGCCGTCCCCTTTGGAGAGGAGAACACACTTTACGGACTCAATTCGAGAGGAGCCCCTGTGCACATTGAAGGGCTCGAGAGGAAACCGGAAGTTCCCCTTCCAACACAAAAGGGGACCTGACTTCCCTGAAGCAACCCCAGCGAGTTCCTGAGGTCCCCGTCGCAACTCGTGAAGCACCCCCAGCTTCCCGCCGCAACTCGAGAAACACCCCAAAATTCTCCCCTCCATGCGAGATGAGGAAACTTGGCGATGCAGCATCTCAAGAGAAATACCACATTCCCTCTGGAAAGGCAAAAAGGTACTTGACACCCTTTATTCGACTCAGAAAGTTCCCTCACACAGCCGTCCCCTTTGAAGAGGAGAACACACTTTACGGACTCAATTCGAGAGGAGCCCCTGTGCACATTGAAGGGCTCGAGAGGAAACCGGAAGTTCCCCTTCCAACACCAAAGGGGACCTGACTTCCCTGAAGCAACCCCAGCGAGTTCCTGAGGTCCCCGTCGCAACTCGAGAAGCACCCCCAGCTTCCCGCCGCAACTCGAGAAACACGCCAAAATTATCCCCTCCATGCGAGATGAGGAAATTTGGGAATGCAGCGTCTCACGAGAAATACCACATTCCCTCTGGAAAGGCAAAAAGGTACTTGACACCCTTTATTCGACTCAGAAAGTTCCCTCACACAGCCGTCCCCTTTGGAGAGGAGAACACACTTTACGGACTCAATTCGAGAGGAGCCCCTGTTCACATTGAAGGGCTCGAGAGGAAACCGGAAGTTCCCCTTCCAACACCAAAGGGGACCTGAGTTCCCAGAAGCAACCCCAGCGAGTTCCTGAGGTCCCCGTCGCAACTCGAGAAGCACCCCCAGCTTCCCGCCACAACTCGAGAAACACACCAAAATTATCCCCTCCATGCGAGATGAGGAAATTTGGCGATGCAGCCTCTCAAGAGAAATAGCACATTCCCTCTGGAAAGGCAAAAAGGTACTTGACACCCTTTATTCGACTCAGAAAGTTCCCTCACACAGCCGTCCCCTTTGGAGAGGAGAACACACTTTACGGACTCAATTCGAGAGGAGCCCCTGTGCATATTGAAGGGCTCGAGAGGAAACCGGAAGTTCCCCTTCCAACACCAAAGGGGACCATACTTCCCTGAAGCAACCCCAGCGAGTTTCTGAGGTGCCCGTCGTAACTCGAGAAGCATCCCCAGCTTCCCGCCGCAACTCAAGAAACACCCCAAAATTATCCCCTCCATGCGAGATGAGGAAATTTGGCCATGCAGCATCTCAAGAGAAAAAGCACATTTCCTCTGGAAAGGCAAAAAGGTACTTGACACCCTTTATTCGACTCAGAAAGTTCCCTCACACAGCCGTCCCCTTTCGAGAGGTGAACACACTTTACGGACTCAATTCGAGAGGAGCCCCTGTGCACATTGAGGGGCTCGAGAGGAAACCGGAAGTTCCCCTTCCAACACCAAAGGAGACCTGACTTCCCTGAAGCAACCCCAGAGAGTTCCTGAGGTCCCTGTCGCAACTCGAGAAGCACCCCCAGCTTCCCGCCGCAGCTGGAGAAACACACCAAAATTCTCCCCTCCATGCGAGATGAGGAAATTTGGCGATGCAGCATCTCAAGAGAAATACCACATTCGCTCTAGAAAGGCAAAAAGGTACTTGACACCCTTTATTCGACTCAGAATGTTCCCTCACACAGCCGTCCCCTTTGGACAGGAGAACACACTTTTCGGACTCAATTCGAGAGGAGCCCCTGTGCACCCTGAAGTGCTCGAGAGGAAACCGCATGTTCCCCTTCCAACACCAAAGGGGACCTGATTCCCTGAAGCAACCACAACGAGTTCCTGAGGTCCCCGGCGCAACTCGAGAAGAACCCCCAGCTTCCCGCCGCAACTCGAGAAACACCCCAAAATTATCCCCTCCATGCGAGATGAGGAAATTTTCCGATGCAGCATCTCAAGAGAAATACGACATTCCCTCTTGAAAGGCAAAAAGGTATTTGACACCCTTTATTCGACTCAGAAAGTTCCCTCACACAGCCGTCCCTTTGTATAGGAGAACACACTAAACGGACTCAACTCGAGAGGAGCCCCTGTGCCCATTGAAGGGCTGGAGAGAAAACCGGAAGTTCCCGTTCCAACACCATAGGGGACCAATCTTCCCTGAATCAAGCCCAGCGAGTTCCTGTGGTACCCGTCGCAACTCGGGATGCACCCCCAGCTTCCCGCCGCAACTCGAGAAACACCCCAAAATTATCCTCTCCATGCGAAATGAGGAAATTTGGCGATGCAGCATCTCACGAGAAATACCACATTACTTAACACCCTTTATTCGACTCAGAAAGTTCCCTCACACAGCCGTCCCCTTTGGAGAGGAGAACACACTTTACGGACTCAATTCGAGAGGAGCCTCTGTGCACATTGAAGGGCTCGAAAGGAAACCGGAAATTCCCCTTCCAACACCAAAGGGGACCTGACTTCACTGAAGCAACCCCAGCGAGTTCTTGAGGTCCCCGTCGCAACTCGAGAAACACCCCCATCTTCCCGCCGCAGCGCGAGAAACACCACAAAATTATCCCCTCCATGCGAGATGAGGAAATTTGGCGATGCAGCATCTCACGAGAAATACCACATTCCCTTTGGAAAGGCAAAAAGGTACTTGACACCCTTTATTCGACTCAGAAAGGTCCCTGACACAGCCGGCCCCTTTGGAGAGGAGAACACACTTTACATACTCAATTCGAGAGGTGCCCCTGTGCACATTGAAGGGCTCGAGAGGAAACCGGAAGTTCCTCTTCCAACACCAAAGGGGACCTGACTTCCCTGAAGCAACCCCAGCGAGTTTCTGAAATACCCGTGGAAACTCGAGAAACACCCCCAGCTTCCCGCCGCAACTCGAGAAACACTCCAAATTATCCACTCCATGCGAGATAAGGAAATTTTGCGATGCAGCATCTCACGAGAAATAGCACATTCCCTCTGGAAGGCAAAAAGGTACTTGACATCCTTTATTCGACTGAGAAAGTTCCCTCACACAGCCGTCCCCTTTGAGAGGAGAAAACACTTCACGGACTCAATTCGAGAGGATCCCCTGTGCACATTGAAGGGCTCGAGAGGAAACCGGAAGTTCCCCTTCCAACAACAAAGGGGACCTGACTTCCCTGAAGCAACCCCAGCGAGTTCCTGAGGTCCCCGTCGCAACTCGAGAAGCACCCCCAGCTTCCCGCCGCAACTCGAGAAACACCCCAAAATTATCCCGTCCACGCGAGATTAGGAAGTTTGGCGATGCAGCATCTCACGAGAAATACCACATTCCCTCTGTAAAGGCAAAAAGAACTTGACACCCTTTATTCGACTGAGAAAGTTCCCTCACACAGCCGTCCCCTTTGGAGAGGAGAACACACTTTGCGGACTCAGTTCGAGAGGAGCCCCTGTGGACATTGAAGGGCTCGAGAGGAAACCGGAAGTTCCCCTTCCAACAACAAAGGGGACCTGACTTCCCTGAAGCAACCCCAGCGAGTTCCTGAGGTCCCCGTCGCAACTCGAGAAGCACCCCCAGCTTCCCGCCGCAACTCGAGAAACACACCAAATTTATCCCATCCATGCGTGATGAGGAAATTTGGCGATGCAGCATCTCAAGAGAAATACCACATTCCCTCTGGAAAGGCAACAAGGTACTTGACACCCTTTATTCGACTCAGAAAGTTCCCTCACACAGCCGTCCCCTTTCGAAAGGAGAACACACTTTACAAATTCAATTCGAGAGGAGCCCCTGTGCATATTGAAGGGCTCGAGAGGAAAGCGGAAGTTCCCCTTCCAACACCAAAGGGGACCTGACTTCGCTGAAGCAACCCCAGCGAGTTGCTGAGGTCCCCGTCGCAACTCGAGAAGCACACCCAGCTTCCCGCCGCAACTCGAGAATCAACCCAAAATTATCCCCTCCATGCGAGATGAGGAAATTTTGCGATTCAAGATCTCAAGAGAAATAACACATTCCATCTGGAAAGGCAAAAAGGTACTTGACACCCTTCATTCGACTTAGAAAGTTCCCTCACACAGCCGTCCCCTTTGGAGAGGAGAACACACTTTACGGACTCAATTCGAGAGGAACCCCTGTTCACATTGAAGGGCTCGAGAGGAAACCGGAAGTTCCCCTTCCAACACCAAAGGGGACCTGAGTTCCCAGAAGCAACCCCAGCGAGTTCCTGAGGTCCCCGTCGCAACTCGAGAAGCACCCCCAGCTTCCCGCCACAACTCGAGAAACACACCAAAATTATCCCCTCCATGCGAGATGAGGAAATTTGGCGATGCAGCCTCTCAAGAGAAATAGCACATTCCCTCTGGAAAGGCAAAAAGGTACTTGACACCCTTTATTCGACTCAGAAAGTTCCCTCACACAGCCGTCCCCTTTGGAGAGGAGAACACACTTTACGGACTCAATTCGAGAGGAGCCCCTGTGCACATTGAAGGGCTCGAGAGGAAACCGGAAGTTCCCCTTCCAACACCAAAGGGGACCATACTTCCCTGAAGCAACCCCAGCGAGTTTCTGAGGTGCCCGTCGTAACTCGAGAAGCATCCCCAGCTTCCCGCCGCAACTCAAGAAACACCCCAAAATTATCCCCTCCATGCGAGATGAGGAAATTTGGCCATGCAGCATCTCAAGAGAAAAAGCACATTTCCTCTGGAAAGGCAAAAAGGTACTTGACACCCTTTATTCGACTCAGAAAGTTCCCTCACACAGCCGTCCCCTTTCGAGAGGAGAACACACTTTACGGACTCAATTCGAGAGGAGCCCCTGTGCACATTGAGGGGCTCGAGAGGAAACCGGAAGTTCCCCTTCCAACACCAAAGGAGACCTGACTTCCCTGAAGCAACCCCAGAGAGTTCCTGAGGTCCCTGTCGCAACTCGAGAAGCACCCCCAGCTTCCCGCCGCAGCTGGAGAAACACACCAAAATTATCCCCTCCATGCGAGATGAGGAAATTTGGCGATGCAGCATCTCAAGAGAAATACCACATTCGCTCTAGAAAGGCAAAAAGGTACTTGACACCCTTTATTCGACTCAGAATGTTCCCTCACACAGCCGTCCCCTTTGGACAGGAGAACACACTTTTCGGACTCAATTCGAGAGGAGCCCCTGTGCACCCTGAAGTGCTCGAGAGGAAACCGCATGTTCCCCTTCCAACACCAAAGGGGACCTGATTCCCTGAAGCAACCACAACGAGTTCCTGAGGTCCCCGGCACAACTCGAGAAGAACCCCCAGCTTCCCGCCGCAACTCGAGAAACACCCCAAAATTATCCCCTCCATGCGAGATGAGGAAATTTTCCGATGCAGCATCTCAAGAGAAATACGACATTCCCTCTTGAAAGGCAAAAAGTTATTTGACACCCTTTATTCGACTCAGAAAGTTCCCTCACACAGCCGTCCCTTTGTATAGGAGAATACACTAAACGGACTCAACTCGAGAGGAGCCCCTGTGCCCATTGAAGGGCTGGAGAGAAAACCGGAAGTTCCCGTTCCAACACCATAGGGGACCAATCTTCCCTGAATCAAGCCCAGCGAGTTCCTGTGGTACCCGTCGCAACTCGGGATGCACCCCCAGCTTCCCGCCGCAACTCGAGAAACACCCCAAAATTATCCTCTCCATGCGAAATGAGGAAATTTGGCGATGCAGCATCTCACGAGAAATACCACATTACTTAACACCCTTTATTCGACTCAGAAAGTTCCCTCACACAGCCGTCCCCTTTGGAGAGGAGAACACACTTTACGGACTCAATTCGAGAGGAGCCTCTGTGCACATTGAAGGGCTCGAAAGGAAACCGGAAATTCCCCTTCCAACACCAAAGGGGACCTGACTTCACTGAAGCAACCCCAGCGAGTTCTTGAGGTCCCCGTCGCAACTCGAGAAACACCCCCATCTTCCCGCCGCAGCGCGAGAAACACCACAAAATTATCCCCTCCATGCGAGATGAGGAAATTTGGCGATGCAGCATCTCACGAGAAATACCACATTCCCTTTGGAAAGGCAAAAAGGTACTTGACACCCTTTATTCGACTCAGAAAGGTCCCTGACACAGCCGGCCCCTTTGGAGAGGAGAACACACTTTACATACTCAATTCGAGAGGTGCCCCTGTGCACATTGAAGGGCTCGAGAGGAAACCGGAAGTTCCTCTTCCAACACCAAAGGGGACCTGACTTCCCTGAAGCAACCCCAGCGAGTTTCTGAAATACCCGTGGAAACTCGAGAAACACCCCCAGCTTCCCGCCGCAACTCGAGAAACACTCCAAATTATCCACTCCATGCGAGATAAGGAAATTTTGCGATGCAGCATCTCACGAGAAATAGCACATTCCCTCTGGAAGGCAAAAAGGTACTTGACATCCTTTATTCGACTGAGAAAGTTCCCTCACACAGCCGTCCCCTTTGAGAGGAGAAAACACTTCACGGACTCAATTCGAGAGGATCCCCTGTGCACATTGAAGGGCTCGAGAGGAAACCGGAAGTTCCCCTTCCAACACCAAAGGGGACCTGACTTCCCTGAAGCAACCCCAGCGAGTTCCTGAGGTCCCCGTCGCAACTCGAGAAGCACTCCCAGCTTCCCGCCGCAACTCGAGAAACACCCCAAAATTATCCCGTCCACGCGAGATTAGGAAGTTTGGCGATGCAGCATCACACGAGAAATACCACATTCCCTCTGGAAAGGCAAAAAGAACTTGACACCCTTTATTCGACTGAGAAAGTTCCCTCACACAGCCGTCCCCTTTGGAGAGGAGAACACACTTTGCGGACTCAGTTCGAGAGGAGCCCCTGTGGACATTGAAGGGCTCGAGAGGAAACCGGAAGTTCCCCTTCCAACAACAAAGGGGACCTGACTTCCCTGAAGCAACCCCAGCGAGTTCCTGAGGTCCCCGTCGCAACTCGAGAAGCACCCCCAGCTTCACGCCGAAACTCGAGAAACACACCAAAATTATCCCATCCATGCGTGATGAGGAAATTTGGCGATGCAGCATTCAAGAGAAATACCACATTCCCTCTGGAAAGGCAACAAGGTACTTGACACCCTTTATTCGACTCAGAAAGTTCCCTCACACAGCCGTCCCCTTTCGAAAGGAGAACACACTTTACAAATTCAATTCGAGAGGAGCCCCTGTGCATATTGAAGGGCTCGAGAGGAAAGCGGAAGTTCCCCTTCCAACACCAAAGGGGACCTGACTTCGCTGAAGCAACCCCAGCGAGTTGCTGAGGTCCCCGTCGCAACTCGAGAAGCACACCCAGCTTCCCGCCGCAACTCGAGAATCAACCCAAAATTATCCCCTCCATGCGAGATGAGGAAATTTTGCGATTCAAGATCTCAAGAGAAATAACACATTCCATCTGGAAAGGCAAAAAGGTACTTGACACCCTTCATTCGACTTAGAAAGTTCCCTCACACAGCCGTCCCCTTTGGAGAGGAGAACACACTTTACGGACTCAATTTGAGAGGAGCCCCTGTGCACATTGAAGGGCTCGAGAGGAAACCGGAAGTTCATCTTCCAACACGAAAGGGGACCTGACTTCCGTGAAGCAACCCCACCGAGTTCCTGAGGTCCCCGTCGCAACTCGAGAAGCACCCCCAGCTTCCCGTCGCAACTCGAGAAACACCCCAAAATTATCCCCTCCATGCGAGATGAGGAAATTTTGCGATGCAGCATCTAAAGAGAAATACCACATTCCCTCTGGAAAGGCAAAAAGGTACTTGACACCCTTTCTTCGACTCAGAAAGTTCCCTCACACAGCCGTCCCCTTTGGAGAGGAGAACACACTTTACGGACTGAATTCGAGAGGAGCCACTGTGTACATTGAAGGGCTAGAGAGGAAACCGGAAGTTCCCCTTCCAACACCAAAGGGTATCTGACTTCCCTGAAGCAACCCCAGCGAGTTCCTGAGGTCCCTGTCGCAACTCAAGAAGCAACCCCAGCTTCCCGCCGCAACTCGAGAAATACACCAAAATTATCCCCTCCATGCGAGATGAGGAAATTTGGCGATGCAGCATCTCACGAGAAATACCACATTCCCTCTGGAAAGGCAAAAAGGTACTTGACACCCTTTATTCGACTCAGAAAGTTCCCTCACACAGCCGTTCCCTTTGGAGGGGAGAACACACTTTATGGACTCAATTAGAGAGGAGCCCCTGTGCACATTGAAGGGCTCGAGAGGAAACCGGAAGTTCCACTTCCAACAACAAAGGGGACCTGACTTCGCTAAAGCAACCCCAGCGAGTTCCTGAGGTCCCCGTCGCAACTCGAGAAGCACCCCTAGCTTCCCGCCGCAACTCGAGAAACACCCCAAAATTATTCCCTCCATGCGAGATGAGGAAATTTTGCGATGCAGCATCTCACGAGAAATACCACATTGCCTCTGGAAAGGCAAAAAGTACTTGACACCCTTTATTCGACTCAGAAAGTTCCCTCACACAGCCGTCCCCTTTGGAGAGGAGAACACACTTTACGGACTCAATTCGAGAGGAGCCCCTGTGCACATTGAAGGGCTCGAGAGGAAACCGGAAGTTCCCCTTCCAACACCAAAGGGGACCTGACTTCCCTGAAGCAACCCCAGCGAGTTACTGAGGTTCCTGTCGCAACTCCAGAAGCAACCCCAGCTTCCCGCCGCAACTCGAGAAATACCCCACAATTATCACCTCCATCCGAGATGAGGAAATTTGGCGATGCAGGATCTCAAGAGAAATAACACATTCCCTCTGGAAAGGCAAAAAGGTAATTGACACCCTTTATTCGACTCAGAAAGTTCCCTCACAGAGCCGTCCGCTTTGGAGAGGAGAACACACATTTCGGACTCAATTCGAGTGGAACCCCTGTGCCCATAGAAGGGTTCGAGAGGAAACAGGAAGTTCCCCTTCCGACACCAAGGGGGACCTGACTTCCCTGAAGCAACCCCAGCGAGTTCCTGAGGTCCCAGTCGCAACTCGAGAAGCACCCCCAGCTTCCCCCCGCAACTAGAGAAATACTCCAAAATTATCCCCTCCATGTTAGATGAGGAAATTTGGCGATGCAGCATCTCAAGAGAAATACCACATTCCCTCTGAAAAGGCAAAAAGTTATTTGACACCCTTTATTCGACTCAGAAAGTTCCCTCACACAGCCGTCCCCTTTGGAGAGGAGAACACACTTTACGGACTCAATTCGAGAAGAGCCCATGTGCACATTGAAGGGCTCGCGAGGAAACCGGAAGTTCCCCTTCCAACAACAAAGGGGAGCTGACTTCCCTGAAGCAACCCCAGCGAGTTCCTGTGGTCCCCGTCGGAACTCGAGAAGCACCCCCAGCTTCCCGCCGCAACTCGAGAAACACCCCAAAATTATCCCCTCCATGCGAGATGAGGAAATTTGGCGATGCAGCATCTCAAGAGAAATACCACATTCCCTCTGAAAAGGCAAAAAGCTACTTGACACCCTTTATTCGACTCAGAAAGTTCCCTCACATCCGTCCCCTTTGCAGAGGAGAACACACTTCACGGATTCAATTCGAAAAGAGCCCCTGTGCACATTGAAGGGCTCGAGAGAAAACCGGAAGTTCCCCTTCCAACACCAAAGGGGACCTGAGTTCCCTGAAGCAACACCAGCGAGTTCCTCAGGTCCCCGTCGCAACTCGAGAAGCACCCCGAGTTTCCCTCCGCAATTCGATAATCACAGCAAAATTATCCCCTCTATGCGACATGAGGAAATTTTGCGATGCAGCATCTCTAGAGAAATACCACATTGCCTGTGGAAAGGGAAAAAGGTACTTGACACCCTTTATTCGACTGAGAAAGTTCCCTCACACAGCCGTTTCCTTTGGAGAGGAGAACACACTTTACGGACTCAATTCGAGAGGAGCCCCTGTGCACATTGAAGGGCTCGAGAGAAAACCGGAAGTTCCCCTTCCAATACCAAAGGGGACCTGACTTCCCTGAAGCAACCCCAGTGAGTTCCTGAGGTCGCCGAGGCAACTCGAGGAGCACCCCCAGCTTCCCGCCGCAACTCGAGAAACACCCCAAAATTATCCCCTCCATGCGAGATCAGGAAATTTGGCGATGCAGCATCTCAAGAGAAATACCACATTCCCTCTTGAAAGACAAAAAGGTACTTGACACCCTTTATTCGACTCAGAAAGTTCCCTCACACAGCCGTCCCCTTTGGAGAGGAGAACACACTTTACGGACTCAATTCGAGAGGAGACCCTGTGCACATTGAAGGGCTCGAGAGAAATCCGGAAGTTCCCCTTCCAACACCAAAGGGGACCTGACTTCCCTGAAGCAACCCCAGCGAGTTCCTGAGGTCCCCGTCGCAACTCGGGAAGCACCCCCAGCTTCCCGCCGCAACTCGAGAAACACCCCAAAATTATCCCCTCCATGCGAAATGAGGAAATGTTGCGATGCAGCATCTCAAGAGAAATACCAGATTCCCTCTGGAAAGGCAAAAAGGTACTTGACACACTTAATACGACTCAGAAAGTTCCCTCACACAGCCGTTCCCTTTGGAGAGGTGAACACACTTTATGGACTCAATTCGAGAGGAGCCCCTGTGCAGATTGACGGGCTCGAGAGGAAATCGGAAGTTCCCCTTCCAACACCAAAGGGGACCTGACTTCCCTGAAGTAACCCCAGCGAGTTCCTGACGTCCCCGTCGCAACTCGAGAGGCACCCCCAGGTTCCCGCCGCAACTCGAGAAACACGCCAAAATTATCCCCTCCATGCGAGATGAGGAAATTTGGCGATGCAGCATCTCAAAAGAAATTCCACATTCCCTCTGGAAAGGCAAAAAGGTACTTGACACCTTTTATTCGACTCAGAAATTTCCCTCACACAGCCGTCCCCTTTGGAGAGGAGAACACACTTTACGGACTCAATTCGAGAGGAGACTCTGTGCACATTAAAGGGCTTGAGAGGAAACCAGAAGTTCCCATTCCAACACCAAAGGGGACCTGACTTCCCTGAAGCAACCCCAGCGAGTTCCTGAGGTCCCCGTCGCAACTCGAGGAGCACCCCCAGCTTCCCGCCACAACTCGAGAAACACCCCAAAACTATCCCCTCCATGCGAGATGAGGAAATTTGGCGATGTAGCATCTCAAGAGAGACACCAGATTCCCTCTAAAAAGGCAAAAAGGTAATTGACACCCTTTATTCGACTCAGAAAGTTCCCTCACAGAGCCGTCCGCTTTGGAGAGGAGAACACACTTTTCGGACTCAATTCGAGTGGAACCCCTGTGCACATAGAAAGGTTCGAGAGGAAATCCGAAGTTCCCCTTCCCACACCAAGGGGGACCTGACTTCCCTGAAGCAACCCCAGCGAGTTCCTGAGGTCCCAGTCGAAACTCGAGAAGCACCCCCAGCTTCCCCCCGCAACTCGAGAAACACTCCAAAATTATCCCCTCCATGCGAGATGAGGAAATGTGGCGATGCAGCATCTCAGGAGAAATACCACATTCCCTCTTGAAAGGCAAAAAGGTACTTGACACCCTTCATTCGATTCAGAAAGTTCCCTCACACAGCCGTCCCCTTTGGAGACGAGAACACACTTTCCGGACTCAATTCGAGAGGAGCCCCTGTGCACATTGAAGGGCTCGAGAGGAAATCGGAAGTTCCCCTTCCAACACCAAAGGGGACCTGACTTCCCTGAAGCAACCCCAACGAGATCCTGAGATACCCGTCGCACCTCGAGAAGCACCCCCAGCTTCCTCCGCAACTCGAGAAACACCCCAAAATTATCCCCTCCATGCGAGATGAGGAAATTTGGTGATGCAGCATCTCAAGAGAAATACCACATTCCCTCTGGAAAGGCAAAAAGGTATTTGACACCCTTTATTCGACTCAGAAAGTTCCCTCACACAGCCGTCCCCTTTGGAGAGGAGAACACACTTTACGGACTCAAATCGAGAGGAGCCCCTGTGCACATTGAAGGGCTCGAGAGGAAACCGGAAGTTCCACTTCCAACACCAAAGGGAACTTGACTTCCCTTAAGCAACCCCAGCGAGTTCCTGAGGTCCCCGTCGCAACTCGAGAAGCACCCCCAGCTTCCCGCCGCAACTCGAGAAACACACCAAATTTATCCCATCCATGCGTGATGAGGAAATTTGGCGATGCAGCATCTCAAGAGAAATACCACATTCCCTCTGGAAAGGCAACAAGGTACTTGACACCCTTTATTCGACTCAGAAAGTTCCCTCACACAGCCGTCCCCTTTCGAAAGGAGAACACACTTTACAAATTCAATTCGAGAGGAGCCCCTGTGCATATTGAAGGGCTCGAGAGGAAAGCGGAAGTTCCCCTTCCAACACCAAAGGGGACCTGACTTCGCTGAAGCAACCCCAGCGAGTTGCTGAGGTCCCCGTCGCAACTCGAGAAGCACACCCAGCTTCCCGCCGCAACTCGAGAATCAACCCAAAATTATCCCCTCCATGCGAGATGAGGAAATTTTGCGATTCAAGATCTCAAGAGAAATAACACATTCCATCTGGAAAGGCAAAAAGGTACTTGACACCCTTCATTCGACTTAGAAAGTTCCCTCACACAGCCGTCCCCTTTGGAGAGGAGAACACACTTTACGGACTCAATTCGAGAGGAACCCCTGTTCACATTGAAGGGCTCGAGAGGAAACCGGAAGTTCCCCTTCCAACACCAAAGGGGACCTGAGTTCCCAGAAGCAACCCCAGCGAGTTCCTGAGGTCCCCGTCGCAACTCGAGAAGCACCCCCAGCTTCCCGCCACAACTCGAGAAACACACCAAAATTATCCCCTCCATGCGAGATGAGGAAATTTGGCGATGCAGCCTCTCAAGAGAAATAGCACATTCCCTCTGGAAAGGCAAAAAGGTACTTGACACCCTTTATTCGACTCAGAAAGTTCCCTCACACAGCCGTCCCCTTTGGAGAGGAGAACACACTTTACGGACTCAATTCGAGAGGAGCCCCTGTGCACATTGAAGGGCTCGAGAGGAAACCGGAAGTTCCCCTTCCAACACCAAAGGGGACCATACTTCCCTGAAGCAACCCCAGCGAGTTTCTGAGGTGCCCGTCGTAACTCGAGAAGCATCCCCAGCTTCCCGCCGCAACTCAAGAAACACCCCAAAATTATCCCCTCCATGCGAGATGAGGAAATTTGGCCATGCAGCATCTCAAGAGAAAAAGCACATTTCCTCTGGAAAGGCAAAAAGGTACTTGACACCCTTTATTCGACTCAGAAAGTTCCCTCACACAGCCGTCCCCTTTCGAGAGGAGAACACACTTTACGGACTCAATTCGAGAGGAGCCCCTGTGCACATTGAGGGGCTCGAGAGGAAACCGGAAGTTCCCCTTCCAACACCAAAGGAGACCTGACTTCCCTGAAGCAACCCCAGAGAGTTCCTGAGGTCCCTGTCGCAACTCGAGAAGCACCCCCAGCTTCCCGCCGCAGCTGGAGAAACACACCAAAATTCTCCCCTCCATGCGAGATGAGGAAATTTGGCGATGCAGCATCTCAAGAGAAATACCACATTCGCTCTAGAAAGGCAAAAAGGTACTTGACACCCTTTATTCGACTCAGAATGTTCCCTCACACAGCCGTCCCCTTTGGACAGGAGAACACACTTTTCGGACTCAATTCGAGAGGAGCCCCTGTGCACCCTGAAGTGCTCGAGAGGAAACCGCATGTTCCCCTTCCAACACCAAAGGGGACCTGATTCCCTGAAGCAACCACAACGAGTTCCTGAGGTCCCCGGCACAACTCGAGAAGAACCCCCAGCTTCCCGCCGCAACTCGAGAAACACCCCAAAATTATCCCCTCCATGCGAGATGAGGAAATTTTCCGATGCAGCATCTCAAGAGAAATACGACATTCCCTCTTGAAAGGCAAAAAGTTATTTGACACCCTTTATTCGACTCAGAAAGTTCCCTCACACAGCCGTCCCTTTGTATAGGAGAATACACTAAACGGACTCAACTCGAGAGGAGCCCCTGTGCCCATTGAAGGGCTGGAGAGAAAACCGGAAGTTCCCGTTCCAACACCATAGGGGACCAATCTTCCCTGAATCAAGCCCAGCGAGTTCCTGTGGTACCCGTCGCAACTCGGGATGCACCCCCAGCTTCCCGCCGCAACTCGAGAAACACCCCAAAATTATCCTCTCCATGCGAAATGAGGAAATTTGGCGATGCAGCATCTCACGAGAAATACCACATTACTTAACACCCTTTATTCGACTCAGAAAGTTCCCTAACACAGCCGTCCCCTTTGGAGAGGAGAACACACTTTACGGACTCAATTCGAGAGGAGCCTCTGTGCACATTGAAGGGCTCGAAAGGAAACCGGAAATTCCCCTTCCAACACCAAAGGGGACCTGACTTCACTGAAGCAACCCCAGCGAGTTCTTGAGGTCCCCGTCGCAACTCGAGAAACACCCCCATCTTCCCGCCGCAGCGCGAGAAACACCACAAAATTATCCCCTCCATGCGAGATGAGGAAATTTGGCGATGCAGCATCTCACGAGAAATACCACATTCCCTTTGGAAAGGCAAAAAGGTACTTGACACCCTTTATTCGACTCAGAAAGGTCCCTGACACAGCCGGCCCCTTTGGAGAGGAGAACACACTTTACATACTCAATTCGAGAGGTGCCCCTGTGCACATTGAAGGGCTCGAGAGGAAACCGGAAGTTCCTCTTCCAACACCAAAGGGGACCTGACTTCCCTGAAGCAACCCCAGCGAGTTTCTGAAATACCCGTGGAAACTCGAGAAACACCCCCAGCTTCCCGCCGCAACTCGAGAAACACTCCAAATTATCCACTCCATGCGAGATAAGGAAATTTTGCGATGCAGCATCTCACGAGAAATAGCACATTCCCTCTGGAAGGCAAAAAGGTACTTGACATCCTTTATTCGACTGAGAAAGTTCCCTCACACAGCCGTCCCCTTTGAGAGGAGAAAACGCTTCACGGACTCAATTCGAGAGGATCCCCTGTGCACATTGAAGGGCTCGAGAGGAAACCGGAAGTTCCCCTTCCAACACCAAAGGGGACCTGACTTCCCTGAAGCAACCCCAGCGAGTTCCTGAGGTCCCCGTCGCAACTCGAGAAGCACTCCCAGCTTCCCGCCGCAACTCGAGAAACACCCCAAAATTATCCCGTCCACGCGAGATTAGGAAGTTTGGCGATGCAGCATCACACGAGAAATACCACATTCCCTCTGGAAAGGCAAAAAGAACTTGACACCCTTTATTCGACTGAGAAAGTTCCCTCACACAGCCGTCCCCTTTGGAGAGGAGAACACACTTTGCGGACTCAGTTCGAGAGGAGCCCCTGTGGACATTGAAGGGCTCGAGAGGAAACCGGAAGTTCCCCTTCCAACAACAAAGGGGACCTGACTTCCCTGAAGCAACCCCAGCGAGTTCCTGAGGTCCCCGTCGCAACTCGAGAAGCACCCCCAGCTTCACGCCGAAACTCGAGAAACACACCAAAATTATCCCATCCATGCGTGATGAGGAAATTTGGCGATGCAGCATTCAAGAGAAATACCACATTCCCTCTGGAAAGGCAACAAGGTACTTGACACCCTTTATTCGACTCAGAAAGTTCCCTCACACAGCCGTCCCCTTTCGAAAGGAGAACACACTTTACAAATTCAATTCGAGAGGAGCCCCTGTGCATATTGAAGGGCTCGAGAGGAAAGCGGAAGTTCCCCTTCCAACACCAAAGGGGACCTGACTTCGCTGAAGCAACCCCAGCGAGTTGCTGAGGTCCCCGTCGCAACTCGAGAAGCACACCCAGCTTCCCGCCGCAACTCGAGAATCAACCCAAAATTATCCCCTCCATGCGAGATGAGGAAATTTTGCGATTCAAGATCTCAAGAGAAATAACACATTCCATCTGGAAAGGCAAAAAGGTACTTGACACCCTTCATTCGACTTAGAAAGTTCCCTCACACAGCCGTCCCCTTTGGAGAGGAGAACACACTTTACGGACTCAATTTGAGAGGAGCCCCTGTGCACATTGAAGGGCTCGAGAGGAAACCGGAAGTTCATCTTCCAACACGAAAGGGGACCTGACTTCCGTGAAGCAACCCCACCGAGTTCCTGAGGTCCCCGTCGCAACTCGAGAAGCACCCCCAGCTTCCCGTCGCAACTCGAGAAACACCCCAAAATTATCCCCTCCATGCGAGATGAGGAAATTTTGCGATGCAGCATCTAAAGAGAAATACCACATTCCCTCTGGAAAGGCAAAAAGGTACTTGACACCCTTTCTTCGACTCAGAAAGTTCCCTCACACAGCCGTCCCCTTTGGAGAGGAGAACACACTTTACGGACTGAATTCGAGAGGAGCCACTGTGTACATTGAAGGGCTAGAGAGGAAACCGGAAGTTCCCCTTCCAACACCAAAGGGTATCTGACTTCCCTGAAGCAACCCCAGCGAGTTCCTGAGGTCCCTGTCGCAACTCAAGAAGCAACCCCAGCTTCCCGCCGCAACTCGAGAAATACACCAAAATTATCCCCTCCATGCGAGATGAGGAAATTTGGCGATGCAGCATCTCACGAGAAATACCACATTCCCTCTGGAAAGGCAAAAAGGTACTTGACACCCTTTATTCGACTCAGAAAGTTCCCTCACACAGCCGTTCCCTTTGGAGGGGAGAACACACTTTATGGACTCAATTAGAGAGGAGCCCCTGTGCACATTGAAGGGCTCGAGAGGAAACCGGAAGTTCCACTTCCAACAACAAAGGGGACCTGACTTCGCTAAAGCAACCCCAGCGAGTTCCTGAGGTCCCCGTCGCAACTCGAGAAGCACCCCTAGCTTCCCGCCGCAACTCGAGAAACACCCCAAAATTATTCCCTCCATGCGAGATGAGGAAATTTTGCGATGCAGCATCTCACGAGAAATACCACATTGCCTCTGGAAAGGCAAAAAGTACTTGACACCCTTTATTCGACTCAGAAAGTTCCCTCACACAGCCGTCCCCTTTGGAGAGGAGAACACACTTTACGGACTCAATTCGAGAGGAGCCCCTGTGCACATTGAAGGGCTCGAGAGGAAACCGGAAGTTCCCCTTCCAACACCAAAGGGGACCTGACTTCCCTGAAGCAACCCCAGCGAGTTACTGAGGTTCCTGTCGCAACTCCAGAAGCAACCCCAGCTTCCCGCCGCAACTCGAGAAATACCCCACAATTATCACCTCCATCCGAGATGAGGAAATTTGGCGATGCAGGATCTCAAGAGAAATAACACATTCCCTCTGGAAAGGCAAAAAGGTAATTGACACCCTTTATTCGACTCAGAAAGTTCCCTCACAGAGCCGTCCGCTTTGGAGAGGAGAACACACATTTCGGACTCAATTCGAGTGGAACCCCTGTGCCCATAGAAGGGTTCGAGAGGAAACAGGAAGTTCCCCTTCCGACACCAAGGGGGACCTGACTTCCCTGAAGCAACCCCAGCGAGTTCCTGAGGTCCCAGTCGCAACTCGAGAAGCACCCCCAGCTTCCCCCCGCAACTAGAGAAATACTCCAAAATTATCCCCTCCATGTTAGATGAGGAAATTTGGCGATGCAGCATCTCAAGAGAAATACCACATTCCCTCTGAAAAGGCAAAAAGTTATTTGACACCCTTTATTCGACTCAGAAAGTTCCCTCACACAGCCGTCCCCTTTGGAGAGGAGAACACACTTTACGGACTCAATTCGAGAAGAGCCCATGTGCACATTGAAGGGCTCGCGAGGAAACCGGAAGTTCCCCTTCCAACAACAAAGGGGAGCTGACTTCCCTGAAGCAACCCCAGCGAGTTCCTGTGGTCCCCGTCGGAACTCGAGAAGCACCCCCAGCTTCCCGCCGCAACTCGAGAAACACCCCAAAATTATCCCCTCCATGCGAGATGAGGAAATTTGGCGATGCAGCATCTCAAGAGAAATACCACATTCCCTCTGAAAAGGCAAAAAGCTACTTGACACCCTTTATTCGACTCAGAAAGTTCCCTCACATCCGTCCCCTTTGCAGAGGAGAACACACTTCACGGATTCAATTCGAAAAGAGCCCCTGTGCACATTGAAGGGCTCGAGAGAAAACCGGAAGTTCCCCTTCCAACACCAAAGGGGACCTGAGTTCCCTGAAGCAACACCAGCGAGTTCCTCAGGTCCCCGTCGCAACTCGAGAAGCACCCCGAGTTTCCCTCCGCAATTCGATAATCACAGCAAAATTATCCCCTCTATGCGACATGAGGAAATTTTGCGATGCAGCATCTCTAGAGAAATACCACATTGCCTGTGGAAAGGGAAAAAGGTACTTGACACCCTTTATTCGACTGAGAAAGTTCCCTCACACAGCCGTTTCCTTTGGAGAGGAGAACACACTTTACGGACTCAATTCGAGAGGAGCCCCTGTGCACATTGAAGGGCTCGAGAGAAAACCGGAAGTTCCCCTTCCAATACCAAAGGGGACCTGACTTCCCTGAAGCAACCCCAGTGAGTTCCTGAGGTCGCCGAGGCAACTCGAGGAGCACCCCCAGCTTCCCGCCGCAACTCGAGAAACACCCCAAAATTATCCCCTCCATGCGAGATCAGGAAATTTGGCGATGCAGCATCTCAAGAGAAATACCACATTCCCTCTTGAAAGACAAAAAGGTACTTGACACCCTTTATTCGACTCAGAAAGTTCCCTCACACAGCCGTCCCCTTTGGAGAGGAGAACACACTTTACGGACTCAATTCGAGAGGAGACCCTGTGCACATTGAAGGGCTCGAGAGAAATCCGGAAGTTCCCCTTCCAACACCAAAGGGGACCTGACTTCCCTGAAGCAACCCCAGCGAGGTCCTGAGGTCCCCGTCGCAACTCGGGAAGCACCCCCAGCTTCCCGCCGCAACTCGAGAAACACCCCAAAATTATCCCCTCCATGCGAAATGAGGAAATGTTGCGATGCAGCATCTCAAGAGAAATACCAGATTCCCTCTGGAAAGGCAAAAAGGTACTTGACACACTTAATACGACTCAGAAAGTTCCCTCACACAGCCGTTCCCTTTGGAGAGGTGAACACACTTTATGGACTCAATTCGAGAGGAGCCCCTGTGCAGATTGACGGGCTCGAGAGGAAATCGGAAGTTCCCCTTCCAACACCAAAGGGGACCTGACTTCCCTGAAGTAACCCCAGCGAGTTCCTGACGTCCCCGTCGCAACTCGAGAGGCACCCCCAGGTTCCCGCCGCAACTCGAGAAACACGCCAAAATTATCCCCTCCATGCGAGATGAGGAAATTTGGCGATGCAGCATCTCAAAAGAAATTCCACATTCCCTCTGGAAAGGCAAAAAGGTACTTGACACCTTTTATTCGACTCAGAAATTTCCCTCACACAGCCGTCCCCTTTGGAGAGGAGAACACACTTTACGGACTCAATTCGAGAGGAGACTCTGTGCACATTAAAGGGCTTGAGAGGAAACCAGAAGTTCCCATTCCAACACCAAAGGGGACCTGACTTCCCTGAAGCAACCCCAGCGAGTTCCTGAGGTCCCCGTCGCAACTCGAGGAGCACCCCCAGCTTCCCGCCGCAACTCGAGAAACACCCCAAAACTATCCCCTCCATGCGAGATGAGGAAATTTGGCGATGTAGCATCTCAAGAGAGACACCAGATTCCCTCTAAAAAGGCAAAAAGGTAATTGACACCCTTTATTCGACTCAGAAAGTTCCCTCACAGAGCCGTCCGCTTTGGAGAGGAGAACACACTTTTCGGACTCAATTCGAGTGGAACCCCTGTGCACATAGAAAGGTTCGAGAGGAAATCGGAAGTTCCCCTTCCCACACCAAGGGGGACCTGACTTCCCTGAAGCAACCCCAGCGAGTTCCTGAGGTCCCAGTCGAAACTCGAGAAGCACCCCCAGCTTCCCCCCGCAACTCGAGAAACACTCCAAAATTATCCCCTCCATGCGAGATGAGGAAATGTGGCGATGCAGCATCTCAGGAGAAATACCACATTCCCTCTTGAAAGGCAAAAAGGTACTTGACACCCTTCATTCGATTCAGAAAGTTCCCTCACACAGCCGTCCCCTTTGGAGACGAGAACACACTTTCCGGACTCAATTCGAGAGGAGCCCCTGTGCACATTGAAGGGCTCGAGAGGAAACCGGAAGTTCCCCTTCCAACACCAAAGGGGACCTGACTTCCCTGAAGCAACCCCAACGAGATCCTGAGATACCCGTCGCACCTCGAGAAGCACCCCCAGCTTCCTCCGCAACTCGAGAAACACCCCAAAATTATCCCCTCCATGCGAGATGAGGAAATTTGGTGATGCAGCATCTCAAGAGAAATACCACATTCCCTCTGGAAAGGCAAAAAGGTATTTGACACCCTTTATTCGACTCAGAAAGTTCCCTCACACAGCCGTCCCCTTTGGAGAGGAGAACACACTTTACGGACTCAAATCGAGAGGAGCCCCTGTGCACATTGAAGGGCTCGAGAGGAAACCGGAAGTTCCACTTCCAACACCAAAGGGAACTTGACTTCCCTTAAGCAACCCCAGCGAGTTCCTGAGGTCCCCGTCGCAACTCGAGAAGCACACCCAGCTTCCCGCCGCAACTCGAGAAACGCCTCAAAATTAATCCCTCCATGCAAGATAAGGAAATTTGGCGATGCAGCATCTCACGAGAAATACCACATTCCCTCTGGAAAGGCAAAAAGGTACTTGACACCCTTTATTCGACTCAGAAAGTTCCCTCACACAGCCGTTCCCTTTGGAGGGGAGAACACACTTTATGGACTCAATTAGAGAGGAGACCCTGTGCACATTGAAGGGCTCGAGAGGAAACCGGAAGTTCCACTTCCAACAACAAAGGGGACCTGACTTCGCTAAACCAACCCCAGCGAGTTCCTGAGGTTCCTGTCGCAACTCCAGAAGCAACCCCAGCTTCCCGCCGCAACTCGAGAAATACCCCAAAATTATCACCTCCATCCGAGATGAGGAAATTTGGCGATGCAGGATCTCAAGAGAAATAACACATTCCCTCTGGAAAGGCAAAAAGGTAATTGACACCCTTTATTCGACTCAGAAAGTTCCCTCACACAGCCGTCCCCTTTGGAGAGGAGAACACACTTTACGGACTCAATTCGAGAGGAGCCCCTGTGCAGATTGAAGGGCTCGAGAGGAAATCAGAAGTTCCACTTCCAACACCAAAGGGGACCTGACTTCCCTGAAGCAACCCCAGGGAGTTCCTGAGGTCCTCGTGGCACTCGGGAAGCACACCCAGATTCCCGCCGCAACTCGAGAAACACCCCAAAATTATCCCCTCCATGCGAGATGAGGAATTTTTGCGATGCAGCATCTCAAGAGAAATACCACATTCCCTCTTGAAAGGCAAAAAGGTACTTGACACCCTTTATTCGACACAGAAAGTTCCCTCACACAGCCGTTTCCTTTGGAGAGGAGAACACACTTGACGGACTCAATTCGAGAGGAGCCCCTGTGCACATTGAAGGGCTCGAGAGAAAACCGGAAGTTCCCCTTCCAACACCAAAGGGGACCTGACTTCCCTGAAGCAACCCCAGCGAGTTCCTGAGGTCGCCGACGAAACTCGAGGAGCACCCCCAGCTTCCCGCTGCAACTCGAGAAACACCCCAAAATTATCCCTTCCATGCGAGATGAAGAAATTTGGCGATGCAGCATCTCAAAAGAAATACCACATTCCCTCTGGAAAGGCAAAAAGGTACTTGACACCTTTTATTCGACTCAGAAATTTCCCTCACACAGCCGTCCCCTTTGGAGAGGAGAACACACTTTACGGACGCAATTCGAGAGGAGCCTCTGTGCACATTGAAGGGCTTGAGAGGAAACCGGAAGTTCCCCTTCCAACACCAAAGGGGACCTGACTTCCCTGAAGCAACCCCAGCGAGTTCCTGAGGTCGCCGACGCAACTCGAGGAGCACCCCCAGCTTCCCGCCGCAACTCGAGAAACACGCCAAAATTATCCCCTCCATGCGAGATGAGGAAATTTGGCGATGCAGCATCTCAAAAGAAATACCTCATTCCCTCTGGAAAGGCAAAAAGGTACTTGACACCTTTTATTCGACTCAGAAATTTCCCTCACACAGCCGTCCCCTTTAGAGAGGAGAACACACTTTACGGACTCAATTCGAGAGGAGCCTCTGTGCACATTGAAGGGCTTGAGAGGAAACCAGAAGTTCCCATTCCAACAGCAAAGGGGACCTGACTTCCCTGAAGCAACCCCAGCGAGTTCCTGAGGTCCCCGTCGCAACTCGAGGAGCACCCCCAGCTTCCCGCCGCAACTCGAGAAACACCCCAAAATTATCCCCTCCATGCGAGATGAGGAAATTTTGCGATGTAGCATCTCAAGAGAGACACCAGATTCCCTCTAAAAAGGCAAAAAGGTACTTGACACACTTTATTCGATCAGAAAGTTCCCTCACGCAGCCGTCCCCTTTGGAGAGCAGAACACACTTTATGGCCTCAATTCAAGAGGAGCCCCTGTGCAGATTGAAGGGCTCGAGAGGAAATCGGAAGTTCCCCTTCCAACACCAAAGGGGACGTGACTTCCCTGAAGCAACCCCAGCGAGTTCCTGAGGTCCCCGTCGCAACTCGAGAAGCACCCCCAGCTTCCCGCCGCAACTCGAGAAACACCCCAAAATTGTCCCCTCCATGCGAGATGAGGAAATTTGGCGATGCAGCATCTCAAGATAAATACCACATTCCCTCTGAAAAGGCAAAAAGCTACTTGACACCCTTTATTCGACTCAGAAAGTTCCCTCACATCTGTCCCCTTTGGAGAGGAGAACACACTTCACGGATTCAATTCGAGAAGAGCCCCTGTGCACATTGAAGGGCTCGAGAGAAAACCGGAAGTTCCCCTTCCAACACCAAAGGGGACCTGAGTTCCCTGAAGCAACCCCAGCGAGTTCCTCAGGTCCCCGTCGCAACTCGAGAAGCAACCCGAGTTTCCCTCCGCAATTCGATAATCACAGCAAAATTATCCCCTCTATGCGACATGAGGAAATTTTGCGATGCAGCATCTCTAGAGAAATACCACATTGCCTGTGGAAAGGGAAAAAGGTACTTGACACCCTTTATTCGACTGAGAAAGTTCCATCACACAGCCGTTTCCTTTGGAGAGGAGAACACACTTTTCGGACTCAATTCGAGAGGAGCCCCTGTGCACACTGAAGGGCTCGAGAGAAAACCGGAAGTTCCCCTTCCAACACCAAAGGGGACCTGACTTCCCTGAAGCAACCCCAGCGAGTTCCTGAGGTCGCCGACGCAACTCGAGGAGCACCCCCAGCTTCCCGCCGCAACTCGAGAAACACCCCAAAATTATCCCCTCCATGCGAGATCAGGAAATTTGGCGATGCAGCATCTCAAGAGAAATACCACATTCCCTCTTGAAAGACAAAAAGGTACTTGACACCCTTTATTCGACTCAGAAAGTTCCCTCACACAGCCGTCCCCTTTGGAGAGGAGAAAACACTTTACGGACTCAATTCGAGAGGAGACCCTGTGCACATTGAAGGGCTCGAGAGAAATCCGGAAATTCCCCTTCCAACACCAAAGGGGAGCTGACTTCCCTGAAGCAACCCCAGCGAGTTCCTGAGGTCCCCGTCGCAACTCGGGAAGCACCCCCAGCTTCCCGCCGCAACTCGAGAAACACCCCAAAATTATCCCCTCCATGCGAAATGAGGAAATGTTGCGATGCAGCATCTCAAGAGAAATACCAGATTCCCTCTGGAAAGGCAAAAAGGTACTTGACACCCTTAATTCGACTCAGAAAGTTCCCTCACACAGCCGTTCCCTTTGGAGAGGTGAACACACTTTATGGACTCAATTCGAGAGGAGCCCCTGTGCAGATTGACGGGCTCGAGAGGAAATCGGAAGTTCCCCTTCCAACACCAAAGGGGAACTGACTTCCCTGAAGTAACCCCAGCGAGTTCCTGACGTCCCCGTCGCAACTCGAGAGGCACCCCCAGGTTCCCGCCGCAACTCGAGAAACACGCCAAAATTATCCCCTCCATGCGAGATGAGGAAATTTGGCGATGCAGCATCTCAAAAGAAATACCACATTCCCTCTGGAAAGGCAAAAAGGTACTTGACACCTTTTATTCGACTCAGAAATTTCCCTCACACAGCCGTCCCCTTTGGCGAGCAGAACACACTTTACGGACTCAATTCGAGAGGAAACTTTGTGCACATTGAAGGGCTTGAGAGGAAACCAGAAGTTCCCATTCCAACACCAAAGGGGACCTGACTTCCCTGAAGCAACCCCAGCGAGTTCCTGAGGTCCCCGTCGCAACTCGAGGAGCACCCCCAGCTTCCCGCCGCAACTCGAGAAACACCCCAAAACTATCCCCTCCATGCGAGATGAGGAAATTTGTCGATGTAGCATCTCAAGAGAGACACCAGATTCCCTCTAAAAAGGCAAAAAGGTAATTGACACCCTTTATTCGACTCAGAAAGTTCCCTCACAGAGCTGTCCGCTTTGGAGAGGAGAACACACTTTTCGGACTCAATTCGAGTGGAACCCCTGTGCACATAGAAAGGTTCGAGAGGAAAGCGGAAGTTCCCCTTCCCACACCAAGGGGGACCTGACTTCCCTGAAGCAACCCCAGCGAGTTCCTGAGGTCCCAGTCGCAACTCGAGAAGCACCCCCAGCTTCCCCCCGCAACTCGAGAAACACTCCAAAATTATCCCCTCCATGCGAGATGAGGAAATGTGGCGATGCAGCATCTCACGAGAAATACCACATTCCCTCTTGAAAGGCAAAAAGGTACTTGACACCCTTCATTCGATTCAGAAAGTTCCCTCACACAGCCGTCCCCTTTGGAGATGAGAACACACTTTCCAGACTCAATTCGAGAGGAGCCCCTGTGCACATTGAAGGGCTCGAGAGGAAACCGGAAGTTCCCCTTCCAACACCAAAGGGGACCTGACTTCCCTGAAGCAACCCCAACGAGATCCTGAGATACCCGTCGCACCTCGAGAAGCACCGCCAGCTTCCTCCGCAACTCGAGAAACACCCCAAAATTATCCCCTCCATGCGAGATGAGGAAATTTGGCGATGCAGCATCTCAAGAGAAATACCACATTCCCTCTGGAAAGGCAAAAAGGTATTTGACACCCTTTATTCGACTCAGAAAGTTCCCTCACACAGCCGTCCCCTTTGGAGAGGAGAACACACTTTACGGACTCAAATCGAGAGGAGCCCCTGTGCACATTGAAGGGCTCGAGAGGAAACCGGAAGTTCCACTTCCAACACCAAAGGGAACTTGACTTCCCTTAAGCAACCCCAGCGAGTTCCTGAGGTCCCCGTCGCAACTCGAGAAGCACCCCCAGCTTCCCGACGCAACTCGAGAAACGCCTCAAAATTAATCCCTCCATGCAAGATAAGGAAATTTGGCGATGCAGTATCTCACGAGAAATACCACATTCCCTCTGGAAAGGCAAAAAGGTACTTGACACCCTTTATTCGACTCAGAAAGTTCCCTCACACAGCCGTTCCCTTTGGAGGGGAGAACACACTTTATGGACTCAATTAGAGAGGAGACCCTGTGCACATTGAAGGGCTCGAGAGGAAACCGGAAGTTCCACTTCCAACAACAAAGGGGACCTGACTTCGCTAAACCAACCCCAGCGAGTTCCTGAGGTTCCTGTCGCAACTCCAGAAGCAACCCCAGCTTCCCGCCGCAACTCGAGAAATACCCCAAAATTATCACCTCCATCCGAGATGAGGAAATTTGGCGATGCAGGATCTCACGAGAAATAACACATTCCCTCTGGAAAGGCAAAAAGGTAATTGACACCCTTTATTCGACTCAGAAAGTTCCCTCACACGGCCGTCCCCTTTGGAGAGGAGAACACACTTTACGGACTCAATTCGAGAGGAGCCCCTGTGCAGATTGAAGGGCTCGAGAGGAAATCAGAAGTTCCACTTCCAACACCAAAGGGGACCTGACTTCCCTGAAGCAACCCCAGGGAGTTCCTGAGGTCCTCGTGGCACTCGGGAAGCACACCCAGATTCCCGCCGCAACTCGAGAAACACCCCAAAATTATCCCCTCCATGCGAGATGAGGAATTTTTGCGATGCAGCATCTCAAGAGAAATACCACATTCCCTCTTGAAAGGCAAAAAGGTACTTGACACCCTTTATTCGACTCAGAAAGTTCCCTCACACAGCCGTTTCCTTTGGAGAGGAGAACACACTTGACGGACTCAATTCGAGAGGAGCCCCTGTGCACATTGAAGGGCTCGAGAGAAAACCGGAAGTTCCCCTTCCAACACCAAAGGGGACCTGACTTCCCTGAAGCAACCCCAGCGAGTTCCTGAGGTCGCCGACGCAACTCGAGGAGCACCCCCAGCTTCCCGCTGCAACTCGAGAAACACCCCAAAATTATCCCCTCCATGCGAGATGAGGAAATTTGGCGATGCAGCATCTCAAAAGAAATACCACATTCCCTCTGGAAAGGCAAAAAGGTACTTGACACCTTTTATTCGACTCAGAAATTTCCCTCACACAGCCGTCCCCTTTGGAGAGGAGAACACACTTTACGGACGCAATTCGAGAGTAGCCTCTGTGCACATTGAAGGGCTTGAGAGGAAACCGGAAGTTCCCCTTCCAACACCAAAGGGGACCTGACTTCAGTGAAGCAACCCCAGCGAGTTCCTGAGGTCGCCGACGCAACTCGAGGAGCACCCCCAGCTTCCCGCCGCAACTCGAGAAACACGCCAAAATTATCCCCTCCATGCGAGATGAGGAAATTTGGCGATGCAGCATCTCAAAAGAAATACCACATTCCCTCTGGAAAGGCAAAAAGGTACTTGACACCTTTTATTCGACTCAGAAATTTCCCTCACACAGCCGTCCCCTTTAGAGAGGAGAACACACTTTACGGACTCAATTCGAGAGGAGCCTCTGTGCACATTGAAGGGCTTGAGAGGAAACCAGAAGTTCCCATTCCAACAGCAAAGGGGACCTGACTTCCCTGAAGCAACCCCAGCGAGTTCCTGAGGTCCCCGTCGCAACTCGAGGAGCACCCCCAGCTTCCCGCCGCAACTCGAGAAACACCCCAAAATTATCCCCTCCATGCGAGATGAGGAAATTTTGCGATGTAGCATCTCAAGAGAGACACCAGATTCCCTCTAAAAAGGCAAAAAGGTACTTGACACACTTTATTCGATCAGAAAGTTCCCTCACGCAGCCGTCCCCTTTGGAGAGCAGAACACACTTTATGGCCTCAATTCAAGAGGAGCCCCTGTGCAGATTGAAGGGCTCGAGAGGAAATCGGAAGTTCCCCTTCCAACACCAAAGGGGACGTGACTTCCCTGAAGCAACCCCAGCGAGTTCCTGAGGTCCCCGTCGCAACTCGAGAAGCACCCCCAGCTTCCCGCCGCAACTCGAGAAACACCCCAAAATTGTCCCCTCCATGCGAGATCAGGAAATTTGGCGATGCAGCATCTCAGGAGAAATACCACATTCCCTCTGGAAAGGCAAAAAGGTACTTGACACCCTTTATTCGACTCAGATAGTTCCCTCACACAGCCGTCCCCTTTGGAGAGGAGAACACACTTTACGGACTCAATTCGAGAGGAGCCCCTGTGCAAATTGAAAGGCTCGAGAGGAAACCGAAAGTTCTCCTTCCAATACCAAATGGAACGTGACTTCCCAGAAGCAACCCCAGCGAGGTCCTGAGGTCCCCGTCGCAACTCGGGAAGCACCCCCAGCTTCCGGCGGCAACTCGAGAAACACCCCAAAATTTTTCCCTCCATGTGAGATGAGGAAATTTGGCGATGCAGCATCTCAAGAGAAATACCACATTCCCTCTGGAAAGGCAAAAAGGTACTTGACACCCTTTATTCGACTCAGAAAGTTCCCTCACACAGCCGTCCCCTTTGGAGAGGAGAACACACTTTATGGACTCAATTCGAGATGAGGACCGATTCCCACTTAACGGCTCGATAGTGAACTGGAAGTTCCCCTTCAAACACAAAACGGGACCTGCTTTACCTAAAGAAACCCGAGCGAGTTCCTTATGTCCCCATCGCAACTCGAGAAGTAACCCCAGCTTCAAGCCGCAACTGGACATACACCACAAAATTATCACCTCAATGCGAGATGAAGAAATATTGCTCTGCAGAATCTCAAGAGAAATATCACATTACCTCTTCAAAGGCAAAAGGGTTCTTGACTCCCTTTATGCGACTCAGAATGTTCCCTAACATCCATACTCAGTGCAGAGGAGAACACTCTTCATGCAGTCAAATCGAGAAGAGGCAATATTCCGAATTTAAAGCTCAAGAGTAATCAAGAAATTCCCCTTCCAACACAAAAGGGGACTTGACTTCCCTGGAGCAACCTGAGAGAGTTCCTGAGGTTCCTGTTTCAACTCTAGAAGTATCCCCTACTTCCAACCACAACTCGAGAAACAACACAGTATTATCCCCGCAATGCGACATGAGGTAAGTTTGCCCTGCAGAATCTGAAGAGAAATCCCACATTCCCGCTTGAAAGGCAAAAGGGAACTTGGCATACTTTATGCTCCTCAGAAAGTTCCCTAAAATCCATCCCCTTTGCAGAGGCATAAACAATTTACGGACTCAACTCCAGAAGAGCCCCTATTCCCTTAAAGGCCTCGAGAGTAATCCGGAAGTTCCCCGTCCAGCACTAAAGGGGACCTGACTTCCCTAAAGTAACTCCAGTGAATTCCTGAGGTCCCCATTGAAACTCGAGAAGTACCCCCAGCTTCCCGCCGAAATTCGGGAAACACCACAAAATTATCCCCTCAATGCGAGATGAGGAAACTTTGCGCTGCAGAATCTGAAGAGAAATCCCACATTCCCTCTTGAAAGGCAAAAGGGAACTTGACTCCCTTTAGGCGAATCAGAGTGGTCCCTCACATCCGTCCTCAGTGGAGAGGAGAACACACTTTAAGGACTCAAATCGAGTAGAGGCAATATTCCCATTTAACGGCTCGAGAGTAATCCAGAAGTTCCCCTTCCAACACAAAAAAGGACTTGACTTCCCTGAAGCAACCCGAGCGAGTTCCTGAGGTGCCCGCCATAGCTAGAGAAGTGTCCCCTGCTTCCCACCACAACTGGAGAAACACCACAAAATTATCACCTCAATGCGAGATGAGGAAATTTTGCGCTGCAGAATCTCAAAAGAAATCCACATTACCATTGAAGGGCAAAAGCTTACTTGACACACTTTATGCCACTCAGAAAGTTCCCTAAGCTCCGTCTCCACTGGAGAGGATATCACACTTTAGAGACTCAACTGGAGAAGAGGCCCTATTCCCATTACAGGGCTCAAAAGTATTCCCGAAGTTCCCCTTCCAGCACAAATATCACCTGATTCCCTGAAGTAACTCGGGTAAGTTTCTGAGATATTCCCAACACGAGAAACACCACAAAATTATCCCCACAATGTGAGATGAGGAAATTTTGCGCTGCAGAACCTCAAGTGAAATCCCACATTTCCGCTTGAAAGGCAAAAGGTTACTTGACTCCGTTTAGGCGACTCAGAATGGTCACTAACATTTGTCCTCAGTGGAGAGGAAAAAAAACTTTATGGACTCAACTCCAGAAGAGGCCATATTCCCATTAAAGGGCTCAAGAGTAATACGGAAGTTCTCCTTCCAGGAAAAAGGGGCCTGATTTCCTGAAGTAACTCGGCTAAGTTTCTGAGGTCCCCTTCGCAACTCGAGAAACACCACAAAATATTCCCCTCACTGCGAGATGAGGAAATTTTGCGCTGCAGAATCTCAAGAGAAATCCTACATTCCGGCTTGAAAGGCAAAAGGGTACTGACTCCGTTTATGCGACTCAGAATGTTCCCTAACATCCTTCCTCAGTGGAGAGGAAAACACACCTCATGGACTCAAATCGAAAAGAGGCAATATTCCCATTTAAAGGCTCAAGAGCAATCAAGAAGTTCCCCTTCCAACACAAAAGGGAACTTGACTTCCCTGGAGCAAACCGAGAGAGTTCCTTAGGTTCCCGTTTCAACTCCAGAAGTATCCCCTACTTCCCACCACAACTCGAGAAACAACACAATATTATCCCCTCAATGCGACATGAGGTAATTTTGCGCTGCAGAATCTCAAGGGAAATCCCACATTCCCGCATGAAAGGCAAAAGGGAACTTGGCATACTTTATGCCCCTCAGAAAGTTCCCTAAAATCCGTCCCCATTGAAGAGGCATACTCAATTTATGGACTCAACTCCAGAAGAGCCCCTATTCCCATTAAAGGGCTCGAGAGTAATCCGGAAGTTCCCCGTCCAGCACAATGGGGGACCTGACTTCCCTGAAGTAACTGGAGTGAGTTCCTGAGGTCCCCGTTGAAACTCGAGAAGTACCCCCAGCTTCCCGCCGAAATTCGGGAAACACCACAAAATATTCCCCTCACTGCGAGATGAGGAAATTTTGCGCTGCAAAATCTCAAGAGAAATCCTACATTCGGTCCTGAAAGGGAGAAGGGAACTGACTCCGTTTAGGCGACACAGAATGTTCCATAACATCCTTCCTCAGTGGAGAGGAAACACACTTTATGGACTCAAAACGAGAAGAGGCATTTTTCCCATTTAACAGCTCGAGAGGAATGCGGAAGTTCCACTTCCAAAACCAAAGGGGACCTGACTTCCCTGAAGCAACCCGAGCGAGTTCCTGAGGTCCCGTCGCAACTCGAGAAGCACACCCAGGGTTCCCCGGACACTCGAGAAACAGCCCAAAATTATCCCCTCCATGCGAGATGAGGAAATTTTGCGATGCAGCATCTCAAGAGAAATACCACATTCCCTCTTGAAAGGCAAAAAGGTACTTGACACCCTTTATTCGACTCAGAAAGTTCCCTGACCCAGCAGTTCCCTTTGGAGAGGAGAACACACTTTATGTACTCAATTTGAGATGAGCCCCTGTGCACATTTAAGGGCTCGAGAGGAAACCGGAAGTTCCCCTTCCAACAACAAAGGGGACCTCACTTCACTGAAGCAACCCCAGCGAGTTCCTGAGGTCCCCGTTGCAACTCGAGAAGAACCCCCAGCTGGCCGCCGCAACTCGAGAAACACCCCAAAATTATCCCCTTCATGCGAGATGAGGAAATTTTGTGATGCAGCATCTCAAGAGAAATACCACATTCCCTCTTGAAAGGCAAGACGGTACTTGACACCCTTTATTCGACTCAGAAAGTTCCCTCACACAGCCGTCCCCTTTGGAGAGGAGTACACACTTTTTGGATTTATTTCGAATTGAGCCCCTGTGCACATTTAAGGGTTCCAGAGCAAACCGGAATTTCCCCTTCCAACACCAAATGGGACCTGACTTCCCTGAAGCAACCCCAGCGAGTTCCTCAGGTCCCCGTCGCAACTCGAGAAGCACCCCCAGCTTGCCGCATCAACTCGAGAAACACCCCAAAATTATCCCCTCCATGCGAGATGAGGAAATTTTGAGATGCAGCATCTCAAGAGAAATACCACATTCCATCTTGAAAGGCAAGACGGTACTTGACACCCTTTATTCGACTCAGAATGTTCCCTCACACAGCCGTTCCCTTTGGAGATCAGTACACACTTTTTGGATTTATTTCGAAATGAGCCCCTGTTCACATTTAAGTGTTCCAGAGCAAACAGGAAGTTAGCCTTCCAACACCAAAGGGGACCTGACTTCCCTGAAGTAACCCCAGCGAGTTCCTGAGGTCCCCGTCGCAACTCGAGAAGCACCCCCAGCTTCCCGCCGCAACTCGGGAAACACCCCAAAATTATCACCTCCATGCGAGATGAGGAAATTTGGCGATGCAGCATCTCAAGAGAAATACCACATTCCCTCTGGAAAGGCAAAAAGGTACTTGACACCCTATATTCGACTCAGAAAGTTCTCTAACACAGCCGTCCCATTTGGAGAGGAGATCACACTTTACGGACTCAATTCGACAGGAGTCCCTGTACACATTGAAGGACTCGAAAGGAAACCGAAAGTTCCCCTTCCAACACCATAGGGGAACTGACTTCCCTGAAGCAACCCCAGCGAGTTCCTGAGGTCCCCGTCGCAACTCGAGAAACACTCCAAAATTATCCCCTCCATGCGAGAGGAGGAAATTTGGCGATGAAGCTTTTCAAGAGAAATACCACATTTCCTCTTGAAAGTCAAAAATGTACTTGACACCTTTTATTCGACTCAGAAAGTTCCCTCACACAGCCGTCCCCTTTGGAGAGGAGAATAAAATTTACTGACTCAATTCGAGAGGAGCCCCTGTGCACATTGAAGGGCTCGAGAGGAACCCGGAAGTTCCCCATCCAACGTCAAAGGGGACCTGAATTCCCTGAAGCAACCCAGGCGAGTTTCTGAGGTCCCCGTCGCAACTCGAGAAGCACCCCCAGCTTCCCGCCGCAACTTGAGAAACACCCCAAAATTATCCCCTCCATGCGAGATGAGGAAATTTGGCGATGAAGATTCTCAAGAGAAATACCACATTCCCTCTTGAAAGGCAAAAAGGTACTAGACGCCCTTTATTCAACTCAGAAAGTTCCCTCACACAGCCGTCCCCTTTGGAGAGGAGAACACATTACGGACTCAATTTGAGAGGAGGCCCTGTGCACATTGAAGGGCTCGAGAGGAAACCGGAAGTTCTTCTTCCAACACCACAGGGGACCTGACTTCCCTGAAGCAACCCCAGCGAGTTCCTGAGGTCCACGTCGCACCTCGAGAAGCACCCCCAGCTTCCCGCCGCAACTAGAGAAACACCCCAAAATTATCCCCTCCATGCGAGATGAGGAAATTAGGCGATGCAGCATATCAAGGGAAATACCACATTCCCTCGGGAAAGGCAAAAAGGTACTTGACACCCTTTATTCGACTCAGAAAGTTCTCTCACACAGCCGTCCTCTTTGGAGAGGAGAACACACTTTACAGACTCAATTAGAGAGGAGCCCCTGTGCACATTGAAGGGCTCGAGAGGGAACCGGATGTTCCCCTTCCAACAACAAAGGGGACCTGACTTCCCTAAAGCAACCCCAGCGAGTTCCTGAGGTCCCCGTCGTAACTCGAGACGCACCACCAGCTTCCCGTCGCAACTCGAGAAACACCCCAAAATTATCCCCCGCATGCGAGATGAGGAAATTTGGCGATGCAGCATCTCAATAAAAATACCACATTCCCCCTGGAAAGGCAAAAAGGTACTTGACACCCTTTATTCGACTCAGAAAGTTCCCTCACACAGCCGTCCCCTTTGGAAAGGAGAACACACTTTACGGAGTCATTTCGAGAGGAGCCCCTGTGCACATTGAAGGGCTCGAGGGGAAACCGAAAGTTCCCCTTCCAACACCAAAGGTGACCTGACTTCCCTGAAGCAACCCCAGCGAGTTCCTGAGGTCCCCGTCGCAACTCGACAAGCACCCCCAGCTTCCCGCCGCAAATCGGGAAACACCCCAAAATTATTCCCTCCATGCGAGATGAGGAAATATGTCGATGCAGCATCTCAAGAGAAATAACACATTCCCTCTGGAAAGGCAAAAAGGTACTTGACACCCTTTATTCTACTCAGAAAGTTCCCTCACATAGCCGTCCCCTTTGGAGAGGAGAACACACTATATGGACTCAGTTCGAGAGGAGCCCCTGTGCACATTGAAGGGCTCGAGAGGAAACCGTAAATTCCCCTTCCAACAACAAAGGGGACCTGACTTCCCTGAAGCAACCCCTGCGAATTCCTGAGGTCCCCGTCGCAACTCGAGAAGCACCCCCAGCTTCCCGCCGCAACTCGAGAAACACCCCAAAATTATCCCCTCCATGCGAGATGAGGAAATTTGGCGATGCAGCATCTCAAGAGAAATACCACATTCCCTCTGGAAAGGCAAAAAGGTACTGGACAGCCTTTATTCGACTCAGAAAGTTCCCTCACACAGCCGTCCCCTTTCGAGAGGAGAACACACTTTACGGACTCAATTCGAGAGGAGCCCCTGTTCACATTGAAGGGCACGAGAGGAAACCGGAAGTTCCCTTTTAACACCAAAGCGGACATGACTTCCCTGAAGCAACCGCAGCGAGTTCCTGAGGTCACCGTTGCAACTCGAGAAGCACCCCCAGCTTTCCGCCGCAACTCGAGAAACACCCCAAAATTATCACCTCCATGCGAGATGAGGAAATTTGGCGATGCAGCATCTCAAGAGAAATACCATATTCCCTCTGGAAAGGCAAAAAGTTACTTGACACCCTTTATTCGACTCAGAAAATTCCCTCAAACAGCCGTCCCCTTTGGAGTGGAGAACACACTTTACGGACTCAATTCGAGAGGAGCCCCTGTGCACATTGAAGGGCTCGAGAGGAAACCGGAAGTTCCGCTTCCAACACCAAAGGGGACCTGACTTCCCTGAAGCAACCCAGGCGAGTTCCTGAGGTCCCTTCGGAACTCGAGAAGCACCCCCAGCTTCCCGCCGCAACTCGAGAAACACCCCAAAATTATCCCCTCCATGCGAGATGAGGAAATTGGCGATGCAGCATCTGAAGAGAAATACCACATTCCCTCTGGAAAGGCAAAAAGGTACTTGACACCCTTTATTCGACTCAGAAAGTTCCCTCACACAGCCGTCCCCTTTGGAGAGGAGAACACACTTTACGGACTCAATTCGAGAGGAGCCCCTGTGCACATTGAAGGGCTCGAGAGGAAACCGGAAGTTCCCCTTCCAACACCAAAGGGTACCTGACTTCCCTGAAGCAACCCAGGCGAGTTCCTGAGGTCCCTTCGCAACTCGAGAAGCACCCCCAGCTTCCCGCCGCAACTCGGGAATCACCCCAAAATTATCCCCTCCATGCGAGATGAGGAAATATGTCGATGCAGCCTCTAAAGAGAAATGCCACATTCCCTCTGGAAAGGCAAAAAGGTAGTTGACACCCTTTATTCGACTCAGAAAGTTCCCTCACACAGCCGTCCCCTTTGGAGAGTAGAACACACTATATGGACTCAATTCGAGAGGAGCCCCGTGCATATTGAAGGGCTCGAGAGGAAACCGGAAGTTCCCCTTCCAACAGCAAAGGGGACCTGACTTCCCTGAAGCAACCCCAGCGAGTTCCTGAGGTCCCCGTTGCAACTTGAAGCACCCCCAGCTTCCCGCCGCAACTCGAGAAACACCCCAAAATTATCCCCTCCATGCGAGATGAGGAAATTGGCGATGCGGCATCTCAAGAGAAATACCACATTCCCTCTGGAAAGGCAAAAAGGTACTTGACAGCCTTTATTCGACTCAGATAGTTCCCTCACACAGCCGTCCCCTTTGGAGAGGAGAACACACTTTACGGACTCAATTCGAGGGGAGCCCCTGTGCACATTGAAGGGCTCGAGAGGAAACCGGAAGTTCCCCTTCCAACACCAAATGGGACCTGACTTGCCTGAAGCAACCCCAGCGAGTTCCTGAGGTACCCGTCGCAACTCGAGACGCACCCCCAGCTTCCCGCCGCAACTCGAGAAACACCCTAAAATTATCCCCTGCATGCGAGATGAGGAAATTTGGCGATGAAGCATCTCAAGAGAAATACCACATTCCCTCTGGAAAGGCAAAAAGGTACTTGACAGCCTTTATTCGACTCAGATAGTTCCCTCACACAGCCGTCCCCTTTGGAGAGGAGAACACACTTTACGGACTCAATTCGAGAGGAGACGCTGTGCACATTGAAGGGCTCAAGAAGAAACCGGAAGTTCCCCTTCCAACACCAAAGGGGACCTGACTTGCCTGAAGCAACCCCAGCGAGTTCCTGAGGTCCCCGTCGCAACTCGAGAAGCACCCCCAACTTCCCGCCGCAACTCGAGAAACACCCCAAAATTATCCCCTCCATGCGAAAGGAGGAAATTTGGCGATGCAGCATCTCAAGAGAAATACCACATTCCCTCTGGAAAGGCAAAAAGTTACTTGACACCCTTTATTCGACTCAGAATGTTCCCTCACACAGTCGTCCCCTTTGGAGAGGAGAACACACTTTACTGACTCAATTCGGGAGGAGCCAATGTGCACATTGAAGTGCTCGAGAGGAAACCGGAAGTTGCCCTTAGAAAACCAAAGTGGACCTGACTTCCCTGAAGCAACCCCAGCGAGTTCCTGAGGTCCCCGTCGCAACTCGAGAAGCACCCCCAGCTTCCCGCCGCAACTCGTGAAACACACCAAAATTATCACCTCCATGCGAGATGAGGAAATGTGGCGATGCAGCATCACACGAGAAATACCACATTCCCTCTGGAAAGGCAAAAAGGTACTTGACACCCTTTATTCGACTAAGAAAGTTTCCTCACACAGCCGTCCCCTTTGGAGAGGAGAACACACTTTACGGACTCAATTCGAGAGGAGCCCCTGTGCACATTGAAGGGCTCGAGAGGAAACCGGAAGTTACCCTTCCAACACCAAAGGGGACGTGACTTCCCTGAAGAAACCCCAGCGAGTTCCTGAGGTCCCCGTCGCAACTCGAGAAGCACCCCCAGCTTCCCGCCGCAACTCGAGAAACACCCCAAAATTATCCCCTCCATGCGAGATGAGGAAATTGGCGATGCAGCATCTCACGAGAAATACCACATTCCCTCAGAAAAGGCAAAAAGTACTTGACACCCTTTATTCGACTCAGAAGTTCCCTCACACAGCCGTCCCCTTTGTACAGGAGAACACACTTTACGGAGTCATTTCGAGAGGAGCCCCTGTGCACATTGAAGGGCTCGAAGGGAAACCGGAAATTCCCCTTCCAACACCAAAGGTGACCTGATTTCCGTGAAGCAACCCCAGCGAGTTCCTGAGGTCCCCGTCGCAACTCGACAAGCACCCCCAGCTTCCCAACGCAACTCGGGAAACACCCCAAAATTATCCCCTCCATGCGAGATGAGGAAATATGTCGATGCAGCATCTCAAGAGAAATACCACATTCCCTCTGGAAAGGCAAAAAGGTACTTGACACCCTTTATTCTACTCAGAAAGTTCCCTCACATAGCCGTCCCCTTTGGAGAGGAGAACACACTATATGGACTCAATTCGAGAGGAGCCCCTGTGCACATTGAAGGGCTCGAGAGGAAACCGGAAGTTCCCCTTCCAACACCAAAGGGGACCTGACTTCCCTGAAGCAACCCCAGCGAGTTCCTGAGGTCCCCGTCGCAACTCGAGAAGCACCCCCAGCTTCCCGCCGCAACGCGAAAAACACCCCAAAATTATCCCCTCCATGCGAAATGAGGAATTTTGGTGATGAAGCTTCTCAAGAGAAATGCCACATTCCTCTGGAAAAGCAAAAAGGTACTTGACACCGTTTATCGACTCAGAAAGTTCCCTCACACAGCCGTCCCCTTTGGAGAGGAGAACACACTTTACCGACTCAATTCGAGAGGAGCCCCTGTGCACATTGAAGGGCTCGAGTGGATACCGGAAGGTTCCCTTCAAACAACAAAGGGGACCTGACTTCCCTGAAGCAACCCCATCGAGTTCCTGAGGTTCCAGTCGTAACTCGAGAAGCACACCCAGCTTCCCGCCGCAACTCGAGAAACACACACTAAATTATCCCCTCCATGCGAGATGAGGAAATTTGGCGATGCAGCATCTCAAGAGAAATACCAAATTACCTCTGGAAAGGCAAAAAGGTACTTGACACCCTTTATTCCACTCAGAAAGTTCCCTCACACAGCCGTCCCCTTTTAGAGGAGAACATACTTTACGGACTCAATTCGAGAGGAGCCCCTGTGCACATTGAAGGGCTAGATAGGAAACCGGAAGTTCCCCGTCCAACAACAAAGGGGACCTGACTTCCCTGAAGCAACCCCAGCGAGTTCCTGAGGTCCCCGTCGCAACTCGAGAAGCACCCCCAGCTTCCCGCCGCAACTCGAGAAACACCCCAAAATTATCCCCTGCATGCGAGATGAGGAAATTGGCGATGCAGCATCTCAAGAGAAATACCACATTCGCTCTGGAAAGGCAAAAAGGTCCTTGACACCCTTTATTCGACTCACAAAGTTCCCTCACACAACCGTCTGCTTTGGAGAGGAAAACACAGTTTACGGACTCAATTCGAGAGGAGCCCCTGTGCACATTGAAGGGCTCTAGACGAAACCAGAAGTTCCCCTTCCAACACCAAAGGGGACCTGAAATCCCTGAAGCAACCCAAGCAAGTTCCTGAGGTCCCCGTCGCAACTCGAGAAGCACCCCCAGCTTCCCGCCGCAACTCGAGAAACATCCCAAAATGATCCCCTCCATGCGAGATGAGGAAATTTGCCGATGCAGCATCTCAAGAGAAATACCACACTCCCTCTGGAAAGGCAAAAAGGTACTTGACACCCTTTATTCGACTCAGAAAGTTCCCTCACACAGCCGTCCCCTTTGGAGTGGAGAACACACTTTACGGACTCAATTCGAGAGGAGCCCCTGTTCACATTGAAGGGCTCGAGAGGAAACCGGAAGTTCCCCTTCCAACACCAAAGGGGACCTGAATTACTTCAAGAAACCCAGGCGAGTTCCTGAGGTCCCCGTCGCAACTCGAGAAGCACCCCCAGCTTCCCGCCGCAACTCGAGAAACACCCCAAAATTATCCCCTCCATGCGAGATGAGGAAATTGGCGATGCAGCATCTGAAGAGAAATACCACATTCCCTCTGGAAAGGCAAAAAGGTACTTGACACCCTTTATTCGACTCAGAAAGTTCCCTCACACAGCCGTCCCCTTTTAGAGGAGAACACACTTTATGGACTCAATTCGAGAGGAGCCCCTGTGCACATTGAAGGGCTCGAGAGGAAACAGGAAGTTCCCCTTCCAACACCAAAGGGAACCTGACTTCCCTGAAGCAACCCCAGCGAGTTCCTTAGGTCCCCGTCGCAACTCGAGAAGCACCCCCAGCTTCCCGCCGCAACTCGAGAAACACCCCAAAATTAACCCCTCCATGCGAAATGAGGAAATTTTGCGATGCAGCATCTCAAGAGAAATACCACATTGCCTCTGGAAAGGAAAAAGGTACTTGACACCCTTTATTCGACTCAGAAAGTTCCCTCACACAGCCGTCCCCTTTGGAGAGAACAAACTTTAGGGACTCAATTCCAGAGGAGCCCCTGTGCACATTGAAGGGCTCCAGAGGAAACCGGAAGTTCACTTCCAACAACAAAGGGGACCTGACTTCCCTGAAACAACACCAGCGAGTTCCTGAGGTCACCGTCGCAACTCGAGAAGCACCCCCAGCTTCCCGCCGCAACTCGGGAAACACCCCAAAATTATCCCCTCCGTGCGAGAGGCTGAAATTTGGCGATGCAGCATCTCCAGAGAAATACCACATTCCCTCTGGAAAGGCCAAAAGGTACTTGACACCCTTTATTCGACTCAGAAAGTTCCCTCACACAGCCGTCCCCTTTGGAGAGTAGAACACACTTTACGGACTCAATTTGAGAGGAGCCCCTGTGCACATTGAAGGACTCGAGAGGAAATCGGAAGTTCCCCTTCCAACACCAAAGGGGACCTGACTTACCTGAAGCAACCCCAGCGAGTTCCTGAGGTCCCCGTCGCAACTCGAGAAGCACCCCTAAATTATCCCTTACATGCGAGATGAGGAAATTTGGCGATGCAGCATCTCAGGAGAAATACCACATTCCCTCTTGAAAGGCAAAAATGTACTTGACACCCTTTATTCGACTCACAATGTTCCCTCACACAGCCGTCCCCTTTGGAGAGGAGAACACACTTTACGGACTCAATTCGAGAGGAGCCCCTGTGCACATTGAAGGGCTCGAGAGGAAAGCGGAATTTCGCCTTCCAAAACCAAAGGGGACCTGACTTCCCTGAAGCAACCCCAGCGAGTACCTGAGGTCCCCGTCGTAAATCGAGAAGCACCCCCAGCTTCCCGCCGCAACTCGAGAAACACCCCAAAATTATCCCCTCCATGCGAGATGAGGAAATTTGGCGATGCAGCATCTCACGAGAAATACCACGTTCCCTCAGGAAAGGCAAAAAGGTACTTGGCATCCTTTATTCGACTCAGAAAGTTCCCTCACCCAGCCGTCCCCTTTGGAGAGGAGAACACCCTTTACGGACTCAATTCGAGAGGAGCCACTTTGCACATTGAAGGGTTCGAGAGGAAACTGTAAGTTCCCCTTCCAACACCAAAGGGGACCTGACTTCCCTGAAGCAACCCCAGCGAGTTCCTGAGGTCCCCGTCGCAACTCGAGAAGCACCCCCAGCTTCCCGCCGCAACTCGATAAACACCCCAAAATTATCCCCTCCATGCGAGATGAGGAAATTTGGCGATGCAGCATCTCAAGAGAAATACCACATTCCCTCTTGAAAGGCAAAACGTACTTGACACCCTTTATTCGACTCAGAAAGTTCCCTCACACAGCCGTCCCCTTTGGAGAGGAGAACACACTTTAAAAACTCAATTCGAGAGGAGACCTGTGCACATTGAAAGGCTCGAGAGGAAACCGGAACGTCCCCTTTCAACACCAAAGGGGACCTGACTTCCCTGAAGCAACCCCAGCGAGTTCCTGAGGTCCCCGTCGCAACTCGAGAAGCACCCCTAAATTATCCCTTACATGCGAGATGAGGAAATTTGGCGATGCAGCATCTCAGGAGAAATACCACATTCCCTCTTGAAAGGCAAAAATGTACTTGACACCCTTTATTCGACTCACAATGTTCCCTCACACAGCCGTCCCCTTTGGAGAGGAGAACACACTTTACGGACTCAATTCGAGAGGAGCCCCTGTGCACATTGAAGGGCTCGAGAGGAAAGCGGAATTTCGCCTTCCAAAACCAAAGGGGACCTGACTTCCCTGAAGCAACCCCAGCGAGTACCTGAGGTCCCCGTCGTAAATCGAGAAGCACCCCCAGCTTCCCGCCGCAACTCGAGAAACACCCCAAAATTATCCCCTCCATGCGAGATGAGGAAATTTGGCGATGCAGCATCTCACGAGAAATACCACGTTCCCTCAGGAAAGGCAAAAATGTACTTGACACCCTTTATTCGACTGAGAATGTTCCCTCACACAGCCGTCCCCTTTGGAGAGGAAAACACATTTTACGGACTCAATTCGAGAGGAGCCCCTGTGCACATTGAAGGGCTCGAGAGGAAACCGGAATTTTGCCTTCCAAAACCAAAGGGGACCTGACTTCCCTGAAGCAACCCCAGCGAGTTCCTGAGTTCCCCGTCGTAAATCGTTAAGCACCCCCAGCTTCCCGCCGCAACTCGAGAAAAATCCCAAAATTATCCCCTCCATGCGAGATGAGGAAATTTGGCGATGCAGCATCTCACGAGAAATACCACGTTCCCTCAGGAAAGGCAAAAAGGTACCTGGCACCCTTTATTCGACTCAGAAAGTTCCCTCACCCAGCCTTCCCCTTTGGAGAGGAGAACACCCTTTACGGACTCAATTCGAGAGGAGCCCCTTTGCACATTAAAGGGTTCGAGAGGAAGTTGTAAGTTCCCCTTCCAACACCAAAGGGGATCTGACTTCCCTGAAGCAACCCCAGCGAGTTCCTGAGGTCCCCGTCGCAACTCGAGAAGCAACTCCAGCTTCCCGCCGCAACTCGAGAAACACCCCAAAATTATTCCCTCCATGCGAGATGAGGAAATTTGGCGATTCAGCATCTCTCGAGAAATACCACATTCCCTCTTCAAAGGCAAAAAGGTACTTGACACCCTTTATTCGACTCAGAAATTTCCCTCACCCAGCCGTCCCCTTTGGAGTGGAGAATACACTTTACGGACTCAATTCGAGAGGAGCCCCTGTGCACATTGAAGGGCTCGAGAGGAAACCAGATGTTCCCCTTCCAACACCAAAGGGGACCTGACTTCCCTGAATCAACCCCAGCGAGTTCCTGAGGTCCCATTCGCAACTCGAGAAGCACCCCCAGCTGCCCGCCGCAACTTGAGAAACACCCCAAAATTATCCCCTCCATGCGAGATGAGGAAATTTGGCGATGCAGCATCGCACGAGAAATACCACATTCCCTCTGGAAAGGCAAAACGATACTTGACACCCTTTATTCGACTCAGAAAGATCACTCACACAGCCGTCCCCTTTGGAGAGGAGCACCCACATTACACACTCAATTCGAGAGGAGCCCCTGTGCACATTGAAGGGCTCGAGAGGAAACTGAAAGTTCCCCTTCCAACACCAAAGGGGACCTGACTTCCCTGAAGCAACCCCAGCGAGTTCCTGAGGTCCCCGTTGCAACTCGAGAACCACCCCCAGCTTCCCGCCACAACTCGAGAAACACCCCAAAATTATCCCCTCTGTGCGAGAGGAGGAAATTTGGCGATGCAGCATCTCCAGAATAATACCACATTCCCTCTGGAAAGGCAAAAAGGTACTTGACACCCTTTATTCGACTCAGAAAGTTCCCTCACCCAGCCGTCCCCTTTGGAGAGGAGAACACCCTTTACGGCCTCAATTCGAGTGGAGCCCCTGTGCACATTGAAGGGTTCCAAAGGAAACCGTAAGTTCCCCTTCCAACAACAAAGGGGACCTGACTTCCCTGAAGCAACCCAGGCGAGTTCCTGAGGTCCCCGTCGCAACTTCAGAAGCACCCCCAGCTTCCCACCAGAACTCGAGAAACAACCCAAAATTATCCCCTCCATGCGAGATTAGGAAATTTGCCGATGCAGCATCTCAGGAGAAATAACACATTCCCTCTGGAAAGGTAAATATGTACTTGACACACTTTTTTTGACTGAGAAAGTTCCCTGAAACAGCCGTCCCCTTTGGAGAGGAGAACACACTTTACACACTCAATTCGACAGGAGACCCTGTGCACAATGAAGGGATCGAGAGGAAACCGGAAGTTCCCCTTCCAACACCAAAGGGGACCTGAATTCTCTGAATCAACCCCAGCGAGTACCTGAGGTCCCCGTCGCAACTCGAGAAGCACCCCCAGATTCCCGCCGAAACTCGAGTAACACCCAAAATTATCCCCTCCATGCGAGATGAGGAAATTTGGCGATGCAGCATCTCAAGAGAAATACCACATACTCTCTTGGTATTCAAAAAGTATTTGACACCCTTTATTCGACTCAAAAAGTTCCCTCACACAGCCGTCCCCTTTGGAGAGGAGAACACACTTTACGGACTCAATTCGAGAGGAGCCCCTGTGCACATTGAAGGGCTCGATAGGAAACAGGAAGTTCCCCTTCCAACACCAAAGGGAACCTGACTTCCCTGAAGCAACCTCATCGAGTTCCTGAGGTCCCCGTCGCAACTCGAGAAGCACCCCCAGCTTCCCGCCGCAACTCGAGAAACACCCCAAAATTATCCCCTCCATGCGAGATGAGGAAATTTGGCGATGCAGCATCTCAAGAGAAATACCACAGTCCCTCTTGAAAGGCAAAAGGGTACTTGACACCCTTTATGCGACTCAGAAATTTCACTAATATTTGTCCACATTGGAGAGGAGAACACACTTTATGGACTCAATTCGAGATGAGTTCCTATTCCCATTTAAGGGCTCGAGAGTAAACCGGTACTATCCCTTCCAACACCAAACGGGACCTGAATTCCCTGAAGCAACCCGAGCGAGTTCCTGAGGTGCCTGTCCAACTCGAGAAGTACCTCCAGCTTCCCGTCGCAACTTGAGAAACACCACAAATTTATCCGCTCAATGCGAGATGAGGAAATTTTGCGCTGCAGAATCTCAAGAGAAATCCCACATTCCCTCTTGGAAGGCAATAGGGTCCTTGACACCCTTTATGCGACTCAGAAAGTTCCCTCACACAGCCGTCCCCATTGGATAGGAGAACACACTTTATGCACTCAATTCGAGATGAGCCCCTATACCCATTTAACGGCTCGAGAGTAAACCGGAAGTTCCCTTTCCAACAAAAAAGGGGACCTGACTTCCCTGAAGCAACCTGAGCGAGTTCCTGAGGTTCCCATCGTAACTCGAGTAGGACCCCCAGCTTCCCGCCTCAACTGGAGAAACACCACAAAATTATCCCCTCAATGCGAGAAGAGGAAATTTTTCGCTGCAGAATCTCAATAGAAATACCACATTCCATCTTGAAAGGGAAAAGTGTACTTGACACCATTTATGCGATTCAGAAATTTCACTAACATTTGTCCCCTTTGGAGAGGAGAACACACTTTATGGACTCAAACCGAGATGAGTTCCTATTCACATTTAACGGCTCGAGAGTAAACAGGAAGTTCCCCTTCCAACACAAAATGGGACCTGACTTCCCTGATGCAACGAGAGCAAGTTCCTGAGGTCCACGTTGCAACTCGAGAAGAACCCCCAGCTTCCCATCCCAACTCGAGAAACACCACAAAATTATCCCTTCAATGCAAGATGAGGAAATTTTCGCTGCAGAATCTCAAGAGAAATACCACATTCACCCTTGAAAGGCAAAAGGGTACTTGACAACATTTATGCGACTCAGAAATTTCCCTCACACAGCCGTCCCCATTGGAGAGGACAGCACACTTTATGGACTCAATTCGAGCTGAGCCCATATTCCCATTTAACGGCTCGAGAGTAAACCGGAAGTTCCCCTTCCAACACAAAAGGGAACCTGACTTCCCTGAAGCAAACCGAGTGAATTTCTGAGGTCCACTTCGCAACTCGTGAAGAACCCCCAGCTTCCTGTCGCAACTCGAAAAACACCACAAAATTATCCCCTCAATGCGAGATGAGAAAATTTTGCGATGCAGAATCTCAAGAAAAATACAACATTCCCTCTTGAAAGGCAAAAAGATATTTGACACCCTTGATGCGATTCAGAAATTTCACTAACATCAGTCCGCATTGGAGAGGAGAGCACACTTTATGGACTCAATTCAAGATGAGCCCCTATTTCCATTTAACGGCTCGAGAGTAAACCGAAATTTCCCTTTCCAACACAAAAGGGCACCTGACTTCCCTGAAGCAACCCGAGTGATTTCCTGAGGTTCCCGTCACAACTCGAGAAGGACCCCCAGCTTCCCGCCGCAACTGGAGAAACACCACAAAATTTTCTCTTCAATGCGAGATGAGGAAATTTTTCTCTGCAGAATCTCAAGAGAAATCCCACATTCCCGCTTGAAAGGCAAAGTGGTCCTTGACTCCCTATATGCGACTCACAATGTTCCCTAACATCCGTCCTCATTGGAGAGGAGAACACACTTTAATGACTCAAATCGAGAAGAGGCAATATTCCCATTTAACGGCTGGAGAGTAATCCGGAAGTTCCCCTTCCAACACAAAAGGGGACTTAACTTCCCTGAAGAAACCCCAGCGAGTTCCTGAGGTTCTCGTCTCAACTCAAGAAATACCCCCTGCTTACCGCCAAAACTCTAGAAACTCCACAAAATTATCCCCTCAATGCGAGATGAGGTAATTTTGCGTTGCAGAATCTCAAGAGATATCCCACATTCCCGCTTGAAAGGCAAAAGGGTACTTGACACAATTTATGCCACTCAGAAAGTTCCCTAACATCTGTCCCCATTGGAGAGGATTACACACTTTATGGACTCAACTCGAGAAGAGGCCCTATTCCCTTTAGAGGGCTCAAGAGTAATCCGGAAGTTCCCCTTCCAGCACAAATGGGGACCTGACTTCCCTGACGTAACTCGAGATAGTTCCTGGGGTCCCCGTCCCAACTCGACAAGTACCCACAGCTTCCCGCCGCAATTTGAGAAACAGCACAAAATTTTCCCCTTCATGCGAGAGGAGGAAATTTTGCGCTACAGAATCTCCAGAGAAGTCCCACATTCCAGCTTGAAAGGCAAAAGGGTACTTGACTCCCTTTCTGCGACTCATAATGTTCCCTAACATCCGTCCTCTTTAGAGAGGAGAACAACTTATGGACTCAAATTGAGAAGAGGCATTATTCCCATTTAAAGGCTCAAGAGCAATCCAGAAGTTCCCCTTCCAACACAAAAGGGGACTTGACTTCCCTGAAGTAACCTGAGAGAGTTCCTGATGTCCCCATTGCAACTCGAGAAGTACCCCCAGCTTTTGGCCGCAACTCGAGAAACACCACAAAGTTATTCCCTGAATGCGAGATGATGAAATTTGGTAGTGCAGATTATGAAGGGAAAATCCACATTCCCACTTGAAAGGCAAAAGGGTACTTGACTCCCTTTATGTGACTCAGAAACTTCCCTCAAAGAGACGTCCCCATTGCAGAGGAGAACACATTTATGGGCTCAACTCGAGAAGCGGCCCTATTCCCTTTTAACGGCTCGAGAATAATCCAGAATATCCCCTTCCAACAAAAAGAGGGACCTGACTTCCCTGAAGCGACCCGAGCAAGTACCTGAGGTCTCCGTCGCAACTAGAGTAGTACCCCCAACTTCCCGCCGCAACTCAAGAAATACCACAAAATTATCCCCTCAATGCGAGATGAGGAAATTTTGCGATGCAGAATCTCAAGAGAAAACCCACATTCCCGCTTTAAAGGCAAAAGGGTACTTGACACCCTTTATGCGACTCAGAATGTTCCCTCACAAAGCCGTTCCCATTGGAGAGGAGAACAGACTTTATGGACTCAATTCAAGATGAGCCCCTGTGCACATTTAAGGGCTCGAGAGTAAACCGGAAGTTCCCAATCCAACACAAAAGGGGACCTGACTTCCCTGAAGCAACCTGAGCGAGATCCTGAAGTCCCCGTCGCAACTCGAGAAGTACCCCCATCTTCCCACGACAACTCCAGAAACACCAAAAAATTATCCCCTCAAGGCGAGATGAGGAAATTTTGCGCTGCACAATCAAGAGTAATTCCAGATTTCCGCCTGAAAGGCAAAAGGATACTTGACACTCTTTATTCAGTTCAGTTCAGTTCAGTCGCTCACTCAAGTCCGACTCTCGCGTCCCCATGAATCACTGTTCGTCAAGCCTCCCTGTCCATCACCAACTCCCAGAGTTCACTCAAACTCATGTCCACAGAGTCGGTGATTTTATCCAGCCATCTCATTCTCTGCTGTCCCCTTCTCCTCTCGCCCCCAATCTTTCCTAGCATCAGAATCTTTTCCAGTGAGTCAACTCGTCGCCTGAGATGGCCAAAGTATTGCAATTTCAGCTTTAGCATCAGTCCTTCCAATGAACACCCAGGATTGATCTCCCTTAGAATGGACTTGTTGGATCTTCTTGCAGTACAAGGGACTCTCAAGAGTCTTCGCCAACACCACAGTTCAAAAGCATCAATTCTTGGGCGATCAGCTTTCTTCACAGTCCAACTCTCACATCCATACATGACCACGGGAAAAACCATAGCCTTGACTAGACGGACCTTGGTTGGCAAAGTAATGTCTCTCCTTTTTAATATACCATCAAGGTTGGTCATAACTTTCCTTCCTAGGAGTAAGCGCCTTTTAATTTCATGGCTGCAATCAGCATCTGCAGTGATTTTGGAGCCCAAAAATTAAAGTCTGACACTGTTTCCACTGTTTTTCCATCTATTTCCAGTGAAGTGATGGGACCAGATTCCATGACCTTTGTTTTCTGAATGCTGAACTTCAAGTCAACCTTTTCACTCTCCTCTTTCACTTTCATCAAGAGACTTTTGAGTTCCTCTTCACTTTCTGCCCTAAGGGTGGTGTCATCTGCATATCTAAGGTTATTGATATTTCTCCCAGCAATCTTGATTCCAGCTTGTTCTTCTTCCAGCCCAGCATTTCTCATGATGTACTCTGCATATAAGTTAAATAAGCAAGGTGACAATATACAGCCTTGACGTAATCCTTTTCCTATTTGGAACCAGTCTGTTGTTCCATGTACAATTCTGAGTGTTGCTTCCTGACCTGCATACAGGTTTTACAAAGGCAGCTCAGGTGGTCTGGGATTCCCATCTTTTTCAGAACCTTCCACAGTTTATTGTGATCCACACAGTCAAAGGCTTTGGCATAGTCAATGAAGCAGAAATAGATGGTTTTCCGGAACTCTCTTGCTTTCTCCATGATCCAGCGGATGTTGGCAATTTGATCTCTGGTGCCTCTGCCTTTTCTAAAACCTGCTTGAATATCTGGGAGTTCACGGATCACATATTACTGAGGCATGGCTTGGAGAATTTTGAGCATGACTTTATTAGCGTGTGAGATGAGTGCAATTGTGCGGTAGTTTGAGCATATTTGGCATTGCCTTTCTTTAGGATTGGAATGAAAACTGAGCTTTTCCAGTCCTGTGGCCACTGCTGAGTTTTCCAAGTTTGTTGGCATATTGAGTGCAGCACTTTCACAGCATCATCTTTCCAGATTTGAAAGAGCTCAACTGGAAATCCATCACTTCCACTAGCTTTGTTCGTAGTGATGCTTTCTAAGGCCCACTTGACTTCACATTCCAAGATGTCTGACTCTAGGTCAGTGATCACATTTTCGTGAATATCCTGGTCGTGAAGATCTTTTTTGTACATTTCTTCTGTGTATTCTTGCCACCTCTTCTTAATATCATCTGCTTCTCTTAGGTCCATACCATTTCTGTCCTTTATCGAGCCCATCTTTGCATGAAATGTTCCCTTGGAATCTCTCATGTTCTTGAAGAGATCTCTTGTTTTTCCTATTCTGTTGTTTTCCTCTATTTCTTTGCAAAGATCAGTGAATAAGGCTTTCTTATCTCTCCTTGCTATTCTTTGGAACTCTGCATTCTAATGCTTATATCTTTCCTTTTCTCCTTTGCTTTTCGCTTCTCTTCTTTTCACAGCAATTTGAAAGGCCACCTCAGACTTCCATTTTGCTTTTTTTGCATTTCTTTTCCATGGGGATGCTCTTGGTCCCTGTCTCCTGTACAATGTCACGAACCTCCATCCAGAGTTCATCAGGCACTCTATCTATCAGATCTAGTCCCTTAAATCTATTTCTCACTTCCACTGTATAATCCTAAGGGATTTGATTGAGGTCATATCTGAATGGTCTAGGGGTTTTCCCTACTTTCTTCAATTTAAGTCTGAATTTTGGCAATAAGGAGTTCATGATCTGAGCCACAGTCAGCTCCTGGTCTTGTTTTTGCTAACTGTATACAGCTTCTCCATCTTTGGCTGCAGAGAATATAATCAATCTGATTTCGGTGTTGACCATCTGGTGATGTCCACGTGTAGAGTCTTCTCTTGTGTTGTTGGAAGAGGGAGTTTGCTATGACCAGTGCGTTCTCTTGACAAAACCCTATTAAACTTGGCCCAGCTTCATTCCGTGCTCCAAGGCCAAATTTGCCTGTTACTCCAGGTGTTTCTTGACTTCCTACTTTTGCATTCCAGTCCCCTAGAATGAAAAGGACATTTTTTTGGGTGTTAGTTCTAAAAGGTCTTGTAGGTCTTCATAGAACCGTTCAACTTCGGCTTCTTCAGCGTTAGTGGTTGGGGCATAGGCCTGGATTACTGTAATGTTGAATGGTTTGCCTTGGAAACGAACAGAAATCATTCTGTCGTTTTTAAGATTGCATCCAAGTACTGCATTTCGGACTCTTTTGTTGACCATGATGGCTACTGCATTTCTTCTAAGGGATTCCTGCCCACAGTAGTAGATATAATGGCCATCTGAGTTAAATTCACACATTCCCGTCCATTTTAATTCACTGATTCCTAGAATGTCTATGTTCACTCTTGCCATCTCCTGTTTGACCACTTCCAATTTGCCTTGATTCATGGACATAACATTCCAGGTTCCTATGCAATATTGCTCTTTACAGCACCAGACCTTGCTTCTATCACCGGTCACATCCACAACTGGGTACTGGTTTTGCTTTTGCTCCATCCCTTCATTCCTTCTAGAGTTATTTCTCCACTGATCTCCAGTAGCACACTGGGCCCCTACCGACCTGGGGAATTCCTCATTCAGTATCCTGTCATTTTGCGCTTTGATAGTGTTCATGGGGTTCTCAAGGCAAGTATACTGAAGTGGTTTGCCATTCCCTTCTCCAGTGGACCACATTCGGCTGTGGTCCATGTGATCAGATGGAGTAGATTCCTGTGATTATGATTTCAGTGTGTCTGCCATCTGAAGCCCCCTCGCAATACCTACCATCTGATTTGAGTTTCTCTTACTTTGGGTGTTGGATATCTCTTCACAGCTGCTCCAAGAAAGCGCAGCTGCTGCACCTTACCTTGGATGAGGGGTATGTCCTCAAGGCTGCCCCTCCTGACTTTGAATGTGAGTAGCTCTTCTCGGCCCTCCCCCGCACAGCCAACGCCTATTGAACGTGGGGTTCCTCCTCTTGGCCGCCTGCCCTGGCCTCAGGCGTGGGGTAAATCCTCATGGCCGCGCATTTTGCATGGTCAGTTGCACCAGGGCCTGCGTCTCTAGTGTCTGCGCGGGCGGGGCCAGTGTGTATTGCGTCTGAGCGGGCGGGGCCGGCGTCTCTGCAACTGTGCGGGCGGGGAAGGCATCTCTCCCATCTGCTGGGGCGGGGCCAGGTACTCTCTAGTCTGAGTGGGAGGGGCCGGCGATTCTCGTGTCTGCGCGGGTGGTGCCTGGTACCCTTGCAACTGCATGGTTGAGGCCAGATTCTATCGCGACTGCGCGGGAGGGGCCTGGTCTCTCACCTCTGCGCGGGAGGGATCAGGGACTTTAGGGTCCGAGCGGGCGGGGAAGGCGAATCTCGCGTCTGCGCGGGTGGGGGTGGTGTCTCTCGCGTCTGCCTGGGAGGGGCCGGGGTCTCTGGCATCTGGGTAGGCAGGGAAGGCTTCTCGTGCGTCTGCTCCGGAGGGGACGGCATCTCTCGCATCTGGGCCTCCGGGTGAGACTCAGAAAATTCCCTCACACAGTTGTCCCCATTGGAGAGAACACACTTTATAGTCTCAACTGGAGATGAGTTCCGATTCCCATTTAACGTCTCGAAAGTAATCCGGAAGTTCCCCTTCCAACACCAAAGGGGAACTGACTTCCCTGAAGCAACCCGAGAGAGTTCCTGAGGTCTCCATCGCAACTCAAGGAGCACAGCCGGTTTCCCGCCACAACTCGAGAAACACCCCAAAATGATCCCCTCAATAAGAGAGGAGGAAATTTTGCGATGCAGAATCTCAAGAGAAATACCACATTGCCTCTTGAAAGGCAAAAAGGTACTTGACACAATTTATTCGACTCAGAAAGCTCCCTCACACAGCCGTCCCCTTTGGAGAGGAGAACACA